>NC_051086.1:27444577-27769404 GCF_004664715.2 Peromyscus leucopus | reverse complement strand
AATTTGTGGAACCCAGTACAAAGGGGAAAAAAGGTCTTTGTTAAAAAATAAAGTTAAAACAGCCTTTAAAAATTATAAAGAATTTCAAAAGGGCATTGTAGATGAGTCAAGGCAGGAGCAGGGCCCCATGCAAACTTACAAGTTGTTTACATACAGGACAAGTCTCTGTTGGGTCATTTCAATGGCCTGGACTCTGCATACAGGGAGCACATGGGGCCAGGCATGGCTGTTTGAGCGACTGGTATGAAGTCAGGATTGGAACTGAGGTTTTGATCAGTTCAGGGTTCTTTCTCTCCACACCTCAGACTTTATGCTCTGATTAGTATGCAGTGCTGGTTTCACCAGGGTTGGATGTTGCCTGAGTTTCCCATTACGTAAGTTGTAACATAGGCTCACAAAATGATGGCTTTCAATTACAAATTTGTTACCTCACAGGTCTGGAAGTTGGAGGTTCAAGATCCAAGTATCATTGGCAGGGTTGGTTTCTTCTGAGGGAAGATCTGTTCCTTGTTTCTTGCCTGGCTTCTGGTGGTATGCTGGACATGTTTGGTACATCTTTATAACTGCTGGGAGCATTACTCTACCCCCCTGCGTACATCTTCAGATGCCTTCTTCTTATACACATTGTCCTCTGTCCAAATTCTTTCTTTGAAGGTGGCCCCAATCATACTTGATTGAGGACTTACCCTATTCTAGGATGACCTCATCTTAAGTATTGAAAAGACCAAGCAGATGCCATAACAGGCAGTCGGTCTTTTCTCAGAGATGAAGCCTCAAATTCAGTTTCATAGGGAGGGCCATGAACAAAAGACATAGGCCTTGCAGTAGCTCCCTTTCTGCATGTACTCTTACTGCTTAAGGTTCAGCCAGTTTGTTTACTGTCTGGGACCCCTTACCAACTTAGAGCTACGTACATGGGTCAATGTGAATGTGTGAGGCCAGCCAGCCCTCATGGCAGCTCAAAGACAGAGCCTGGGACTTGTTCAGTCCTGCCCCCAAATGATAACTGTAACCCCCAACCAGTAAATTCAAAGGTTACACACCCTCACCCAATCATATGACGCCAAGGCTTGTACCACCCTGTTTGCAGTTTTTACCTTTAAAAACTCCTCACCCTGAGAGCTCAGAGCCGTCCTCCTTCACCTGACTAGCCAGTGTGTTGGATGTGGACCAAGCCTGGGCTTGCTTGTTATGATAAACCCCTGTGTGTTTTGCATCAGATATCGGCTCTGTGGTGGTCTTGCTTGGGGGTCTCGCGATGCGAGACCTATAAATAACCATACATTCTGAGGCACTGGTGGCATAAGATTTTTAACATATGAAACTAGGAGAACCAACTCAAACCATAACAGCTGTATTTTTTAAGTGTTTGAGAAATGAGGTCATTTAGTAGAGACACAAATATAAAAGGAAGCTGCCTGGTAGCATGTCAGTTTCCTCCATAATTGCTGGCAGCAGATGGCCATAAACAGCCACCAATAAGCTAAGACCATCAAACACTTGGGGCAACCCATATGTCAGGGAATGTGGAAGTCGGCTTTGAAGCCTGTCACTTGATTAACTGTCCTCTCCAACAGATGGACTTTTCATAGCCCTATGACAGTCCCTGAATCGTTACCTCAGTTACCCAACAGGTGCAGTCATTTCTTGAGCTACCTGACATGCTGCCTCTCTGCAGATTTGATTTACAGGGTTATCCAAGATAGTTTGGTAAACTTGGCTTCTCATTGGCGTCTTCTGGGGACCTTTAAAAACAATAATCTCTCCATTTAGTTGGTCTGAGGTACAACCTAGGCACTGAAAATCCTTTTTCAGCTTTCAGGTGATTACAGTATGTGACTAAGTTTGCAAACCACTGGCCTGGAACTTCCCCAGAGGCAGCCATCTGTGTAACTGCAAGGGTGCACGTTGATTGCAGGTAGCATGGCATGGGCTTGCTGGTTGTTGGAAGCAGCCATCTGCGTGACTGTAATGGTGCACATTGATTGCAGATGGCATGGCATGGATTTGCTGGTTGTTGTTTCTAAATTAAATAATCCAATATCTTTTGCTTTAGCTCTGTAACACCAAATGTACCATTTTTACTTCTTTAGCATAATTTCTTTCAGCTACTTAGGAATCAAATCTTTGCTGTCTGGACCTACTTTAGCTTATAAAGCAGCTCCTCGGCACAGGACACCCACCTGATTGAGACTGGAGGGAACAGACAGGCTTAGACTTGGAGCAACATATGGTAAGTAGCAGAAGTATGGGTCACCACATGACATTCCCATTTTCAACACCACAGGGTGTTAGGGAATATCATTTTAAGGAGTGTTACTTTTGTTTATGTTGCATTTGTTTAACTCTGTGAAGCTGTATTACTGTGCTTGTCTAAAACACATGATGGTTTTAAGAATTGAATGGCCAATAGCAAGGCAGGAGAAAGGATAGGTGGGGCTGGTAGGCAGAGAGAATATATAGAAGAAATCTGGGAGAGAAGAGCATAAGAGAAGGAGGAGGACCCAGGGGTCAGCCACGCAGCTACACAGCAAGCCACGGAGTAAGAAACAAAGAAAGGTATACAGGAATAGAAGAGGGAAAGCCCTAAGGCCAAAGGTAGATGGGATAATTTAAGTAAAGTTGGCTAGTAACAAGTCAAGCTAAGGCCAGACATTCATAATTAAGAGTAAGCCTCCATGTGTGATTTATTTGGGAGCTGGGTGGCAGGACCCCCCCCCAAAAAAAGCAAAAAACAAACAATAACAGAGTATTACATTTAAATGTTATAAACAAGATACACTAACACATGAGGGGATCTCAAACCACCCCCCCCATTCTTTTCTCTGTTAACTCTTGATTTACTATCGGTTTTGCTTCTCATCCTCTTCTTGTCTCACATTCTCTCTCATGCTGTCTAGTATTTCTTCCCCTTCATATCCTCATTCTCTTTGATTACACAGATTTTTAAGGCTAGGTGGAGGGTAAGGGACAGTCATTAAACAGTGAAAAGATTATGAGAATTGAGTTATGCCATGAATATTCTGCATACTCTACAATATTCTAGATTGCTTCTAGCAGAGATCTGAAGAGAAAATATAGAGCCCAAGCACATTGTGGGTCATTATCTTCTTCCTTAGACCAGTGTGGGGCTGATATGCTCTGTGAGCCTGTTTACTGGTCTCAGAAAGAACTTAAAGAGGTTAGCTATACACAGGTAATAAATTATAATTGTGATGTTTATAACATGCTCGTTACCCACTGTGTTCTCTTAGGCATACAGACATGTACAAAGACCTAAGACCAAGACAGGAGGGGTATCAACCTCAGGACCTTTGCCCCAGTTTGTGCACTTAAACTTGTCTTTGCATTGACAGGCACTTCAGAATGAGACCAAGGAAGTAGGTGAAAGTAACACAGGAGGATCAAAAGCCAAGAAGAAGAAAGCAGAGAACCAAAGGTGGAGGACACTGGGACAAATAGCTACTGTTATATACAGACCTTACAAGGCTGGAGCAGACTATAATGGGGGCCCCAGAGAATGGAGTCTGGACCAAGACGAATCTGGAGAGCACACTGCCCACATTTTGTGTCTGGATATTAGTTGCATCAGGGGCTCCACATGGACAAACTGGCTGTTGGAGGCTCCACATGGACAAGCTGGGTGTGGGAGGTTCCTGTGATAAGACTTGGGTGAGGTTATGACATCGGCTGGTTTTAGGAAATGCGTCTTTGCTTCCCCTTTACCTGGTGCTTTTAAAGAAAGAAGGAAAATAAAATCTTGAATTGTAGGTTCAGTCCAGGAATACAAGAAGAAAACAAATAAAAAATAATGTAAGCATTTAGATTCTGTTTAACTGGGGCTCCTGATTTCGTTTGCACTTTTTATTTGGAGGCATTTTGAACCAGTCACCTGAGTCAATATTGTCCTTTAGTCTCTCAGTGCTATGGGTGCTGAAACTTTGCAGTGTCTTTGGTACTACCAAGGTGTCTGCTGGGCTGTGGACCCTTCAAAGCCTCTCAGAGAAGACACACCCTCACCCCTTTTAGGTGTCCATGTCTGAAGACTTGGGGTTTAGGATTTGAAAATGTGATTTAGTAGTAAGGTGTGAAACTCAACCCATTAAAAAAGTGCTGGTTGCGACTGGGTATAAATTTGCAGAAAGGGTAAACTTCGTAGTATGTGAATTATCTTTCAGGGAAGTAATTTTGCAGAAGTGGGTAGAAGATTTTTCAACTATTGCCATAGAGTCTGAAACTCGTATGAACAGCCCTGGAATTCCAGCTGTCTCATCAGATGTGTTCAAGGCTATACTCCATGTCAGCGGTTTCATATCCCATATCTACTCATGTGAGATGATGGGAGAAGAACTTAAATCTCCACCAATAGGATAATGGTAAATGAATTTTAAAATACCTGTGCTCTGGAGCACAACACAATATTTTCAATGTGTTTAAATTAAAATAGAAATTTAAAAGTGAGAGTTTGACATCTACTGGCATGGAAAGAAACTTCACACATATTGTTCTAGGGAAAAAATAACAAGAGTATGACTGCATTGTTGTATGGTCTTTTTTTCTGAGTTAATATTTCCCTTATTTTATAATGATACCAGTCATATTAGATAGTGAGTCCATCAAGCTCCATAGAACCACACTTTAAACTTAAACACACACACACACACACACACACACACACACACACACACACAAACATACACTCTCACACACATTCACACACTCACATATGTACACATACATACACATTCAGAAACACTCACATGCACTCACCCCCACACCCCCACACAGACTCTCTCTCTCTCTCTCTCTCTCTCTCTCTCTCTCTCTCTCTCTCTCTCTCTCTCTCCCTCCCCCCTCTCTCACACACACATACACACATACTCGCACATGCACACACATGATTTCCAAGTAAGAACACATTCTGAAGTATTGCTACTGATTTTCATAGAGGGGTATTGCCACTATGTGTTTAATGAGAATGCATGGGTAGCAAAATGATATTGAATATTTTTTATGTGCCAAGCACTAAACTAAGGCCCAGAAAAGCAAGGTATTGTTGAACAGGGAACATTATATTAGTTTTTCTTGGTTATATAACCTCTTGCTTTTCCTGGTGTTGATAATTGCCTCTTTTTTCCATATGTTTGGTTTTCTATTTATAAATTACTTCACATTCTCCACAGAACATTATCCTTCTAACTCTTTTTTTCACGGTCAAATAAATCAGTTATTCTATTGATCCTCAGCCCTTCTGGGATGAGTCAATTCATATTTCTTAAATTCCTGTATTTTCTGTTCTAATTTGTTTTAGTTGCCCACTAGGGACTTTCTTTCAAAATTATTCTTAAAATCACCTTTGCTTATAGTCTTTTCTGGAATTATTTTCTTGAGGACCTTATTTCTCTAGCTTTTTGGTATCTTCCTCCATTCTGGTGGAGCATTTTGTCCATCAGCTTTTCAAGCAGTTGCTAATTTGAGAAAAAGGCGAGTGCCGCCTCATATGTGATTTGTTCTTTGGACAGGTGTAGACCTCTAATTGAGAAGCCATTGCTAGCAATACTTTCAAATAATTTCTCATGTCTTCTCATTTTTAACATCACTATGAGTCCAGTGCCATAATCTCATCAGCATTTTGTCTATTGCCTTCTGTTTTCCTGTTTTAAAAAATTAAAACTTTTCTCTTTGTCCCTCTTGTCTAAAAACATGATGGCGTGTCTTGGTTTGACTTCTTTTCTTGTTTTAAATCCTCAGGACTAGAATAGGAACAACATCTTTTCATCAGAATTATGCTTTTCAAAACCAAGACATTGTCTTGTACTTTTTCTTTGGCTATTTTCTTTCCTCTATAATAATACTTGTTCTATTTTTTAGGTCTCTTTTTTAGTGAAAATATCAGCTTTCTTGCATCAGTTCTCAAGTTAAACATATGTGTGAGTCTGTGCATCTGTATCCTTTTTATTGTTCCATTTTCTCTGAAATGTCCTCAGTTTTTATATTTCAGAGTTCATGCTTAGTTCTTTCAAAATGTTGGTTATATTTTAACTCACCCAGAGCTCCTTCATGCACTCTGAAAATTCCTTTATTTATGCTCTCCTGTTACATGGGAATTTCATGAGTTCTAATGATATGATTTAATACAAGATACCATGGTAGTTAATACTAATGGAGCAAAGTTGTATTTTAAGAACTTTCAGAGTTAGCTCCCTTTGTCCTCAGAACCAAATGAGTAGAGAGTAGAAAGAAGGGAAGAAAGACATGTGATGGTAGAAGCAGAAACACATGTAGGGTGGCCATAGATGGCACATGCCCACCACCAAATGACCATGAGTACCACATGCCTCCTGAATCCAGGCATTATTGTTTGGCATAAGGGCTGGGAACCCAGAGGGGGACTAATACACCATCCCACGGGGTTCAGGTCCTTTCATGTAATTGGAAGCTAATATCATATGCCACTTGTCAGCCCCTGATGAATTCCTCCCCCAGTGCCTTGAAGCAGCCAGAAGCTCTGCAGGAAAGGCAGGCTGCAGCAGGAGGAGGAGGGCCAGGGAAGGGAGGGGGCCAGGGCCTTACTCCTTCTTCATGAAAACTCTGATGGAAAACTGTCAGCTGTACTCCCACTCCCTCTGAAGTCAGTATGATGCTGCATACATCTTAAGCACATCAGAGCAAGAGAGCCTGTTTCAATAAGCAAGATTATTCATGAAAACTCTGTTCTCCTTTCCCACTTCCTTCCAAAATAAGAGAGACATGAACTTGCCGTGAACTCATCTGCCTCCTGCTTGCTTTCCTTTTTGTTCACACATGTTATCTTCTTGCCATGGCCACATAACTCTAGACAGTATTCAGGCAACAAATGCTGGGGAGAACAGCCTGATGAGGGAGAAGCAGATGTGCCAAATCCCTTGAGTCTAGGGTCTTACCACAGAGAATGGAGAGATGAAGAAAGTATGACCACGTCCAATAGTAGAATTCAGAGCTCATTCATTGAATCATGTGCGTAGTTAACAAGCATTAACTGATCACTTCATGTGTACTCTGCTTTTAATATAAACAAATATCAGATGTAATTTCTATTCACAGAGGAACTGTTTACTGATTTAAATCTGCAACAAGGTAATTAGAATGCATGTGGTCCCTGAAATTTATTGAGTTGTTATTGAACACACATAATTCCATGTTAGAATAATCCCTGAATTGTTCAGATTGTCATTAAATTTCTTCCCAAACACAAACCACTGTGAATTCTACCCTTAAGTCACACAAGACCTGAGATAACATTTATTCTAAATTTCCAGGATTTTCAGCCTCAGGGAAGGGACGTATGTCAGGTGTCTCTAACTTCTATGATAGGGCTTATTTGTTTTATACAGAAGGGATTCTCTCTTTTGAAAATATCTCAAAAGTTATATCTGAGAAGGAAATACTTTATTTTAGCTAAACCAAAACTGCTGAAGAACATATTTGTTCTGGGAGAAGCATATATGCATTTGTACATCTCACTAATGTACTTTTAAAATGGTGAGAACCAAGCTCTGTAAGTATCATGGAAGCAAGCATCCCAGCATTATTTTTTGCTCAGCATGGCCTGTCAGTTCTTTTAACAAAAGATTTTCATTTATTTGTTTTTACATAGGAGGCATCAAAGAATTCTGCTAGATCTCATCAAGAAAGTACACAAGAATGCATGCACACACACACACACACACACACACACACACAAACACTCACATATACATTGTGGCAGTGCTTCAGAGAAAAAGAACCAATGGGATATATGTATATATGTGTGCATGTGTGTATATACATACACATCTACATGTCTATATTATACATATATATGCATATATATATCTAGATATAAGGGATAGGTTTACTATTAGACGTTAGACAATCTATGATATATTATCTACAAGCAGGACAGAGTTTAGTTTGATTCTTTTGACCATCATGCTGGAGTTCCCAGATAGTTGTATTTTTGATAGAAATGAGCAGGTGTTTTACACGAAAATATGCACTTTGGAAGAAGGAAAAGAGCCCTTAGCTTGTATGTCTGTTAGACATCTAACAGCTGCAACACAGAATGTGCTGTTGATGTGTAACTAAAGCCCAGGGACAGGCTAAGACAAACGCTGGAATGGAGAGCAAAGTCTGAGGTGTGAACATTTCTGTCTCTGCGCCCTATAAATGACTCTGAGAAGTTTCTTGGTGTTTGCTGACCCTTCAACCTGTTCATCTACAAAGTGAAAGTAACAATGGAGTTTACATCACAGATGTCTTGTGAAATGGATGAGTTCAGGGTTTGTTAGGAAATGACTTCATATTTCTGAAATGCCTGGAGTCATATCTGATGCAGACTGATCACCAGGTGGAATGTTGGTTAGATGAATGTCTATAACCCACTCTCCAGCAATTCTTTTTAAAGTCTTTCGTAAGGGGGCTGGAGAGATGGCTCAGCAGAATAGAACACTGGCTGCTCTTCCACAGGACCTGGGTTTGACTGCCGCTCACAATCTCCCACAACTCCAGTTTCAGGGCATCCAACACTCTCTTCTTGTCTCTGTGAGAATTGCATGTGTGCAGTATACAGACATATGTGCAGGAAAAACACACATACAATAAAAAAATATAAATGTTTGCAGTCTCTCCTGACTGTGTGATCATGACACGGACTCTCTTTCTCTGATCTTCCATTTCTCACTTCCCTGTGCTTTCAATAATATATTCCTTGTAAATTGAGACCCCAGGTCTGAAGAATACATCTCTGACTGGAGAACCATATATATGTTTTGGCATCTCACTAACATATTTTTGAAGTAATAAAGATTAAACCCTATGAATATCACAGATAACAGAAAGTGTTCAGTTTTGTATCTGCTTAGCATGACCTGAAAGTCCTGATGACAAAGGTTTTCACTTCCATTCACCTTTTTGTTTTACATAGGAGGTATATGCACAATGGAACCTACTGGAATCCAAGCATTGTTTACCAATCATCTAACTATCTATCCATCCATCCACCCACCCACACATCCATCCATCCATCCATCCATCCATCCATCCTCCATCCATCTATCCACCTATCTATCTATCTATCTATCTATCTATCTATCTATCCATCTATCTACCTGGAAAAGAACTAATATGTGTATAGTATGTCTGTATAATTACAGGTATATATATACGCCTGTGTACAAATACACACACACACACATATGTATATGTGTGTGTATGAGAGAGAGAGGGAGGTGGGAGATAGACAGATTTATTATTTGTACTAACTAAATTTATTATTTGTACAGTTTTGGAAACTTAGATATTCTCTGATTTATTATCTAGAAGCCAAGGTTGAGATTTAAATTCAGACTTTTCTAACTCAAGAAAAGGAAGCTTTTAATCACCATGGAACCTCCCGATACAACCTCCAGAACATGATGGGTGCTCATAAACACACTCTTGCTGCTTTAACCACGTGAATTAAATGTAACTGAAGACATTCCTCTACAACATCTAGGTTGACCGTATATCCCTACTGTGGTATAGCAACCATATCAGCCCTTGCCCACACAGAGCTTCTTCTCAAGTAAGGTCTGTCATCACACCAGACTCTTATGAAATGCTTTTCCTGTGTAGCCCCGCTGCCATTTTTTTTTTTTTTAATTTCTGTGTGGAAGAGGGAATGCAAGGATCCAGGAATGGATGCATTGTCCCAGCATTCCCTGTGGCTAGACACCTGGCAGCTGAGTGGAAAGTCTTCCTCAGCAACAGCACTTCACCATTAAAGTACTAACCCCCACCCCTTCTCAGGAGACTACTGTTCAAAGAAACAATATGTGGAGAATTCTTCTAATGTGCCAAGGTGTTGGGCAGTATGGAGAAGTCTGAAGGAGAAGATGAGGTGAGTACCCTGTTTCTATGGTGGGTATGAAATGAGAGCCTGGGGCCTGGAGGAAAGGGCCTCTAAAGGCAGCTCTGGAGGGTTCTCTGGGCAGCAATACTGCTCTTGTAATCTAGGACAAAGTTTCTACGAGGAGGACACTGAGGTTGGAGGGGTTTCCTGAGCAGGTTATGCAGCAACAGCAATAGCCAGTCTTGGTTTGTGACTAAAGCTCCTTAGCTCCAAAGGTCACACAGTCCAGAGCAACCAGGGGGTTGCACTCACCTGTCCCCTGTTCCCTTTCCCTAGGTGACATCTGGCCACATCTGCAGATAGTTTTGATCTTCTATACTTAGGAACAGGATACTTGTTTGCTTGAAAGTGTGTGTGTGTGTGTGTGTGTGTGTGTGTGTGTGTGTGTGTGTGTGTGTTAGACTGTGTCTTGGTTGGTAGCTCAGTCTGATGTAGAAGTCACTATGTAGTCCATGATGCCCTCCAGTCGGCAATCCTCCTGTCTCAGAGTCCTGAGTGTTAGGATTAGAGGAAAGTGCCACCATGCTGGCTAAGAGTTGGGGTAATCATCCTGTCATTGAGTAGGTAAAGGTCATGGACTCCGATCAACATCCTACCATGTGTAGACAGCATCCCAAGATGTCAGTGCTGCCTAGGTCTGGAAAAGTTCTTTGAAGGGCTCATTTCTACTTTACACTTAATATTTAGCAACATACGCTGAGTGTTTTTCCACACCAGCTACTTTGTAATGTTTTAAATAATTTCAGGTTATTCTATTACGTATCTGTTTTATAAACCTGCCACTGTTTAGATGTGGATCATTTACAGAGCAGGGTAATTGCAAACATTGCAGCCAGGAAGATGTGGCTCTAAGCATGACTTTGCAAAGAGATGAATTCATTGGTAAGATACATGCACAAAAGATCCATACTTCACTTTGCTCTTTCCAAATTGCTCTTTGAAGGTGCTACACTCATTCACATACCTTCCTCTGGCAGTGAAAATGCACATTTTGCATACTCTCACCCACGCTGGGTTTTAGCAAACATTTGCAATTTTTGTCATTTTGATAGATAAATAATTTGATCTCGTTGCTATTAAAATAGCTTCTCATTATTCACAAGCGTGGTTGAACATCTTGGACTTGCCTTAGTTATTTGAAGTTCTTAGAAATGTTCCCATGCTGCTGCAGGCACAGGAGCTGTGCCCTTTCAGGAGGAGGCTTCATTTTCACACCCTTTCTCCCCATCCTGGAGGGTGGCTGCTTCTCTGGCAGAGCCCTGGGAAAGTGTGAAGATGCTGTTACCACACGTCTGTGAGTACATGCTTCTAGGAAGCCTGCATATTAAAACTCTGGTGGGGAATCCCAAGTCAACCCACCTAGCTGGCTACTGTATCCCAAACCTTTACCTTTATAAGCAGAGGTGTTTTTTATGTAAACTCCAAGGAAAATTAAAATTATAAAACACAGACAAATCAGAATGTTGCCTGTGAACAAGCACGTTGGTTTGTCATAGGCTAGTTACAAAATGATATGAATGAAGCTAAAATGATATCTTTAGTTCTTTAAGATTGAGATCAATATCAAGAAGGCAGATACCCAAATGGAAAAAGAGTTTTAATGTCACCTCCATCTTTCCAGGAAGCAAGGGAGCAAAGGGTTACAGATCTCACTATTCAGCAAAGGCATGCACACCTATAGAAGGCAGGCATTCATTCTCACCTTGGATGGTCTGGGAGTGAGGTCCTGTTCCTTTAGGATAGACAACATTGCAACCAATACCCAGATCAGCACATGTGCTACCACTCGGGTTCCCAGAGAAGACAGCTGTGGATTAGGCTGTATGCTGAATACAACTAACTCTTCAACAATGAGCTTCCAAGGGTCTGGTAACTCACCAACACTTGTTTATTGTGCTTCCAAATGACGGTTGCTCATTTATATATCAAACACCATATCTGTTATACATTAACACTTCTTTAGCTTTTGGGAGGGGAGAGCAAATATAATTGTCTCCAAATATGTTTTTCTTATTATGACCCTAAATGATGTCATTACTGTATCTAAATACCACCTAGGTGTGTGCTTAGAATATTCCCTGCCTCTTCCTAAGGGATGGCTGTGTATCGTAGCCCACTTATATGATTTTTGGTCGTATAACTTGCTTAGAACAATAGAATGCGAGCCAAAGTGATGGAGACCCCTTGGGTAGAAGTTTGAATGACTACAGCACTGCATTCTACTTCTACAGTATTTCTTTTCCTGAATTATATGATCATCAGCCTTCTACAGAGTAGGGGCCTCTTCTATTAGTCTTAACCAAAACCTGTTTGTTTTGATTGATGTGACTTCTGAAATCACAAAGTGTAAAGTCCTATAAGGTTGGTGATGGTTTTTATTTGTTTGTTTGTTTAATATGTTTGCCATGACTCTCTTGTAGATCCACATAAAATTTAAAATCTGTTCGGCAACTGTTGTAAAACTAGGAGCTAGGACTGTGATATGTCTCAAGTTGACTCTTGAGATAAATTTAGAGAGCATTGTCATTTTAGCAATACAGTGTCTTCTTACCCATGAATATAGGATGTCTTTCTATGTATTTACTTTTGATGTTCCATCAGTTGTGTTTAATGATGTTTTAGAGTTTTCAGTGTCTCAGGCTTCTGTTGAATTCTTTTGTTACATTTCCTAAGTATTAGTCATTTTTTTTTATTCCATTGACAATGGAACTGTTTCCTTAGCTTCTTCCTTTCTGGGTTTGTTCATTGTTAGTGTGTATGAATAGAATAGGGTTCTTTTGCATAGTTATCTTGTATCTGGTTACATTTGCATATAATTTATTAGCATTATCATTTTGAAATATTTACTTAGGAATTTCTTTAGTCATCACCTCATTGTCTGCAGACACATGCTACTTCTGCTCCATTCTTTCTCACGTGGAGGCTATTTACTTAATTTTCCTCAATTCATTATCTTAGATTAAAAACTCTACCATGATGTTAAGTAGATATGACAAGAGTAGACATCTGTGTCTTGATTTTGGTCTTGGAGGGAAGCATTTAATCTCTCATCATTAATTTTGATGCTAGATGTGGATATTTCACAGAGATAATTTCTTTTTTCTTGATATGTTAACTACAGGCTTGAATTTATACTCTATAAAGTACTACATGATTAGCTTTCTCATTTCATTTATTTTTCTCATTTTCATATTAGTTCTTTGAGAATGTCATATAATGTATTTTGATCATATTCATTCTCCTCCCCAAACTGCTATCCATCCCCATCCCCTATCTACCCAACTTTGTGCCTTCCTTAAATAAACAAACAACCAAAACAACCACAAAAAACCCCTCAAGTATAGTATTGCTGCCTATATGTGCTTGGTAGGTATGTAGGTATCCACTAAAGTATGGTTGACCTATCAGGAATATACTTTTAAGAAGAATGACTCCCCACTTTCTCAAACTCTAACAACTGCAAATAGCTCCTTATATAAGGGTGAGACTTCAAGCCAGTCTCCATTTTCCACATGGGGATATTGTTGGCATTAAGGTTGCTTTTAGCTGTGGTAAGTCTATATGTGCAACTACCTAGATGTGTCTGAAAAACACAATTTCCTTGTACTTGCTCACCACCCACCTCTTACAATATTTGCACCCCTATTTTGCAATGATTTCTGAACCTTGGGAGGAAAGGGTGTGATATAGATGTCCATTTAAGGCTGAGAATTTCCCAGTCTTTCCTTCTCTACAGCTTGACCAGTTGTGATTCTCTATGTTAAACTACTGCAGAAAGAACCTTCTCTGATGAGAGATGTACTAATCTATGCATATAAAAGTAAGTAATTGGGAATTGACTTAATACTAGCCAATCAAGCAAAGTAGTAGTAGGTTCTCCTCTAGCAATTTTTGATCTATTTACTTACAGGTTCTTGACCCCAGCAGTGGTGCCAAGTATGAGTCCCAACTTGTGGAGCAGGTATTAAATCCAATCAGGAAATGATTGGTTATTCCTGGGACATCCATATTGCACTATTTGGAATATCTTGTAAAGCTAGCTGTTATTACAGTTCACAGAGTAAGCTTGATAGTTACTTAATTTCTTCTGGTAGCATGTATAGCACCTTCTAGTATTATGAAAGCTAGCCAGTAAGAATGAAGCTTCTAGATAAGGTTTCTCTGTGTTTTATTATTCAAATATGTGGTATGTTTGGTAATAGAATCTTACCATCAAGTCCAGGACTGTAACCAAGAGCATTGGCAATAGCCTCCATTGTCTAGGGACTATATGGGACCTCGTTGGTTGTACAGGCTGCTTTTGTGTGTCGACTTGACACAAGCTAGACTCATCAGAGGAAGGAGCCTCAGTTGAGGAAATACCTCGATGAGATCCAGGTTTAAGGCAAATTAGTGGTCAGTTGTGGAGAGCCCAGCCCATAGTAGGTGGTGCCATCCCTGGGCTGGTAGTCTTGGGTTCTATAAGAAAGCAGGCTGAGCAAGCCAGGGGAAGCAAGCAGCTCCTCTCTATGGCCTCTGCATCAGCTCCTGCTTCCAGGATCCTGCTCTGATTTGAGTTCCTGTCATGACTTCCTTCTGTGATGAACAGCAATGCTGAAGTGTAAGCCAAATAAACCCTTTTCTCCCTCTTTGGTCACAGTGTTTCACTGAAGCAATAAAAACCTTAACTAAGAAAAATTGCTATTTGTACCAGGAGTGGGGTATTGCTGTGACAGACCTGACCATGTTTTGGGGAGGATTTGGGAAGGCTTTTGGGACTATGGGCTATAAGAACAATTGAGTGTTAAGAGCTCAATGGGATGTTCTTTAGGAACTTGGAAGATAATGTTGAGAGAAGTACAGAAAACAGAGGCCTGACATGCAAAGTTTCAGAGGGAAGTTTAAAGATTTTATCAGGGTCACTTGTTATTTTGAATTAAGATCCTGTGGTTCTGGTTGGCTGGAGGTGAAGAATCAGCTGTAATTAACAAGAAACCAGAACTACTAAAGCAAAATTTTGCTCTACTGGGATACTTGATGTTGGTCAGCTGGAGCTAAGAAATTAGTGGTGATTAAGAAGAGACCAGCATCACTGAAGTGAAATATTCTGGGAAGTGTTTTCCTGAGAGCATAGAGAAGCTATGTTCTAGAAGCAGCCAAGGTTGTACCTCATGGTGGCAGCTGGACTTGGTGTGTAAGAGTCATCCAGGTAGTACTGAACCCAAGTCCTCTGCAAGAGCAGCAAGTGCTCTTAATTGCTGATTCTTCTCTCTATCCTTCAAACATACTTTTAAATAATATTTGAAAGCTTCTTTGGGAATGTGTGATTCTTTGAGATCAACAGAAATCGTTCATCCAGTTAGCGTAGTTGACTCATTTCCTGATTGTGACTGCTTTCACTCTCATGTTCTCTCACTTGCTTTTTCAATATTTCTCCAGCAAGAAATGTAGATTTCTCTTTAAGGGCATTGGTAAGGTTCATCTTGATGAACACATTGAGTGACCCACTTGTTCTGATTTGTCAAGATCTTCCTGGTTTTATCATTGGAGGACTCACAACTGGGAAGTCCTCTCAGTCTCAGACAAATTAAAATAGATGGTCATCTTACAGGTGTGCTTCTGGGACTGGGGATGTAGCTCAGCTGGTGGGATGCCTGCCAAGTATTCCCTAAGCTGTGGTTTTATTTGGGGTTTACAGTTCTTGAAGAATAGGAGTCCATCACCATCATGGCGAGAGTGAGGGTGGGGTAGCAGCAGGCAGACAGGCATCACTGGAACAGCAGCTGAGAGCTTACATCCTGATCCTGATCCTGATAGGAAGCAGAGAGGGTACACTGTGAGTCCTATGACTCTTTGGAACCACCCTCACTGACACACCTCCTCAAACAAGGCCGGATTTAATCCTTCCCAAATAGGTCCATCAACTGGAGACCAAGCATTCAAACATACTCTTACCTGGTGTGCTGTCTCTCCAGCCCTGTGCCCTCACTGCTTGTTTGCACTGAGTATCAGGGTCAGCCAACAACCTTTTCAGTTCTTATCTCAGCATGTGCCCATCTCTAGATATGCACACAGCCTTGCATACATCTGTGACCTTCTAGATTTTCAGAACATGTAGATTTTCAAAAGTCTCTGTAGACATCCCATTCTTCACCTTTTCCTTTTAAGTTTTTTTTTTCAATCAACTTTTTATTTGTTCAATTTTTTTGCTGCCTCTGGCAGTTTCTGTGTTCAGAAATTGCCCCTCGCTGTTTTTTGACAATGGCTTGAGGGCGAAGGTTGTCTTGTGGAAAGCTTTGAATCAGTTCAAGTAAACACATGCCATGTGAGTTATTGTTTCCAGGAAGCTGTAAGACAAGCCAAAGATGACAGTGACCCGAGGCACTGGGTTCTGGGTGCTCAGAATGAGTTCTGCTCATCCCAATGACCGGAAGCCTTCTGGTCCCACCTGTGTGCTGGTTGCTGGTTGCCAAGGATACCATGGAATTGAGGATGCATAAAAGAGCAACGTCAATGCCACAAAGTCTTAATAATATTTAGTAGTGTTTTCCTTAATAAAAGATTTGTATAGTTTTGCAAGCATTTAGGTAATTTCCAGAGTTCTAGAAAAGTCAATTTTAATATTTTTACTGGCATTTTCATTGCTTTTATGAGACAGCCGATTTGGAGAGGTTTTTATTGTGTAATTTCCACTGTGTGCCTCTGATGTCCCCCTGATGGACTTTAAATACATAGCTAAATGCTTTACTTTAATAATCCTTTTTTGTTAAATGCTGCTCCCATAATTCTCAGTGTTTCACAAAGAGAGTGATAGAGTTTGCTGTATTTCTTATTATATCCTTCTACTTATTACAAGGAACTTCTGCATAGCAAGCACTTCATGTGTATTTGATGAATCCAAGAGTGAATAAATGAGTGAGTAAGGTTTTGTGACAGATAGAGAGTTAAACCCAATGAAAACTTAAAATCAAATGGTTACCTTACTCAGGTGTGGTCTTATAGCTATATATATTTTTACTCTAAAGTGGAATACATTAATGGATGCAAGGTCAATTTTTAGAATTTGGAGGGGGTAAAATCAACATTTTAAAATGAATAAGGTCACAGAACCAGTATGAAGAACAGCCTTGTGTTAATTGGTATCTGACTTTGACATCAGTATCTATAATTATTTATCAGTGGGGGCAGAAATATAGATTAGTGGTCAGACATACAAGGTTTAGAATCAAAATATTTCTGAGTTCAAATTCTAGTCTTATACATATGTGCTACTGCTCCCAGACAGCTATGCATCCTGGACCTCATTCTGTTCATTTGGATCAATGGAAGCATAGTAACCCTAGTCTTTAGAAGTCAGGGTGCAAAGTGAATTCAGTGATGTATGCAAAGTGTTTATGCATGGAAAATGCTAAATAAATACCACATTCTAGTTGCCTTAAAGTAAAAAAAAAATTTGAAAGTTTTTAACAGGCAAGAAATGGAAAAGGGATGTGGATTTGCTTTTGTTCCTCTAACAATTATATTATTTTAGAACAGTTCTTTTATTAAAGGGACAATGGCACAACATTCTTCTGGGGAAATAATTCTATTTTAAAAATTTACACTGAAAGTCTTGAAGTTCAACTTCTAATAGTGTATATCCCAAAGGGTTTGATCCTGTTGGGTAACATAGTCACCTCCCTGTGCCTCCACGTGAGCACTGTGAGTTGGCTGGTTTGTGTTGCATAGAATATATAACTTCTTCAAACTCTTGTGTCAATGATTATCTGTAGGCTGTAAATAAAGGATGCTCTGTTTGGGAGGATTTGCAGTGATGAGTAGTTGGAGCTCATTTGGCACATTCTTTGGAAAAGATGAAACGTTCATGAGGTGTGTTACTTACCAGCAGATTTCTGCCCAGCTAGTTATGTTCTCCAGAGTGGTGGCCATTGCTACTTCTCCATCCCTGTCCCAGTCATGGCATCAACCTGGCTTGAGACTCAAAGGTTACTTCTCTGTCCCTTTCCACCTGCTCTTCTACCGGCTTATTTTACCTTGTCAGCCAAGGGAATAAGTATGAAATGACTCATACAGAGATGCAGACAACTGTCATGACTTTTGGATATGAAGGGATTAGAAGCTGCAGCCCACATCATACCATATCCATATGGACTCATATAACTGAGGTAGAGAAAACAGATACAATTACTTTTGAATCTGCTGAAGTATGTGTGTGCATGTGCCTTTTAATGGCATGCATGTCTCATTACATTCATTTGTATCTGTTTGCATGCATGTAGGATTTGTGTAACTACATTCCTGTATGCATGAACCTGGGACATGCCTGAGCTAATATGGCTCAATGTGTAGTGAATAAGCAACAGGCTCTGCTTGTAGACTGTCTTGCTTACACCAAACTTTACCATTGGCTCCTGGAAGAAAGAAGTTAATCTCCACAGAGCTCAATTTGTACATCTGCATAATGGGAATAGATACGACTGAAGTATCCAGATGAAAGGATTAAATAGCATTATATATAAAATACAGTATTGGAACAGTGCCTACTACAGAGTAAAAGTCCAATAAATTCTACCTGGAAGCTACAGCACTCTATCACCCTTTGTTCCTTTTCTTTGTTTTTTTTTTTTTTTTCATTTAGTCACCAATATATTTCACTTACTATTTTCACCTTTCCATCACTAAATCCACAAATGTATGCTCAAGGGCTAGCTTATCATCAATTTTCTAGAATGCTGCTGCCCAATCCTCAGAATCCAGCAGATCCTTAGTAATTAATTATGTAATAGTTATACACATTTGGCTCTGTACATATCTGTCCTTGTGTCTGTCAGTGTGTGAGTGACTGTACCCAGCATGAGGGTGTCTGCCTGAGTATATTTAGGACTATGTGTCTATATGTTGGGCGAAGTGATCCAGCCAAGATTTCCAATATGGCAAATGTCAGAGAGGGAGGCAGCTTTTGCAATGTTTTGACACTGGAGAACATATTCATTAAAATAACATCCTGAGGGTCTCACTGACACCAGTAGACCCAAAAAATATGGAGTAACTTGTAGGTCAGCGAAAGCCTGCTCAGGGAAGCCCCGTTCCTGTATTGTGAATCTTATTTCTGCCCAATCTATTGATGCATTGCCAAGTCCACAGGAATATGCCCTGAAGAAATGAGTTCACTGCTGTGGTCTCGTGTTTCCATCTGCAAAGTGCTCTTCAGAGATGGTGTGAGATTGATGGGCATTGGTTCCTAGGTTACAGCAGGGAAATGGAGGTATTTATCCACTTCTCTTAAGCATATTTTTAAGTGATTATTGTATTTCTTCCCCAACACTGAATATGATGATAGTGATGCTGATAATTGTGGTGTACATGGAGATGTACTATGAAGACGTTCCAAGCAGGACACAATGCACAGGTATGGGGGGTGTGGCCAGCGGACAGCCTGTAGATTTTTGTTTAGTTGCAAATAGCCACTTGGTCAGAGATCACATCCTTCCCAGGACATCTTATGACAGAGTGAATGGGAAGAGATAAATCTGGCCATTTGGGCCTGATGATGATCTTTCTGCTTATGGTAGTACTTGTTTCCAAGTTGGGTAAAAGTTTACTAGATACACCTCATTCTACATGTCTCTGTTCATCTCTTTTCTTGCACAGGTGATGGCTGCCAAATGTTTTGCCTCCAATTCCTTCCTGGCCTAAGGATTGAACATGAATAAATATACAGCCTTCCCAAACCCATCTCGGCATCTGCTCCCAGAGAAGCCATTCTGCAATGATATGAAGCTACAGTGAACTCTATTATGATTGCCTATGTAGAGATTGCTTCATTGTGCTACCACTTTGGCTCACAAAATAGCTTCCTTGGTTGTTCATGTCACTGATCACATGTTATGGATGTGTGAGCATAGGCTCAGAGACAACAATGACAAGCTCTAAGTCACAGCAAGTATCTCAAGGCTCTTTATTTAGAGCTGGAAAAGAGGCTAGGTGTTACAAAAACTCCTGCTTAGTCTTTTATTTGTTTAGAAATGGAGCCACTGTACCCTAGACTACACCCAGGTGTGAACAACAAGAAGAACTAGCTAATGTATGATGCCTTCAAGACTGATAGCAGTTCCTGTCAATTGGGATATGAACTCCGTCATGTTGCTGGACGAGATACTTTGCTCGGAGTCAGACAAGTATGCTAATAACCAGAGAGTGAGAACTCTTCTGATAAGATTAGAGAAAGGACTTGGCATCTGGATATTAATTTTTGTGTAAGTTTCTTCAACATGTGCACTGAGAGCCCACCTACTGCAGATTTGGTGAGGAGCTATGTGGACTCAACAGCTCTGTACACACATTCCTGGAAGGCAAGATGGCAGCCAAGAAAATTATAAGAAAACAAGGTTATTTTTTGTTTAACATTTTATTTTCTTACTTATTTTGTAACTGTGTTTTAATTGAAACAGAATCACCTCGATTTTGAATCCTGCCAGGGAAGCAGGTGGGCTGACTGCAGATACTCGCCTTTCCCCTATTCCTCCAGATCCAACTCCCAAGTCTTATCCTTAGCTCTATCACAGAACACTTGCTGCAGCCTTCCCTGCCTGCCCCACGCCCCGTCTCCTGTGGATCCCACAGACCTCCTAACCTCCACCCCCACACCAAACTCATTTCTTTATCCCAGTGCTCAACTCCAGCAGACACTCCCTGCTAACCCACAGGCCACGCTTGCCAGGGAAGTAATTATGCTGACTTCAGTTCCTCACCTCTCCTTCTGCTCCTTCAGATCCAATCCCCTAGTCTCATCCCAAGCCCTGTAGCAGAAGAACACCTTCTGTGGTCTCCTTTTCCACTCTGAGCCCATTCACAATAAATCACAAAGATCATCTCCAATGTTCCTTTCCACCAAATCATAGCAGCACCCCAGCCTCCAACACTAGAAGGTATTCCCTGTGAACACACCAGCTGAGCAGGCCAGGGAAGCAGGGAAGCTAACTAAAGACCTTCACTTCCTTTTCTCGTAATGCAATCCTCTAACCCATTCCTAGGTCTGCAAGAGAATATCTACTGCAGCCTTCCTTTCTCCATGCCCACATCTCCCATGGATCCCACAGACCTTCCCCTCCTAACCTCCATCCCCAACTCTGCTTTATTCCAGCTCCCAACTCCAGCAGACACTCCCTGCTAAACAATATGCCACTCCTGCCAGGAAGCAGGTAGGCTGATTGAAGATCTTCCCCTCTCCTTCCATTCCTACATATTCAATCTCCTAATCTCATCTCCAGCTCTATAGCAGACTTTCTGGGATGACCTCTCTTTACTCTCAACCCCAATTCCAAGGAGACTAGGTAAGCATATCCTGGTGAAACCCTTTGCATTCCTCCCCACTGTGAACCCTCTCAGACCTCTAACCTATCCTCAATACTCTCAGCTCCCAGTAACCAGAAATATAATTTACCTGGACTCCCCAGTGGCCACACCTATCAGGTCCATAGAAATTTTTCTACCAGGCAACACACAGCTACCACACTCTAGTAAAATCCAGAGAGGAAATAGAAACCAAGGAACAACAACATAACAAAAAAGACAAAACACAGCAAAGACAACCAGATATCAGCACCTAGACCTAGGATCTTCCCAACCTCAGACTGCTAGATATCAGCATAAAATAATAAATAACAGACAGGATAATATGTCACTACTAGAGCTCAGCAACCTTACCTCAGCAGTCTCTGAATATTCCAACATACCTGAAGCACAAGAAAGACCTAAAAACAGCCCTTGTGAATCTTATAGAGTGCTGCAAGCCATAGGAAAATGCAATGGAATTCAGCTACTCTCACAAAAGCTACTACTTAGAAAAGTCAAGAACTTTTCCTAAGATCAAGCCATGGCTTACGAAGTCTTAGTGAAATTTTAGCTTTTGTATATGTATTAGCTGGTTCCTATAATGATTTTCTTTTGTGCTTCCAAGAACTCCTAACAGTGTATTTATCTAAAATACCTATCAAGTATCCAAGGCTGAACAATCTTCTGAACTAAGGTAATACCCTTATGGAAATACCACCTGTCTCCTAGGTCAGGCAGATAGCTTTATTTTTTGTGAAACTTAAGGTGAGACCCTACTTTCTTATACAGCTTTACTAACATTACAGACTCCTAACTTCTTACCTAGCCACTTCTAGGAATGTAGACTGAGCACATAAATTCTCTTTTTTTTTTTTTGGTTTTTCGAGACAGGGTTTCTCTGTAGCTTTGCGCCTTTCCTGGGACTCACTTGGTAGTCCAGGCTGGCCTCGAACTCACAGAGATCCGCCTGCCTCTGCCTCCCGAGTGCTGGGATTAAAGGCATGCGCCACCACTGCCCGGCGTAAATTCTCTTTTTGATATACTAACCAATGTTAGCTCTCAGTTGACCTCCTCCTTTAACCACTCCCTTTTTGGGATATAAAAAAAGCCTAATAGTCACTGCCTGAGGAAAATTCTCACCTGTCTTTATGACTCTGTAGGAATTCAAGTCTTGTGACCTGGCTGGAGGGGGGGGATTACTATTGCTTGGGTTTATAACTGAATACCCTAGAGAACTTGAGGACAGAGAACTGAGAGGGATAAAAAGTAGTTTGACTAGAGAACTTGAGGACAAGATGGAAGATGAGGAAGAACCAGATGGGGAAGTACTAGATGGGTAAGAATGAGGTGAGAAGAACCTAGATGAGGCAGAATAAAGATGAGAGAATTAAGGTAGAACATAGAGGGGACAGCAGATAAATATAGAGAGAAATTAGGCAAGAAAGGAGCTAGGCATGAGAGCAGAACTGAAGCTGTGTAAACAGAATTTTATCCCAGAGGAATAAAGTAGATGAACAAAGAACTTGGTGTACTTAGATTCATTTCCCAAAAATAATTCTCACCATTCGTAGTTTCTCTTCTAGGCCCCTGGGAAGAATATTATTAAGGCTGGTCCTTTAATAATATTTGAGACCTGGCGCCCTTGGGTACCCAGACCCAGAAGAGTAATCAACCAAGTATACCCAAAAAGGAGGGGTGTCCTTAAAAATGAAATAAATAAATAAATCCCTCAAAGAAATTTAGGAAAACACAGACAATACCTAAAAATGGAAAAAGAATCAATAAAGAAAACACAGAACTGAGTTTAATCAATAAAGAAAACTGAGACATTCTGGCAATGAAACATTTAGGAATTCTAACGGATACCACAGGTGCAAGCTTCACCAACAGAATATAAGAGATGGAAGAGAGGATCTCAGGCACTGAAGGTATGATAGAAGAAATGGATACATCAGTCAAAGAAAATGTTAAATCTAAAAAAACTCCTGACAGAAAACATACAGGAAATCCAGGACACTATGAAAAAATCAAATCTAAGAATAATAGGAATAGAGGAAGGAGAAGAAACCCAGTTCAAATGCCCAGAAAATATTTTCAACAGAATCATAGAAGAAAATTTCCCTAACTTAAAGAAGGTGATGCTTATAATGGTAAAAGAAACATACAGAATACCAGATAGACTGGACCAGAAAAGAAAGTACCTTTGGCACATAATAATCAAATACTAAGTGTACAGAACAAGGGAAGAATATTAAAAGTTTCAAGGGAGAAAAACTAAATAATGCACAAAGGCAGAGCCATTAGAATTTCACCCAACTTCTCAATGGAGACTCTAAAAACCAGACGGGCCTGAACAGATGTACTGTAGTCTCTAAGAGACAACAGATGTCAGCTCAGACTACTATACCCAGTAAAAATTTCAGTCACCTTACATGGAGAAAATAAGACATTCCATGATAAACCCAAATGTAAGCAATATTAATCTACAAATCCAGCACTATAGAAAGATCTAGGAGGTAAATTCCAACCTAAAGAGGTTAACTACAACCATGAAAACATAGTGAATAAATAATCTCATACCAGCAAAATCAAAAGAAGGGAAACACACACCCACACACCACCACCACCACCACCACCACCACCAAAATAACAGGAATCAACAATCATTGGTCATTGATAACTCTCAGTATCACTGACCACAACCTCAATGACCTCAACTCCCCACAAAAGACACTAACAGATGCAAAAACAGGATCCACACTTCTGCTGCATCCAAGAAACAGATCTCAACATCAAGGATAGCTAGTACCTTAGGGAAAAGTGTTGGAAAAAGATATTTGAACAAATGGAGGATGAGATGGCAAAAAATAATGAATCTCAGGTCTGAAATCAATAAAATAGATACAAAGACTTAATGAAACAAAGAGTTGGTTCTTTGAGAACAATTGACAAGATAGACAGCCTTATCCAAATTAACTAAAAGACAAAGAGAAAATATCCAAATTAACAGAATCAGAAACAAAATGGGAGATATGATAATAGACACCAAGGAAATCCAGAAACTCATAAGGACATATTTTAAAAACCTGTACTCCACAAAATTTGAAAAATCTAAAAGAAATGGATAATTTTCTCAATAGGTACCACTTACCAAGGTTAAATCAAGATCAGACAAGCAATTTAAATAGACCTATCATCCCTAGTTAAATAGAAGCAGTCATTAAAAGTCTTCCAACAAAACAAAGCCCAGGACCAGATGGTCTTAGGACAGAATTCTGTCAGATTTTCATAGTAAAGTTAACACCAATACTCTTCAAATTATTTCACAAAATAGACACAGAAGGAACATTGCCATATTCATTTTATGAGGCCATATTTACCCTGATACCCAAACCACATAAAGACTCAATAAAGAAAGAGAATTATACACCGATTTCCCTTATGAACATAGATGAAAATAATAAAATACTTACAAACCAAATCAAATAATATCAATATCATCCACCATGATCAAATAAGCTTCATCCTTGAGATTTAGGGATGGTTCAATACACACACACACACACACACACACACACACACACACACACACAAAAAAAAAACAATCAATGTAATCCATCATATAAACAAACTGGAAAAAAAGGAAATACATGTTCATTACATTAGAATCAGAAAAAACCTTTGACAAAATCCAGCACACCTTCATGATAAATGTCCTGGAGAAATTAGGGATACAAGAGACATACATCAAAACAATAAAGGCAGTGTACAGCAAGTCCACAGACAACATTAACTGGAGAGAAACTCAAAGTAATTCTATTAAAATCAGGTTGTCTACTCTCTCTAAGCTATTCAATACAGTACTTGAAGTCTTAGCTAGAGCAATAAGACAACTGAAAGAGATCAAAGGGATAAAATTGGTAAAGAAACAGTCAAGTATCTTTATTTGCATATGACATGATAGTATACATAAGTGACCCTAAAAACTCCACCAAAGAACTCCTATAGCTGATAAACACTTTCAACAAAGTAGTTGGGTACAAAATTAACTCACAAAAGTCAGTAGCCCTCCTATATATAAATGACAAATGGACTGAGAAAGAAATTAGGAAAACAACACTTTTCACAATAGCTACAAATAGTATAAAATATATTGGGGTAAATCTAACTAAGCAAGTAAAAGACTTGTATGATAAAACATCAATTCTTTGAAAAAAGACACTGAAGAAGATATTAGAAAATAGAAAGATCTCCCATGTTCATGGTTTGGTAGGTTTAGCAATTTACAGATTCGATGCAATCCCCATCAAAATTCCAACACAATTATTCATTGATCTTGAAGGGATAATTCTCAGCCTCATAAGGAAACACAAAAAACACCCAAGATATCTAAAAATATCCTGAACAATAAAACAACTGATGGAAGTATCATCATTCTTGATTTCAAGTTGTGCTACAAAGCTATAGTGAAAAAACAAACAGAAAAACAGCATGGTATTGGCATAAAAACGGACACATTGATCAATGGGATAGAATTGAAGACCCAGACAAAATTCCACACATCTATAGATACATGATTTTTTAATAGAAAAGCCAGAAATACACACTAGAAAAAAGATAGCATCTTTAACAAATGGTGCTGGTCAAACTGGATATCTGCATGTAGAGATTGCAAATAGATCCATACCTATCACGATGCATAAAACTCAACTCCAAATGGATCAAAGACCTCATTATAAAACTGGATAAACTGAAAGTGATAGAAGAAAAAGTTGGGAAAACCTTGAATTCATTGGCACAGGAAAAGTTTCTGAACAGGACACCATTAGTACAGACATGAAGTTCAACATTTAATAAATGTGACCCCATGAAACTGAAAGCAAAGGACTGTCTTTTGGGCAAAGTGGCAGCCTATAGAATAGGAAAAGATTTTTACCAATGAAATTCCTAAAGAAACTCCATTTTGGGGGCTAGGCTTCTACCTTGGTACTCACTAGCCATTTGTCTCTGACTCCAGTCCATGAAAGATAAGTTCCTAATAACCCTGACTCAGTGACACCCCCAAAATGTACAGCTGTGACTATTTACTTGTTATGATTGACTAACTGCTTTTTTGGCTTCTGTAACTTGCTTATACAGATACCCAAAGATTATTTTGAGTCACCTTAACCACTTAAACTTGGAAGAACATGACAGTTTTGCTTGCTTTCGTAGATATTGAAGGTGTTCCTGTGGCTTTGCCTTGAAAAAAAAAAAAACAAAACACTTCCCTATACTCTTCCTTCGGGACATGCCTGAGATTTGGCTTTATGGCTGTCATCCTATGAGCAGTTAATCAAAAAATCTTCTAATTATAATTAGATTGAGCCTACGCTCTTTTCCCAGGGGTCACAAACTCCATAACATCAACTCTACATCCAATAGAGAGCTAATATTCAAAATATATAAAGAACTCAAGAAACTAGGTATCAAAAAACCAAATAATCCAATTTAAAGATGGGGTACAGGTCTAGGCAGAAAATTCTCAGTAGAGGAAATTCAAATGGCCGACAAACAATTAAAGAAATGTTCAACATCCTTAGCCATCATGGAAATACCAATCAAAATTACTTTGAGAGTCTATCTTACACCTGTCAGAATGGCTAAGATCAATAATAGGAATGACAACTCATGCTGTCAAGGATATGGAATAAGGGGTACACTCATCCATTGTTGATAGAAGTGCAAGCTTGTACAGTCACTATGGAAATAAGTGCAATGATTCCTCAGAAAAATGGGACCCACTCTCAAATGGTCTATCTTCATCAATTCCATCAATTCCCTCCCCCTCAGAGCTCAGGGAATCCTGTGGAAGAGGAGGCAGAAAGAGCATAAGAGCCAGAGCGGTTGGAGGACATCAGAACAAGTCCTCTAAATCGACTAAGGAAGGCTCATATGAACTCACAGAGACTGAAGTAGCAAGGACAGAGCCTGCAGGGGTCTGTACCAGGTCCTCTGCATCCATATTAAGCTTTCAGTATATTATTTATAAGGGATCCTGAGTGAGTGAGCTAGTGGATCCCTGGCTCTTGTGCCTTCTCTTGGGCTCTCTGCCTTCTGTTGGTTTGTCTTGTCCAACTTCAATGCGCTGGTTTTTGTTTTATTTTACTATATTTTATTTTTCTCCATTTTGTTGTTCTTAGAAGTCTGTTCTTTTCTAATGAGACAGAAATGGAGTGGACCCAGACAGGAGGGGAGGTGGTGAGTAACTAACTGGGAGGAGTGGAGGGAGGGAAACTATAATAAGGATACATTGTATGATGAAAGAAACTATGTTCAATAAAAGGGAGAATTAACCTACAGTATAAATATTTTATATGTTAAATAGCCTTAATATATATTATAAAATTCTACCTAAAATTGTGCTATCTCATAACAGTTTTATTTTGTCTGTTGGCCATTATGACTGCAAGTTTGCTTTTTTATGAGCATCTTAGCATAATGGTTAAACAATGAGACATGAATCTGCTATCTGTCCAGAAGATGCATGAACTCAGAGAAAATATTATATTGCTCTGAGGCTCAATAAAGTGAAATAATGTTATATATTATATAAGGTTATTGTGTGGTTTAGAAAAGATAACATATGCAAGAAACCTGACACAGAGTAATAATGATCTTGGTGCTAACAGTGGCATCTAATGAGACTGCATGATCTCCATCAGATAATTTTGCATAAAATAGCATTTTTCACACTCAAGATGAGAGGGCAGGGATGTAGCTCAGCCAGTGACATGGTGATTAGCACACATGATAGTCCTGGGTTCTAGCCCAAGAACAATGAAACAACAACAGTAGCAGATGGGTAAGATCAACTAATGCATTTAAAGTTTATAGAACTAGCAAAAGGCAAAAGCTTGATTCAAAATCTGTAGTGTTGGCTATGGCAATATAGAGATTCACAAGAGCTGTGACTAGTCAGCTGGGAGATTAAGTCTACAGTAATAATCACTCAAACCAAATAGACATTACAAAGTTCCCCCAAGCAAATAAGTTAATCTGATGCAGGATTTAAGAGGCAGTTTCTTCCTCCCTAATTTTTTTAGTCAGTAGACTATAAACAAGTACAAAATGTACCTTTGACTGAGTAAAATAGTTATCCTCCCAGATGGCTGCAGCAGGAGTGAGTGTTGGTCCACTGTCAGATCTCAAAGCATCTATTGGCTCCAGTCAAGTTTTGGGAGAAAAGTTGGGCTTTTTCCCTTTAACCCATACTTTCTATTTTCATGGAGCCACTGTGGATGAAATGGACCACTTCTTAGTATCTGAGACGGGGAAAGGGTGTGGTGCTATGAAGAAAGGAGGAACCATTGCAAACAAGCTCCAGATTACACCATGAAGAAGTTGTTGTGGGCAGTTGCTTTGTTACAAGAAGAGACATCAAGGCCATCACTCTTGCTGATCCCTGCACCTGGCATCCCAGCCTCCCCTACTGCAACTCAGTACATGAACTATGATTGGGCATCATTTGAAAAATCTGTACAATAGTCCAGAAAGAAGGAGAGGGAATCCAAGTGCATGGATAAGATCACCAAAACATTCTAGAATGCAGAGATAAATGCCAGAGAAGGCTTGCAGTGCCATGTCAATGGAAATAGAGTGACATCTACATAAATGTGTGTGAAAAACTGACCTGGGGTTTCCCAGTGAGGTGAGCATGCACTGTGGCTTCTAAGTCCCTGGTTCCAGCTTGTCTCATTCTCTCACTTCCTCTTGCTCCTGTATACATGGTGACTTTCCACATACACCTTCTGGCCTCAGGACTGTTGTACTTGCTGCCCCTCCTTTATCTGTGCTTCTGTTAAAAGGACACCTCCTTAGAGAAGCCACCAATGGTCATCTTCTTTGTCACTTACTCTGCCCTTCATTCTTCTTCATCCTCTCTTATTCAGTAACCCTACTAGTAGATGTTTTCTGACAGCATTGTGTATTTCTGTTGTTGAAATAAAATGTTCTGACAGAAAGGAATCATAGGAGACAGGGTTCTCCTTGTCACACAGTTCCTGGAGGCTGCAGTCTGGCACAGGAGTAAAGCCTGCAGCAGGAAGCTGGCTGGTCACTGTGTTTTAGAAAATATGAGCAGGAAGTGGGGTCCAGCTATGCAGCCTGAAAGCCCATCGCTAATGTCCCACTTCCCCACTGAGGCTCCACCTCCATCTTCACCTCCTAAAAGGACCACAGCTTTTGTAAACAGGTAGAAACCAAGTGTTCAAATATCCTATAATGGGGAACATGTCACATTCAAACCACTGAAAGAGACATTTGTTATTATCTAATATCTTAAACTTTACCTAATACACTTCACATGTATTTTATGAATCAAATAAATGAGCAAATGAGTGAATAAATGCATGAATGGATTTTATATGCATGGAGACATGTCCAGAAATAAGTCCTGGGAGATTATGCTAATGTTATTTAGCTGAGGTACTTTGGAGGGTGGAAAGGCTTTACTTTTCCTGATCATACTTTAACACTACCCAATTGTTTTAGAAAATACCTTTTAGTCTCAAAAGAGAGTGTTGCCATGAAGTCATGTTTCATCACTATAAGAGCGGACAGAATTTATGAGTTAAGCTTTTGTAAAGGTGTATCAAGGCCTGGACACCTCTTCTTAGTGAAAATTAAAATGTGCTTCACTGTAACAAGAAAATGCAATTATGAGTTTTCTAAAAGTTCCTGTTTTTAAAGTGCCTTTTAATTTAATAATTGTTCTACTTTAAAGAATTCTTTGTAAAAAGTCCCTCTTGAGTTGAATGTTTTGGCAGTGTACACAGAATATTTTTCTTTTAAATTGGTGTATATAGAGTAGTAGGCTGGATAAGCATATACTATATTTTAAAAACACTCCCCACCCATTACCCCTTTGTTCCCCCTCACTTTCTCATGTTCCTTTATCCCCTTTGTTCTTAGATAGCTTCACTTCTACTTTCATGTTGTGTACATATATATGAGTTCATGTATCTATACAAAATTTAGAATCCACAAATGAAAGAACATATTTGTCATTCAAAGCTTCTTATTTGGTTAATACCATAATATCCAGTTGTGTCTATCTTCCTGCTATTGGCATGATCCAATTCTTCTTTTTAGTGGAATTAAGTTTCATTGAGTGCATACACCCTACAGTCTTTACCTTTCTTTGCTGATGGACACCTAGGTTGATTCCATAACTCAGCTGTAGTGAGTAGTTTTATGATAGACACCCATGTACAAATAATATGCAAATATCCAAGCCAGGTCACATGGTAGATCTATTGGGAGGTATAAATTAGTCCATCTTCTATGGAAATCATTATTGGGTTTCCATCTTACTCTTTGTAGCCAGTGAACAGGGATGAAGTAAAACATGAAAACTGGAAAACTAAATGTCATCATCACAAATACTATCCTCTCTGTCCCATGAGGCATAACGGTCCTCCCTGAGGCCTGCAAGTGTCTGCTGTGTGGGGAGATACTTGCTCTGGTGTAGCTGGAGTTTTCTCTAATCCTGCCTGGTTCCACAGCCACTCAGACCCAAATAAACACACAGATGCTTATATTATTTAAACTGTTTGGCCTAGTGGCTAGGCTTATTGCTATACAGTTCTTATATCTTAAATTAAGCCATTTCCATCAATCTGTAAGTTGCCACATGACTTGTGGCTTACCAGTACTTTCACATTATGCTTCCTCTGTCTCTGGCTGGCAACTTCTGACTCAGCCTTCCTGTTCCCAGAATCCTCTTCTCTGCTTATCCCACCTATAATATACTTACTGCCTAGCTACTGGCCAATCAGCATTTTATTTATCAATCAGAGCAACACATTCACAGCATCCTCAGCACTTCCCCTTTTCTTTTTCTTCAAAAGGGAAGGTTTTAACTTTAATATAGTAAAATTACATATAACAAAACAATTATAAAGCAAGAATTACAGTTACAATATCTAGTCTATTTATAATATCTAGTCTATTTGTATTTGGCAAAATTAAAGCAGATATTCTATCTATTCTTTATTTGTGAGTCTAAGGTTTCATATCTAACTTATCTTTTATCATGTCTAAAGAAATTATAAATTATATCTAATCTTCAACTACATCAAAGACCTCAGAAGGATATATTACCCAAGAAACAGGAGAAGGATGCAAGCAACTTTTGGGAGTCTTGCAAGAGTAGACAGAGAGAGCTGGAAGCCTGGACAGTCATCCAAAGTTCCTCTGTAAAGTTGGGGCATCTGTCTTGAGCCCACAGGCCTAGAGTCTCTCAGTCACTTCTCTTTGTGTCCTGTAGAATGTCTGGCAGTTTCCTTTGTGAAGCAGGAACCTGAAGGACCATTTTGCCAAGCAAAGTTCAGTGGTCACCTTCCTATGGGTCCTGCATGTCCAGTCAATCAAGCAGTCCAGGCAAGAACAGTTTCTTGCCCAAATGGCTATTTTTGCCAAGAAGAAGATAAATTCCATATGGAGTGTCTTCGATGCCTATCCTCCTCTCTGAAGTAAATCTGTGCTGCCAGAAGCAGACATGTCTCACTGTCCAGAAAGTCTAAATTTTTAAAACATTTTAAATACCATATTCTGTAGGTCTTTGAAGTGTTTGAAGGTTACCTATCTATCTGAAGTAGATCTATGTATACCTAGAAAACTTAACATGACTATGAGTTTGACTATCAGAGAAGACTAATTATTAATCTGTATTTTTAAATTATCCATTACAATCTAAATGAGTTATATAAACATAAAACCTCAAAAGAGAGTATATATATATATATATATATACACACACACACACACACACACACACACATATATATAAATTAAGTTTAGGCGGGGTGGTGGTGGTGCACGCCTTTAATCCCAGCACTCGGGAGGCAGAGCCAGGTGGATCTCTGTGAGTTTGAGACCAGCCTGGGCTACCAAGTGAATTCCAGGAAAGGCACAAAGCTACACAGAGAAACCCTGTCTCGAAAAAAAAAAACCAAAAAAAAAAAAAAATTAAGTTTAAACTTGTATCAATAAATTAAAATCTACACTAATGTAAAACATTTTAAACAAGTTGTTGCTCTTTAAAAGCAGGTCCATTAATCTACCCTTTCATCCTATCATATCTATATTTACATTTCTATACCATACTCTGGTGTTGATCCCTATCCTGAGAGAGTTTGGCTAGGTGATGCTTGATGACTCTAACCAGTGTGAAGTTACACAAGAATAAACAAGGTGGGGGAATTTGGCCAATCTCTTCCATTTGTGGAAAATCAGTGTTGTTAAGAAAAAAAAAAAAAAACATTATCTGTTTTCAGTTTCTGAGGAACTTCCACACTGACTTCCATGGCAAATGAATCAATTTACATTCTTATAGCTGGTGGTACAGCTGGGTCTTCTACTGTGTGATCCAACTGCACTACTCACAAGACCCAGCTGTATCTTCCTGGGTACTTACACAAAGAATTCCAAGTCAACATATCACAGAGGCACATAAATTATTGCACATTGACAATAGGTATGAGCCAATCCAGGTGGCCAACAGAGGAATGAATACATTATGGAGTTTTTTTTCATCCATAAAGAAGAATGAAGTTGTGCCTGTTGCAGGAAAATGTATGCAAGTAGAACCCATTATAGTAAAAGGAATACAGTCATTCTCAGAAAGACAAATATGTTTTCTTTCATTTGTAGCTCCGATATTTTATGTGTCTATATAAATGTATCTAGATTCTATATAAGCACATAACATCATGTATGTGTATAGGACATTAAGATAGAAGTATGTTGTGTAACAGTTTCCTCTAAGATTGAAACATTCCATACTACAGGGAAGCTCCTCACACAGGAAGATAAACAACTCAAAATAGCTTCAGGAAGTCCCTGAAACTAACCAGATTCACTAGACCCCTCCCCTACAGTGTAAGTAATAAAAGCTGACAATTGCCTTCAGAGGAGCCAAGCTAAGCTGGATAGGACAGTCTCCAATCTGTTGAATTGCTTGAAAGCTCATTGCAATATACTCCAGGTTCCCGACTCTATGAGCTGTGGGCCTTGGTGATATAGCTGTCTTTGGGTAATTTCTGCTCCTGTAAGTGTAAGTATTATAGCTCTGAATGGAAAAGTTTCCCCAATGGAAGTGTTACAGCTCTAAAGAAAAAGGCTTCTCCAATAGAGGTACCGAGTCTCCGAGGGGAAAGACATCTGGCAGTCAGGAGCCAAGGAATACTATAAAGTCAAATTGTACAACAAACCACACACAAGAAATTTACTGGGAGAGACACAGGAGGGTAGCTGCAAATGCTTAGGTGAGACAAGCAGGGAACTGAACAGGAGAAGGCTTATATAGGGTTTCTTAGGGAAGGACTTTTCCAGAGTGGAGATTTATAGGGTGGGGATTGGTGGGGTTTCAAGCCAAGCCCAGGGAGTGGTAGGATTTTGTGCTCAGGGATTGGTGGTTTGGTAGGTTTTCAAACACAGAAGTGGCTCAGACCCTTTGCCCTACATTCCCTCCTTTTGTTTATTATTAATAAAGAATCAAGGGTTGGGAAAGGGGGCGGCATTATCATTAGATGACTTCCTGATGATTGAGGGTGTCAAAGTCCATGGGACAACTTGACCTTCACCATCTGGGTATAACCAGAGGTCATAGGCCTCTGGCTCCATAGTTAGGGACCAGCAATCCTAAAATAGCAAATGATTTAAAAGTCTGGTTAGAAACCTTTTGGATCTATCATTCAAGCAATCTAGACACATTTATAAGACAGGATGCAAGTAGTAGGAATAAGAAAAAAAGAAAGAGTGAATTAAGAAGGGCAGTATCTGATTCCATGTTGGACTGTTTGTGAGCCCCTGGCCAGAGCATCCAGCTGTTTCTTCCTCTTTTTTTTGGAGATCCATATGGAGTTGTCAGATCTTATTTTATTTTTACTATATCTCATTGGTTAACATAAAAGCAACATTCATCCCTGCCAAAGAGGCAATGCCTATCCTTCTTTGCTGTTAATAAATCTAATCATTACTTCTTTTGTAACACTACAACAGACAGTGAGTCTATTTGACCCTGAAAGGTGAGCATGGTATGAGCCACCCTTTGGAAATACTGGATAAACAGAGAGGAAAATTGATGGTAAATAGCAAGGGAAGTAGTCAGTCCTACCACTCTAGTGGTGATAGCGGAGGTCATAACCAGGACTGTAAGAAAGGGTAAAACCTGAACTGTATGTCATGTCATGCTGCATAAGCTCTGTGATGGGAACCGGCAAGAGTTCTTCTCTGTGTACCACCTCTGATTTTGGGAAAAGGAACACCAGGGCATAAGTCCCAGACCACCCAGTCAATAGACAGTAGTAAACTTGAGTGCCACAGAGAATTTAGGTGTTGTGAATGTTTGGCCATAAGGGTTGGGTGGCAGTGCTCAGAGTCAAGGTATTATTATGGTCTGAGGGATCCAGTGTGCCCATAAAGTATGTCCCCAAGGAGTTAAAGCCATCTGTGATACCAAAGAGAGGAATGTGGGAGAAAGAGCTGTAGAAGTATCTGGCTCAGAGCAGTTAATGAGGTGAGAGAGTTTAATATTCCAATGAGTGGGGCCACAAATGGTAGTTGTGAGTTTGGCCCGAGAAGGACACACACAACCAGCACCCTCCAAAGTGACCAGGCAGTGTTACTCACTAGCTGATATGCAACTAGAGTGGTCCAATTTGTCCCATGGTATTTGCAGGACCAAAATGGGTAACCTCTCTAAGTTTCTGGCCACTTTTTTTACAGTAATATTCCTTTTGGTCATAGAAAAAAACAGGGCATAGAGAGTAAGCCATGGTGAAGGAGAGATGGATAAAGGAGTTATAGCAAACTGAATTGGCATTGACAGCTTGGTATAAAGCAATTTCTCAACCCTATTAGGACAAGTTGTTGGTTAGAAGTAGGGGTCTCTCTTTTTTAATTTTTAAAATTCATTTTACATACCAACCACATATCCCTCTCTCATCCCTCCTTTCATTCCCCCCACTCCACCTTCTCCCCAACTCACTCCTCATCCCCCTTTCCAACAGGATAAGTTCGCCTATCCTGGTACATTCATTTGAGGCAGAACCAAACCCCTCCCTGCTGCATCAAGGGTGAGCAATGTGTCTGACAATAGGTAATGGGATCCAGAAAGCCAGCTCACGCACCAGGGAGATCATGAACACACTGCCAGGGGCCCCTCAAACAGACCCAACTACACAACTGTCTCCTGTATGCAGAGGGCCTAGTCCAGTCAGTAGGGGTCTCTTGGATGATAAAGACCCATATGTAAGAGCTATGCCAAACAGGTGTAGATAGGATGAAATAGAGGAGAAGAGAGCAAGTTCAGTATGAGATTTTTGAACCAGTTTTTGTACAGTGGTAGAAGTTGTCACCATTTAAAATAGAGGATGCCAATCCCAGCCCTCACATCTGGCAGAAGCCTCCTACCCACCAGAGGCCAGGTCAGCTCCCTGAAACCAAGATAACACTGCCCCTCCATCCTGCCTGCATCCACCCTGTATAACCCCAACTGCCCTTCCTCTCCTCATCACATAGCCCAGCCCACACCTCTGGCAAAAGCCTTCTACCCCATCAGAGGCCAGGCTAGCTCCTTGAAAACCAGGTAAGCCATCACCCCACCATGCCCCCACCTTGCCCCAGATGCTCAGCATAGCCCCAACTGCCATTCCCCTCCTTGTCACCATATCCCAACATACACCTCTGGCAGAAGCCCTCTACCCCACACGAGGACAGACCAGCATCCTGAACCACAGAAAACCAGCCAGCTCCCTGAAAGCCAGGCAAAAACCTCCTAACCCACCAGAAACCAGGCTAGCCTTATTAAACACAGAGGACCCCCGGCCATATCAGATGCCACCCACATTATCAGAACTCCAGCCCCCAACTTGGGCCAACAACCCCCTACTGGACCAGAGGCCATCAAAGCCATCAGAATTCCAGCCCGCAACTTAGGTGAAGAGTCTCTACTCAACCACAGGCCATTCCAGCCAGAGGACTAGAGAGGAAACATAAGCCAAAGAAGAAAGCACTCATCCAACAAAGATAAACCCAGAAATCAGCACCTAGCTCTATAATCACTCCAAATCCAGGTGTGTAAACATCAGTGTAAGAACACAATCAACAGTAGCCAGGTAAATGTCACCTCCAGAGCCCAATCATCCCACTACAGCAAGCCCTGAATTTTCCAACACAGCTGAAGCACAAGAAAGCAATCTTAAACCCAACTTTATGAAGATGATAGAGGACCTTAAAGAGGAAATGAATAAATCCCCTAAAGAAACCAAGGAAAAGACAATAAAAATTTAGAGGAAATCAGTAAATTCCTTAAAGAATGTCAAGAAAGCCAAGAAAAAGCAAACAGTTGAAGGAAACAAATAAAACTGTTTTATTTTAATTGCCAATTATTATTTTAAATGCCATTGACAGCTTTATATAAAGAAAATCTAAAGACCTGAAAATGGAAACAGAAGCAATAAGGAAAACATAAACTGAGGGAATTCTGAAAATGGAAAATCTAGGTTAGCAAACAGGAACTACAGACTCAAGCATCACCAACAGAATACAAGAGATGGAAGAAAGAGTCTCAGGCATTGAAGATACAATAGAAGAAATAGATACATCACTCAAAGAAAATGTTAAATCTAAAAAATTCCTGACATAAACAACCAGGAAAATTGGGGACACTGTGAAAAGACCAAACAAAGGAATAATAAGAATAGAAGGAGAACATTCCAAGTTTAAAGGCCCAGAAAATATTTTTAAGACAATCATAGACCAAAATTTTCCTAACCTAAAGAAAGTTAAACCTATAAAGGTACAAGAACTTTTCAGAATACCAAATAGAGCGACCAGAAAAGAAAGACCACTTGTTCTATGATAACCAAAACACTAAACAACAGAACAAAGAAAGAATATTTAAACCTGCAAGAGAAAAAGGCAAAGCAACATATAAAGGCAGAACTATCAGAATTACACCTGACTTCTCAATGAAGACTCTAAAAGCAAGAGGGGTATAGACAGATATACTGTGGACTCTAAGAGACCACAGATGCCAGCCCAGACTACTATACCCAGCAAAACTGTCAATGATCATAGATGGAGAAAACAAGACATTCCATGATAAAGTCAAATTTAAACAATATCTGTCCACAAATCCAGCCCTACGGAAGGAAGACTTCAATCCAAGAAGGTTAGCTATACCCACAAAAACACAGGCAACAAATACTCTTACACCAGCATAACCCAAAAAAAAGGAACACACACACACACACACACACACACACACACACACACACACACACTGCCATCAACAATAACTAAAAAAAGAAATTAACAATAACTGGTATTGATATCTCTCAATAGCAATGGACTGAATTCTCTAATAAAAGACACAGACTAACAGAATGGGTGTGAAAACAAGCTCCATCGTTCTGTTGAGTACTAGTAACACACCTCAACGTAAGATAGACATTACCTCAAAGTAAGAGGTTAGGAAATGATCTTTTCAAGTAAATGGCTCCAAGAAGCAAGCAGGTGTAGCTAGTCTAGTATCTAACAAAATAAGTTTCAAGCAAAAATTAATCAAAAGAGATAGGGATGGACATTACACTCATTAAAGGAAAATCCATCAAGATAATGATTCAATTCTCAATATCTATGCTCCAACTGCAAGGGCACCAACATTTGTAAAAGAAACACTACTAAAGCTTAAATCACACATAGACATCCACACATGGATAGTGAGAGACTTCAATACCCCACTCTCACCAATTAACAGATCACCCAGACATAAACTAAACAGAGAAATAATGGAATTAATAGACATTGTTGTGGTGGTATTGTGTTCCCCAAAATATTGTGTACCCTAATAAACTTATCTGGGGTCAGAGAACAGAAAAGTCACTAGATACTTAGGATAGGCAGTGGTAGCACATGCCTTTAATCCTAGCATTCCAGAGGCAGAAAACCATCTGTTCAAGGATACAGCCAAGCATGGTGACTCACGCCTTTAATCCCAGAAAGTGAGCCTTTAATTCCAGGGAGTGATGGTAGAAGGCAGAAAGGTACATAAGGCATGAGAACCAGAAACTAGAAGTATTTGGCTGGTTAAGTGTTCAGGCTTTTGAGCAGCACAATTCAGCTGAGAGCCATTTGTATATGAGGACACAGAGGCTTCCAGTCTGAGGAAACAAAATCATCTGAGTAGTTGGCCAGGTGAGGTTAGCTGTGGCTTGTTCTGTCTCTCTGATCTTCCAGTATGCACCCCAGTAACTGGCCTCAGGTTTGATTTTATTAATAAGAACTGTTAAGATTCCTGCTACACAGTGTGAACCAAATGGACCTAACATATCTACAGAATATTTCATCCAAATACAAGAGAAAATCTTCTCAGCACCTCACAGAATATTCTCCAAAGTTAACTACATACTCAATCACAAAGCAAGTCTCAATAGATATAAGGGAATTGAAATAACTCCTAGTATTCTATCAGACCACCAGGGATTAAAACTGGATTTCAACAATGACAGAAACAACAGAAAGCCTACAAGCTCATGGAAACTGAACAACTCTATATTGAATGACTACCAAGGCAAGGCAGAAATCAAGAAATTAAACACTTCATAGAATTCCATGAAAATGAATGCACAACACACCCAAACATAATGGAAATGATGAAAACTGTGCTAAGAGGAAAGTTCATAGCACTAAGTGACTATGCAAAGAAATTGGAAAGATCTCATACTAGCAATTTAACAGTATAGCTAAAATCTCTGGAACAAAAAGAAGCAAATCACACCCAAGAGGAGTAGTCAGCAGGAAATAATCAAACTGTGGTCCGAAATAAATAAAATAGAAACAAAAAGAACAATATAAAGAATCAATGAAACAAAGAGTTGGTTCTTTGAGAAAATCAACAAGATAGACAAACCCTTATCTAAAAAAACTAAAAGGCAGAGAGAGAGAAATTTCAAATTATCAAAATCAGAGTCAAGAAGGTAGAGGTCTGAATAGACACCTAGGAAACTTGGAGAATCATTGAGCTATACTTTAAAACCCTGCACTCCACAGAATTGGGAAATCTAAAATAAATGGACAAATTTCTTGATAGATACCACTTGTCAAAGTTAGGTCACAAAAAGATAAATAATTTAAACAGACTTATAATTCCTTAGGAAATAGAAGCAATCATTAAAAATCTCCCAGGCTGTCCCCCCCAAAAATCCCAGGTCAACACCATTTTAGCATAGAGTTTCTAGACTTTCAAAGAAGAGCTAATACCAATATTCCTCAAATTATTCCACAAAATAGAAACAGAAGAAACGATGCCAAATTTATTTTATAAGGCCACATTCATACCCAAACCACACAAAGGTTCAACAAAGAAAGAGAATTATAGATCAATATCCCTCATAAATATTAATGCAAAAATATTCAATAAAATACTGGAAAACTGAATCCAAGAACACATCAAAAAGATAATCACGATCAAGTAGGCTACATCCCAGAGATGCAAGGATGGCTCAACATAAGAAAATCTGTCAATGTAATCCACCATAAAACCAAACTGAAAGAAAAAGAAGACACGATCATTTCATTAGATGCTAAAAATGCCTTTGACAAAACTAAAAGCCCTTCATGATAAAAGTCTTGGAGAGATCAGAGCTATAAGGGACATACCTAAATATAATAAAAAGCAATATACAGCAAGTCCATTTCCAACATCAAATTAAACAGAGAGAAACTCAAAGCAATTCCACCAAATCAGGAACAAGACAAGGTTGTCCACTCTCTCTATACCTATTCAATATAGTATTTCAAGTTCTATATAGACCAATAATACAACTAAAGGAGACCAAAGAGATACAAATCGGAAGGAAAAAAGTTAAAGTATCACTATTTGTAGATAATATAATAGTATACACAACTGACCCTCAAAATCCTGCCAGGGAATTCCTACACCTGATAAACACCTTCATTAAAGTGACTGGATACAAGATTAATTTAAATAAAAAGTCAGTATCCCTCACATATACAAATGACAACTTGACTTAGAAAGAAACAAGGGAAGCAAAACCCTTCATAATAGCAACAAATAATATAAAATGTCTTGGTGTAATTCTAATCAAGCAAGTAAAAAACCTGTATGATAAGAACTTCAAGTCTTTGAAGAAAAAAATGGAGAAGATATCAGAAGATGGAACGATCTCCTATGCTCATAGATTGATAAGATTAACATAGTAAAAATGGCCATCTTACCAAAAGCAACATACAGATTCAATGCAATCCCCATCAAAATTCCTACACAATTCTTCACAGACCTTAAAAGAATACTCAACTTCATATGGAAAAACAAAAAACCCCGGGATAGCTAAAAACAATCCTCTACAATAAAAGAACTTTTGGAGGTATCACCTTCCCTGATTTCAAGCTCTACTAGAGAGTTATAGTAATAAAAAAGTATGGTATTGGCAGAAAAACAGACAGATGGATCAAATGGAATCAAATCAAAGACCCAGACATAAATACACACACTTATGGACACCTGATTATTGACAAAGAAGCCAAAATTATGCCATGAAAAAAAGAACATCTTCAACAAATGGTGCTGTCAAACTGGATGTCTGCATGTAGAAGAATGCAAATAGATCCATGTTTATCAACCTGCACAAAACTCAAATCTAAGTGGATCAAAGACATCAAAATAAACCAGATCTACTGAACTTGATAGAAGAGAAAGTGGGAAATAGTTTGAAATGCATTTGAACAGGAGACAACTTCCTGAAAAAAAAAAAAAAACAACACTGATAGTTCAGGCACTAAGATCAACAATAAATAAATGGGACCTCATGAAACTGAAAAGCCTCTGTACCTTCCAAAGGACAAATGCAGCCTACAGAATGGGAAAAGATCACTAACCCCACATCTGACAGAGGACTAACTTCAAAAATGTATAAAAAACTCTAGAAAGTAGACATAAAGAAAACCCAATACAGATCTAAACAGAAAATTCTTAACAGTGAAATCTCAAATGGCCAAGAAACAGTTAAAGAAATGTTCAACATCCCTGGACATCAGGGAAATGTAAATCAAAATGACTCTGAGATTCCATCTTATACATATCAGAATGGCTAAGATAAAAAACAGAAGTGACAGCTCATGTTAGTGAAGATGTGGAACAAGGGGAACACTCCTCCATTGCTTATGGGAGTGAAAACTTGTACAGCCACTCTGGAAATCAATATGGCGGTTTCTCAGAAAACCAAGAATTGATCTACTTCAAGACCCAGCTATTCCACTCTTGAGCATATACTCAAAGGATGCGCCATCATACCACAAGGATGCTTGCTCAACTATATTCATACCAGCTTTATTCATAATTGCCAGAAACTGGAAACAACCTAAATATTCCTCAACTGAAAAATGGACGAAGAAAATGAGGTACATTTACACAATGGAGTATTGCTTAGCTGTTAAAAACAATGACATCATGAAATTTGAAATCAAATGGATTGAACTAGAAAAAATAATCCTGAGTGAGGTAACCCAGACTCAGAAATACAAACATGGTATGCACTCACTTATAAGTGGATATTAGCTGTAAAGTAAAGGATAAAAGTGCTATAATCCATAGACATGGAGAAGCTAATTAACAAAGAAGGCTCAATAGGGGATGATGGGATCTCCCTAGGGAGGAGAAATAGAATAGATTTCATAGGTGGACTGGGGGCAAGTGGGAATGGGAGTAGGAGAGATCAGGAGTGTGATGGAGGGGAAGAACACTGGAAGAGACAACTGGAAAAGGGGGCATTTTAGGGTGAGGTAGAAACCTAGTACAGTGGAAATTCCCAGGAATCTACAAGGGTAAACCTAGGTAAGAATCCTATCAATAGATGACGCAGCCTGAACTGCCTCTTCTGTGACCAAGCAAGACTTCCAGTGAATGGGTTGGGACACCAACCCAAGCACATAAACTTTGACCTACTATTTGTCCTGCCTACAAAATGTGATGAGGTAAAAGTGGCAAAGAAATTTTGGGAGTGACCAACCAATGACTGGTCCAGCCCAAGATCCATTCTATTAAAGGGAGTCCAACCCTGACATTGCCTGGAGCACCAGGACCCAGAGGCTGGATAACCCAGAGACCCAGGATAAAACAAAACACACTGGTTTAAAAAAATTCAATGATGCATTGGCTCAGGAGACCACTTCCTAAATACAACACCAGTAACACAAATAAAATAATTAATAAATAGGACCTCCCAAAACTGAGAAGCTTCTATAAGGCAAAGGACACAGTAAATAAGACAAAATGACAGCTTACAGAATGAGAAAAGATCTTCTCCAACCCCACATCTGACAGAGGCCTGATCTCCAAAATACATAAAGAACTCAAAAAACTAGATAGTAAAATACCAACAATCCAATTAAAAAATGGGCTACAGATCTAAACAGAGAATTCTCAACAGAAGAAGCTCAAATGGCCAAAAGACATTTAAGAAATTGCTCAACATCCATAGTCATCAAGGAAATGCAAATCAAAATGACACTGAGATACCATCTTATACCTGTCAGAATAGCTAAGATCAAAAACACTGATGACAGCTTATGTTGGAGAGGATGTGGAGCAAGGGGAATACTCCTCCACTGTTGGTGGGAGTGCAAACTTGTACAGCCACTACGGAAATCAATATGGCAACTTCCCAGAAAATTGGGAATCAATCTACCTCAGTCCCAATAATACCACTCTTGGGCATATACTCAAGAGGTGCTCAATCATACCACAAGGACACTTGCTCAACTATGTTCATAGCAGCATTATTCATAATAGCCAGAATCTGGAAACAACCTAGATGTCCCTCAACCAACGAATGGATAAATAAACTGTGGTATATATACAGCTGTAAAAAAATGACATCATGAAATTTGCACACAAATTGATGGATCTAGAAAACATTATCCTGACAGAGATAACCCAGACTCAGAAAGACAAACGTGGTATGTACCCAGTCATGAGTGGATACTAGGTGCAAAGCAGAGAATGACCAAACTACAACCGACAGTTCCAGAGAAGCTAGGAAACAAGGAGGACCAGAAGAAGGACACACGGATTGCCTTGGAAGAGGGAAACAGATGAGAACTCTGTGAGTAAATTCGGGATAAGGGGGAGCAATAGAGGAGAGGGGATGGGGCATGAGAACATGAGGGAATGGGATGGTCAAGCTGAGGGAGGGACAGAGTGTCAAGAAAGAGATATCTCAACAGAGGGAGGCATTATGGGGTAAGAGAGAAACCTGGTACTAGGGAATTTCCCAGGAGTCCACAAGGACGACCCCAGATTAGACGACTAGCAATAGTGGAGAGGGTGCTGAACTGGCCTGCTCAGGTAATCAGAGTGGTGAATAGCCTAACTGTTCTCACAGAGCCTTCATCCAGGAACTGATAGAAGCAAATGCAGAGATCCACAGCCAGGCACTGGGCTGAGCTCTGGGAGTCCAGTCAGAGAGAGAGGAGGGATTATATGAACAATGGGGGTCAATATCATGATGGGAAAATCTACAGAGACAACTGAACCAAGCTTGTAGGAACTCACAAACTTTACACCAACAACCGTGGAACCTGTATGGGACCTGACTAGGCCCTCTGCATATGGGAGACAGTTGTGTAGCTTGATCTGTTTGAGAGGCCCCTGACAGTGGGACCAGGATCCATCCCTGGTGCCTGAGCTGGCTTTTTGGAGCCCATTACCTATGGTTGGACACCTTGCTCACCCTTGATAAAGTGGGGAGGGGCTTGGCCCTGCCTTAACTGAATGTACCAGGCTTTGCTGACTCCCCATTGTGGGTATAACCCTTTTGGAGGAGGGGATGGAGAGTGGGTTGGGGAGGGGAGGCTGGGGGAAGTGGGAGGAGGGATGAGAGGGAGATCTGTGGTTAGTATGTAAGATGAATAAAAAAAAATCCTTTAAAATAAATAAATAAATAAATAAATTTTAGAGTAAAACTTAGAGTTTAAAATGAAAAAGATAAAAATAAAATTCAGGATGATGGCAATTATTTGAAAAAAAGTCAATGAAATGATTCATAACGATATCCTGCTATACTCAGAGATCATTGCCTAGCCCAATTGTCATCATAGAGGCTTCATCCAGCATCTGATGAAAACAGATGCAGAGACACACAGCCAATTATTTGGTGGAGCTTGAGGGGTCCTGTAAAAGAGGGTGAGGAGGATTGTAGGAGCTAGAGAGGTCATGAACACCATGAGAAAACCTACAGAATCAACTAACCTGGGCTCCTAGGGCCTCACAGAGACTGAACCAACAACCTAGGGGCATTCATGGGACTGACCTAGGCCCTCTGCATACATATTACAGTTGTGTAGCTTGGTCTTCTTGTAGGACTCCTAACAATGGGAGCAGGGGCTGTATCCAATGCTTTTGCCTTCCTTTGGGATTCCATTCCTTATACTGGGTTACCTTGTCCTTAATATGAGGGGTGGCCCCTAGTCTTAGTGCAACTTAATGTACCATGTTTAGTTGATATACCTGGGAGGCCTACCCTTTAATGAAGGGAAATAGAGGAGGAGTGGATGGGGGGAAGAGAAGGAAGATGGTGGGGAGGGAGTGAAAGGAGAGAAGGGAGGGGAAACAGCAGCTAGGATATAATAAAAATAATAAATTAATTTTTAAAAATTGAGCATGCCAATTTTGGCCATTCAACTGTACTCAGGCCAAGCTATTTGTAGTGACAGAGCAAAGCATTAATAAAATATGAATCCCTGGAGGAAGAGAAGAAGTGTCACAAAACAAATTCTGATGGAGGGAGTTTCTATAAGCTCCAAGTGGGAGCTAAGAGGCACAAGAGAAGCCCAGGAGGGCATAAGGGAGCTGTGAGAATTCCAGAAAGGAGCTGAGAGACAAGAGGGACAAGGTCACAGAGGCCCAGAAGGGATTAAGGAAACTGAGGGACTTAGCAAGCAGTTCCTAGAGGAGAAGAGACAAGGAAACAGGGAGGGTTCCAATAGAGGCCGAGGAGCAAGTGTCTTAGTAACTAGATAGTTGTCCATGTGGTGGGGCCCCAGAAGGCATAACAGACTCTAGGAGCCAGTGAGAAGACACTCACCAAATAGGTGAGGAGAGATGGATGTTTAGAGCAGGTGGAGGGAAGAAGTGGCTGAAGAGGTGGACTCCAGAATTTGGAACCAAATATGATGGATGGCAGAAGCCAGCACAAACAGAAGGTCCATGCATGCCTTAAGAGAGTCAAAGCAGCAACTTGAGTTGGTTAAAATGTTGAGACATGGCATGGCTGAAAGGTAAGTGTGACATCCTCTACCAATGCTACCTGATGAGAGAGAACTCAGGAGTGGAATTGTGTTTGGAGACGCTTGTATGTTAAGAGATGGGACAGGTGGTGAAAAGAGAAAAAAGTAGTGAGTGATCCGAAGATTAACCTTTTTTTGTAATTTCACATAAGAAGTTTGACTGCACCCAGAGCATGTAGGCAAGGTGCCCATCCTTGGATAGTATGGTCTAATTTTTTTTAAGTAAGTATGTAATGGTCTAAGAGGAAGGTCCCAATTGATGACTCAGGATCCTGAGAGCATATTCCTCCTTCTCTATGACAGAGTGAGAAGGAGTGAGTCAAATTTGGAAGATGTAAGGCTGGGAACTGAAGAAGAGCCTGTTGGAGCTTATGAAATTGTTTGGTAATGGGTACAAGGAGGGGTTCATGTGAGAGGTCAAGAGCCACCTCATATAAGGGACAGGTGGAGAGAGAGAGAGAGAGAGAGAGAGAGAGAGAGAGAGAGAGAGAGAGAGAGAGAGAGAGAGAGAGAGAATACAAGAGCTTAAGAAGCCAGTCATCCCTAGGAAGGACAGAATTTCTTCATCTTGGTGGTACAAACTGAAAGTGGCTGAATTAGATGTTTCTTATCTAGAGTAATGGCCTTGTGAGTTGGAGTAATAGCTAATCTCAGATAAGTTACCTGAGGAGTAGACAGTTGGAACTTAGAAAGTGAAACCCTATAATCTTGGTCAGACAAAATGTTTAATAAGGTAGAGGTGTCATCCTTGACAGGAATGAACTCTAAAGGAAAAATCATCTACATATTGTATAAGCTTGGATTTAGGAAGGGGCAAGAAGTTAGAGCCTGGCCAAATAGATGTGGGCTGTCCTACTCTGGTACTACCCAAGTGAGTTGGTAGAAAGGTGAGGGTCTGCATCAGTCCAAGTGAAGGCAAAGATATTTTGTGACTGGGATCAAGAGGAAGGGAAAAGTGCATTCTTGAGATCTAGAACAAGAAAATGAGAGGTCCCTGAGGGGATGATGGAGAGGATAGTATAAGGATTGGTCACTATAATGTGAAGGGGTAGAGACTCACAGTGATTTCCTAGTGAGAACTTACTCGGGGTCCAAGAATCTGAGCTTGCTTTACCCAGCAGGGCTACATAAGGGGATGATTTGACCATGGGCATAATTACCAGGTATGTGGAAGGGTCTACACTAGGCTGTGTGGTGTGCTTTGATCTGGCAAGGGGGAGGTCTTTTGCCCTGCCTCTTGGCATTGTTATAAAAAGCCCCTTTGAATAAATAGGAAAGGCCATTGAGTATTGACCCAGGTTCACCTGAAACTCTCCTGTGTTTCTGTCTTTCTCTTCTTTGCTATTTTTCTATCTAATATTTTCTTATCCCTCTCTCCTCCTCATAAGAATCCTTGAAAAGGTGAGAGTTGGTCTCCCACAGATGATGGGTACAGAGGAAATAAGTAAGAGAGAGAAGGGGGTAATGTGGAAGCAGCTGGACATGTCCAGTTATGAATTAAGGATTAGGTGGTGGTATTCTATTCTTTGGGGGTAAAATTGTAAATATAAAGCAAAGTAAAGTTAGGCTGCAGCAAGTATGTTTCTCTGTTTCTGTCTATGTCCAGATTTCTCTTTTTCTCTCTTCTAAAGTTGTAAAAAAAAGTTTGGTGAAGTTTAGTTTGAAAAGTGTAGGCTTAGGTATATTAGGGTAGAATAAGATTTAGGTCTAGGAATATGATGAAGGTTTAATAAGAAAGCCACTTGGGGTAAGAGGAGTCCCCCCCCCCCAGCACACATGGGACCTGGGATGCAAAATACAGCATTCAGGCCCATGCAGCTACTGTGGACTTGGTGGTCTGAGAGCAGCTGTACCAGTTAGGTATCAGTGGCTGAGACCCTTGTGGCATCATTGCAGAAGTAGAAGATTCTGAGAAAGCAGCATGAGCAGTGAGGGTATGTAAGTTTTCTGCTGAGAAGCCACAGCGAGGAGCCAAGCAGAGATGCTATGGGAGGAGCAGCAGACAGATGGACAGCTGAGATGTGCCCCTGCGTGGAATGGCAGCAAGAAATGCTGAGGTGATGCAGAGTCATGCTCCAGGCTGAACATCAAGGACACTGTAAGCTAGGCCAGTCTGATCTCCCAGCAACAGAATGAGGCAGAGTCATGCAGCTACCCTGGGAACAGCGTTTGGCCATGTAAGCACGGCAGCACTCAGAGGAGAGACCTCCAGCAAAGCAGGTGATGGAGCTGGGGATGCAGCAGCCTCAACTGGCTGTGGCTGGGCTTCCTCCCAGACCCAGAAGGTCTGCGTGAGGACTGTAGCTCATAGCAGCAGGGCAGCATTTAGCCTTGAAGCACAAGGCATGAGAGAACCCACAGGGTCTCAGAATGCTGGAGTCTCTAGGCAGACAGTCCCAAAAATGGGAGGCACAGACAGTCTGGGATGGTAAAAATGCTGCAGAGTTTGTTTGCTGGCAGTTTATGCAGGCTGTACAAAGAGGTCTTCCTCAGCCATCTAGCAGCTTTTGCCCTGGAACAGTTTCTGCCTAGGGAAAGCTAACTGAAAGTACCTCTGTGGCTGAGAGTGAGGCTTCAGAGGCACCTGTTTGAATTTAGTTGAGTTGTCGCATTCAGGGGAGCTGCAACAAATTTGGATTATGGAACTCTTCATATATGGAACTGTTTGCTTAAGAGTTATTATGACTTGGACTGTTATACAAAGACTTCAGGGCAGCTGATGAGCCAGGCCCTGATCTTGGGCTGTCAGTTGAACTTTGGGATTGGTATTAGAACTGACTTTTTGAACTTTTGCAAACTTCAGAAATGGAACAGTTTTTTATTTCACCTACAGTTTTAACTATGGTGACTAACAATTCATGTACCCTCTGTCTTGTTAGAATAAAATGTAAATAGTTCTGTTAAACATCACTTTTTGATGTTTGCTAAAGTTTGTAAAGTGTAAATAGTTCTATTGAGAGTTTGTTTTTGGATGTAAGTTTATAAGAATTGTAATCGTGTATAGTAATATTCATGCTAGAATTATGTTAACCTGTTGATATTTATGAACCATGGTTTGGTGAAGCTAAGAGAGTCTTTAGGTTTGATGCAGTTGCATCATGAGTTTACTGATTTATTTGATGCCATTGCATGAAGAGTTTATTGATTTAAAAAAGGGCTTGGTGCAGCTGAGGCCACTATAGACATCTTAGACCCATTCAAAAACATTTTATTTTGGTGATCCTCTACTCCTTTATTGGGAGATGTGGCAGCCCTAGAGAGCAGGAGTATTGATGTGGTTGTTCCAGGTACTTGCAAGCACTTAGTGGGGACCTGATTTAGAGCTGTATTGAGCTAAGCTCTGTACTTTCCCCTGCCTGTGGTGATATTGTGTCCCCCAATATATTGTACATCCTAATAAACTTATCTAGAGTCAGAGAACAGAACAGACACTAGATAGACATAGAGGCCAGAAAATGGTGGCACATACACCTTTAAACCTAGCATTCTGGAGGCAGAGATCCATCCAGATCTCTGTGAGTTCAAAGCCACACTGGAAACAGCCATGCATGGTGACACACATCTTTAATCCTAGCACTTGAGATCTCATGTCTTGCTTGAGAAAGACACATGCCTTTAATCCCAGGAAGTGATGGCAGGAAACTAGAAGCTCTTTTAAGCTTTTAGCAGCAATTCAGCTGAGATCCATTCAGGTGAGGACTCAAAGGCTTCCAGTTTGAAAAAACAGGATTGGCTGAGAATTTACAAGGTGAAGTTGGATGTGGCTTGTTCTGTTTCTCTGATCTTGCAGCTTCCACCCCAATATCTGGCTCTTGAGTTTTTTTTTTTTTTTTTAATTAAAAGGCCTTTTAAGATTCATGTTACACCTGCCAGAGGCTGGTAGTCAGAGACTGGTAAGTTCTTCTTGCTAGCTGCCAGCCTAAGACACAGTACACTTGGCAGAAAGTGTATCTCCATGACAGGTAAGGCTGATTAGTGAAAAAGAAGATGACCTAAGACAGGCATAGTCTATCTAAGGGGTCTGAGGGTCCCTTTAAAATATTAAGAAGGGGAAGCTGTAGAGACTCATAGAGGCTTTCTAGTGAGAACTTACTCAGGGTCCAAGAATCTGAGCTTGCTTTATCCAGCAGGGCTACATAAGGGGATGATTTGACCACAGGTGTGGTTACCCAGTATTTGGAAGAGTCTACACTTGGCTGTGTGGTGTGCTTTGATCTAGCAAGGGGGAGGTCTTTTGCCTGGCACTCTGGCATTGTTATAAAAAGCCCTTTGGGAAAAGTTCATTGGGGTATTGACACAGTTTCTCCCGAAGCTATCCTGTGTTGTGTTTCTGTCTTTCTCTTCTTCACTATCTTTCTATCTAATATTTTCTTATCCCTCTTTCCTCCTCATAAGAACCATTGAAAAGGTGGGAGATGGCCTCCCACAGAAGAGAGACCACTGCTGAGTTGATAAATCAAATATCCTGAACCAAGTGGTACATTCTGTTTGGATATTTTTTAAAACTGTGAGTATGGGAGTATTAAAGGGGGAAATATGGGGCATAGAGACTTTTTTTCTTAAAATGTCTGAGATATTGGGTATTGAACCTGGGTTATATATTTGGTGAGTTTTGTAGTTGAATGATGAGATGGGGGTGCTGTTTGGCTATAGAGGGGTTTCATGCCTAGGGAATCCACTTGGGTGGCTAGTAAGGGAAAAGATGTATCAGATTGTGTTGCTTGGAAGAAAAGGAGGAGGAGAAAGACTGGCATGCCTAGGATCAAGCTGATGGGGGGGGGGAGAAGGAAATAGAGGCTCCCACTTTGGCTAGGAGGTCCCTTCCCAGCAAGGGAATGGGACAGGTTTGCACCACTAGGAAGGAGTAGGTAAAAGGAATACCTCTAAAAATACAGCTAAGTGGTAGTATTTTCTGAGGCAGGTAAGGCTGAACCCTACCCCAACAATAGGGGAACAATAAGAAGAGCTGTGTCCCCAAAACTCCATCAGGACTGATTCAGGTGGCCCTCCTGTCCAGAAGCAAGGAGATTTATTGCTCTGATACTGTGATGACTACCCAAGGTTCCCTGTTGCAAATGGTAGTAGTTGGGCCAAAGGAACCTGTGCTCCCTCAGTTGTCCATGGTGAGACCAGGAGGTCAGCTGGAGGGTGATCTGGGTCTGATGTCCCCACGCCACAAGGGACATAAGGACAGTCAGCAGCCCAATACCCTCTTGATAGCATCATGGGCATGATCAGAATGGTTTGTGTGTGTTTGGACAGATCTGGGCCCAGTGAGCCTTCTAGCTGGATTTGAAGCAGGGATCCAGAGTTCCTCAGGTTTTGGGAGGTAAAGGAGATTGGGCGGTTGCTATGGCTAGCTGAAAAGCCTTAGTTAGGATCAGGTATTTTTGTTTTCTGGCTTTTTCATTACTCCTAAGGTTTACTTTGAAGACCATGGCTAAGACTTCTGCCTCTGGAGTCAAGAGTCTTTTCTCTAGATGTGTAAGTTTGGCCTTAATATCAGGGAAACTCTGGGAGAAGAAGTAGGTCATAAGGTGTTTTTTCCCATCTAGAGTTTTGGGATCCAGACTGGTATATTGTAAGAGAGCCTTTGTGGGGTAGTCTAGGAATTGAGATGGGTTTTGTGTTTGTCCTGGATGACCTCTTAGAATTTTTCATAATTTACTGCTTTAGGGCAGCCTTGTGGAGACCAGCTGTGAGGTAAGCTATAGATGGATCCCTAGCAAGGATGCCCCTGGGGTATTGTAATTCCATTCAGGGTCCTGGTCAAGGACTGCCTTGCCTCAGCCCTGTCTTGGTAGGTGGCACTAGTTTGGTGGATTGCATGTGCATGTACCCTAGCCTGGTCCCAGACTCACCTGCAATTAGCAGGAAGAAGATTCTTGGTGAGAATCATACAAACACGATGTAAAGTAGGGTTATAAACTTGAGTAATGTAGTTGAATTGTTTAATAAAGGTGGAAGAATTAGTAATCTCTTTGATATTTGTGAAAGTTCACTTAATGAGAAGGGACTCCTATCCTAACCAAGCCATCTATCCCAGAAACTCCTGCAAAAAGAGAACTGTGGCTGGTTTAGGTCGGGTAGGGGAAGCTAAAGGGGCCCCATGGCAGAAGAGAGCAAGTAGCTGGAGAACTAGAGTCTGCTGGTGGGATGAAAGTAGGTGTCAGGAAGGGTTGATTGGGTAGCCTTGATTTGGAGGAAGAAAGAGAGACCAAAGAGTCCAGAGAAGGAGAAAAGGGACTGTGGGTTGAGGCTGATAAAGGGGAAGCTCATTAGCATGATCAAAAATAGTGGATGAATCATCTGGTCTGGGCTTCAAAACTAAGAGGAGTTGGGATTTTGTTTGGTGTTTGTTTGTTTGTTTGTTTTGGTTGGCTAATACCAAGTAATTACTTTCAACCAAGATGGGTGTGAAATCAAATAGCAAAATCCAGCCCTTTCAAGCCTAGCAAAGATGGCTATCAGCCACTTGGCTGCCTTCATCCTGACATGGGGGATAGCAACTTAGACAGTGGCAAACCAAATGCTTCCTTTAAGATTACCTCTCTATAGATGTTTATCAACCCCACTGTTAAGAGTTTTAACCCCTTTGTTATAGATTTTATGGATTTTTAATAATACCCAATACAATTACAAATCTTGACGCGCAGAAAGTTCACATGGTAGTCTTACATATCTTGAGATAAGATTTATACTTTAACAAAAGTTTTAGAGAGTTAAGCCCAAACCAAAAGAATATGAAATGAGTAGCTGTGGTGATATTTGTAATCTAAGGAATAAAGCTTGCCTGAAGATCAGAGGACAGAGCCAGCTGCAGAGTTAGCCACAGGGGTCAGGCAGTGGTGGCACACACCTTTAATCCTAGCACTTGGGAGGTAGAGGCAGAGATCTGTCTAGATTTCTGAGTTCAAGGCCACATTGGGCTACACGAGACTAAACCAGTCTAAAAAAGAAACAGAGCCAGGCAGTGGTGGCACACACTTTTAATTCCAGCACTTGGGATCACACACCTTTAATCCCAGCACTAGGAAGGTTGAAACAGGAAGTGATATGGCTGGGCAGAGAAAGAAATATAAGGTGGGAGAAGACATGAATTCACTCTCTTGCAGAGGCTCTGTCAGGGTTAGGAGTTGGTGAGGTAAGAGGTGGTGGCTGTGGCTTGCTCTGCTTCTCTGATCTTTCAGCTTTCACCCTGATATCTGGCTCTTGTTTTTATTATAAGACCATTTAGGATTTGAGCAACAAGTAACAATAGTCCCTATTGGGAATAGGCTATCCCTTTATTTTGTTTTGTCCTCCCTTCCCCGTCATTTAGTCGGGTGGCTCACCTGGGACAGGGACAGAGATTTTAGAGGAAACATTTAAACAAGCATGCTTGGGTCTAGAGGAGAGGGAGCCATACCCCAACTCTAGAGCCAGCTTTGAATTGAAGTGGGACAGCATAAAACAACAGTCTAATGCCACTCAAACCTAGAAGACATCTGAATCCTTATAAAAATGGAATCCTGTAAGCTGATAACAAATAAGGCTTAGGAAATTTTGAGTCCTGGCTATAGACACAGTAATCTGCAGAAGGGAGCTGAGAGAAGTACCAGCCAGTGAAGAGTGTGTGCATGCTGCAGCTGGCCTATTCCTTTGCTTTCTCTTACTCCTGCTAGGTCCAGCTCCCAGCTCCCATTTTGTAACACAGATCCATCAAACATAACTTAAAAGACAGGACATTTACACAGTGTGGAGTGGATACCAAATGAAAAAAAAAAAAGCAGAGAAAAGAGAAAGCTTGAACTAGGAAATGGGAAATCTCTTTCCATTTTCCTGATCACTCCCAGTATTTGTAAAAGTCCTGAATAATATTACAATCTAGGGTGTCATTAATCAGCCATTTGGAGTGGTTATCTAAGGGATATTGAGGCCACATTTGATTATAAAAATCAAATAAATTTGGAGCCCTTCACGTCTTGTTTCAGGTGAAGAGGATGGAAATTTTCTATAAGGCATCCCAAGGGGGAAGAGAGGGTAGGGAAGACATATTTCCATGGGGTAGGGGTGGGGTGGACAGATTACTGCAGCCTGTAGTTTAAGGGCATCCCCAGGACTCAGAAAAGACCTAATGAGGATCAAGCCATTCAGTGGGTCATCACTGCACTCAATGGGGTTCATGGCTAATAGCATTATTAGGGGACTTAGTGTCTAGTACCAGTACCAGGGCTTTCAATGAGGCCCAAAGGTTAACCTAGAGGCAATGGAAAGCTGAGTTCTCATCATCATAAGGTCTCATCCATGAGAAACAGTCAGGGAACTGAGTTTCAAAAGCCACAAGGGCTTAGAGTCACTATGAGATTATGAGAAGTTCCTAAGGAAAGATAGGAGAAGGCAGAAAAGGGGCCCAATAGCCTGGTTGGGAATGAGGAATCTGCAAGACTCAGCTCTAAGTGTGGGAGGGATGGGATCAGGTGAAGAGGGCCAGCATAGCCTAAAGATCATAGCTTGGTGTACCTCTGCCTCCAAGAATACAAGAGAAGAGCTAGACACTCAGTGGTCACTTCCTAGGATTCAGAGAAGTATTTACACTGACTGAAGGGGAGAACTTACTGAATTGTGACTGGTGGATGGGGTACCAAGCGATCAGTGAGCTGGAAGGTGAGTCTGTTGTAGGTGGACTAGAAATGAGGGGTAGGGTCCTAGTGTGGCTCAGACCCCAAGGGGGGGCACAGGTATCAGGATAGCTTTTCTGTGTTATGAGACAAATGTAAATGTTAAAGCTCTGAAGGAAAAAGCTTCCCCAACAAAAGTGTTGTAGCTCTGAGGGGAAAACCACAAGGTCACATTGCACAATAAACCTCACACAAGGGGTTTACTGGGAGAGACACAGGAAGCTGGCTGCCTCTGCTCAGGCAAGAAGCAGCATGGAATTGAACAGGCTTTATACCAAGTTTCTGGGGGGAGGAGTTTTCCAGGGTGGAGATTTTAGAGGTGGGGATTGCTGAGATTTCAAGCCAAGTCTAGGGGTTGATGGGATTTTGAGCTCAGAGATTGATGGGTTTTGGTAGGTTTTTAAACCCAGAAGTGGGCTTGGACCTTTTACCCCTCACCTATATGTCTATAAGTATTCCCTATAAAACTCATTGGTTCACCAAGTTGGACTTTGGTAGGTATCTAGACTTTGATGGTACCCATACTTTGGCCTGTAGTGGACTCTGTTTGGGGTGAGTAGGCATGTGTGTTTCATCTCTCCCCAAGAAAAGTTTTGCCACACCACAAATTGAAACTCTAGGGAATAAAGGAGCTAACAAGAAAGGGAAATAGAGAGAAAAGTTGCAGGGTATGGAGCAGAAATGGTCAACATACAAAATATACTTGAATGAGCAATAAAAAGTAATTGTAATAAGCCACTCACTCTGTAGATCTTAATCAAATGCCACCTTTACCAGGAAGACTTAAAATAAAATCCCAGGTTCCTTAATGCTTAGCTTGTTACAAGAGCCATAGACTGTAGTGGTATGTGCTCCACCCATGACCTTGGGCTGTAGGGCCCGAAGGAGGTGGTGCTTCCTGCCCTTGTATGTGACCTCTTAAAAAGGTAAGGGAGAAGGGTCACGAGCCCCTTCTCTCTCCTGCCTGCTTCCTGATCTGATCGAACCACCAGGGGGATTTGCTCCCAGTCAGAACAGAGGACGACTTCAGCTATTTACTCCGTTCTGTATTCATGAATGTATTTCCTCAATTAATATCTTAATAAGTCCCTTTTATCCACAAAACAGACTCATGTGGATTGATGGTAATAAATGGCACCCACATGACAAAAAGACTCCACATTCCCTGGGGCTCCTGCCCACAGCCTCCATGCACTGGCAGCAGGTTTGCTCAAAGGCTCATGTGCTTGCTGCAAGCCTGCCTCACTAGCACCCCTGAGCCGCTTGGTCCCAACCAACCACGCAGATCCGAGGCCCACATGCCCCACTGGGGCTACTTACATGATCAAACCCTTATGCCCACAAGAGGCCGCTGGTGAGTTTCTCCGCCCTACAGAGCTCACACACAGCCCAAACCCCAGGAACTAACTGCTCAGGTGACCAACTGCATACAGCAGCAAAGCTGGTAGGCCAGGAAGCTCATGCCCAAGCCAGGCAGATCATGTGCATTCTGCAGCTGATAGAGCATTGCATCAGAAGAGAAAGGTGCTCACGCTAGGCACCTTTCTACTTCTGTGCTTGTGGCAACCCGGATCAGTCAGAGACTACCAGCAGACTGTTCGTTTTCTTTTAAAACTGTTCAGTGCAGCTGCTGCCACCCTTTTGTGTGCAGCTGCCACAGCACACACAACCGCCACAGCACACATGGCCGCCACAGCACACATGGCCGCCACAGCACACACGGCCGCCACAGCACACACAGCCAGCCCCACGGAGTGTCTGCAGGTGTCCCAGGCAGTGCTTCTAATTGTTTGGTGTATTGCTTCATTTGTTGTGATCCCAGCAGCTCTGCCCAGTAGTCACAGATAGGTTGCCTGGGTTAGTGTTTGATTCAGAGAGCTCATTCAGGGAGCTGAGTCAGCTTGCACCAGACCTGCCTTGTACACTACATCTCCGACACCTGAAATATCTGTTGACCAAACATCGCTACTCCATCCAAAAACCATCGCAATAACTGGGACATCTGGAACACCTAGGGCTGTTAGAACCAGCTCTCAAGGATTTCATCTGAGGTAAAATTACTCAATAATTTTACACCTTAAACAGATTAATAAATAAACAAATTAATAAAATTTTTCTTTACAACTTTTGAATATATCTCAAAAAATGGCAATTTCACCACTCAGGAATTTAAAAACTTTTTTGTTTGTACTATGAATGAAAATTTACAGGATATATACAACCTTTCTGGGACATATACAATGTTCATCATACTAGCAATTAGCATAGTGATTAATCTCCTATTATTGAAAAATGGCTTAATAATAATAGCAAAAATGAGATATTAATGAGACTGATACAGGCTTTACAAAGTGGTAATGAGGACTTAAATAGAAGGATTCTTTCTAGGGAATCTGTTAATTTACCACAAAAACATCAAGCTCTGCAGAGTGGTAATGAGGACTTAAAAAGACAATTTTTTTTTCTTTGGAATCTACTAATTTACCACAAGATCTACTAATTTACCACAAGAACTTCAGTCTGTTAACAATATTTGGACAATCAGATTTAATTCTATTGATAAAAATATAAATAATTAATGGATAAAATAACAACTCTTCAGAGTAATCTTAATGTCATTCAGATAATTTCTAAGGAGGAAAGATCATTGCTAATTGACAGAATAAAGTTTTGGGAATCATATGTTTCTGATGAACATAAAAAATTGTATGACTCCATAAAATCTCCAGAAACCTTTACAACAGAGGAGGTTCAAACACTTCAACAGGTAGTAATTAATCAATTTCAAGATCTGGAAGAGTCTCTCAGTAAGGATAATAAAGAAACTAACAAGCAGAAGGGCAAAGCCAAACAAGTAATAACATCACCAGGTGGATCTTATAAAATGGCTTATCTGGTCACCATCTGTGAGAAGACAGCAGATGTACACATCCTGAAGAATATGTAGAATATATCTGGCAACCTATTTACATGAGGGATTTAAAACACATTAAGGAGGCTGCAGTTACCTATGCATACATTCAACATATGTAAAACAGATGTTAAATACGTGGTCTTCTAGAAATAGAATTATCCCAGATGATGAAATCAGTTAATCTCAGCTGTGTTAGAATATAGCCAGCAGTTACAATGGAAAAGCTGGTTGAGAGAAGCAGCTAAGGCCCTTGAGCAGTAATATAAATTAGAGGGTTTGAGATCTCCCAAGATAAAATTATTGGTGAAGACTGACACTGATATAAATGTACAAGCTACCTTTGATGAGCATACACTATCCCTATGCCATCCAGCATCTTTAAATGCTTGGAAAAAAATTCCAGAACCAGAGAAACCAACTGAGCTATATATGAAGGTCTTCGAGGGGTCAAAAAAAAAACCATTTGCTGATTTTTTTTTTTACAAAGATTGACTAAGGTTATAAACAATGGAGTTTCAGACCAAGAATTAAGACAAGTATTAACTCAATCTTTGGCTTTTGGTAATGCTAATATAGAATACCAAAGAATATTTAACACCTTTAAAGTTCAGGTCAACATCTTTGCAGAAATGGATTCAATGTACAAATGGTGTTGAGTCTCTTAACTATGGTAATGAGGCTTGGATAGAGGAGGTGATTTTCAATGGTGGAAGGAGGCCTCAAAGTATCAAATGTTTTAGCTGTGATACACCAGATCATATAAGAAGAAATTGTACACAGAATGCTCCTAGAAGCAATGCTTCTTATAGAAATAACCCAAACAGGAAACCACAACATTCTGGATTATGCAGAAGATGTGGCAAAGGCCGACATTGGACCAATGAATGCAGATCAACAAGAGACATATAAGGCAACCCTCTACCAGTGGGAGATGACTTGGGGAGCCTCTTGCAGGTCCCCAAATTGAGCATGGTCCAAACCTTACAGTAGAGGAAATTCCTCCCCAGGACAATTAAAAAACCCAGTGCCTAATGTAAAGAATGATATTGCACTGGATGCTAGAACAACATTGACAGATGGATCAAACATTCCAAAAAACACAATAAAGTGAATATTTTGGCAGACTTCCATAAATTAACAAAGACAAAAGCTTAGAGTGTGAATTAACAACATTGTCCTGGAAGGACTGGTAGACACAGTTGTGGATGTGACTGTAATTACACCAAAATCATGGCATCCGAATTGACCTCTTCAAGAGGTAGATTACAATTTCTAGGGATTAGAACCCTATCTCAGGTAAAACAAAGTTCAAAATTGGTTGAATTCATAGGGTCTTAAGGACAAAGAGGAAGGTTGAAGCCATATGTGGCAAATGTAGCGGTAAATCCTTGAAACTGAGATCTGTTACAACAATGGAGTACCCAGATTAAAATGCCTTCAATTTCAAAAGTGGAATATAGACCAACTTATGTTTGTGCAAGTAATAATATAAGACACTATAAAAAAAACAACCATCAATCATTCAGGTTGTACATAAACAGAGCACAACTGATGTTGAACTCTCAGAAGTACCAATGGCCCTACCTTTAAAATGGATAACTGATAAACCTGCCTTGGTTGTACAATGTCCTATGACACAAGAGAAACTACAAGCTTTAGAACAGCTGGCTCAGGAGCAGTTAAGTATTCAACACATTGAAGAATCTACCAGCCCTTAGAATTCTGTATTTATTATTAAAAAGAATTCTTATAAATGGACAATACTGACAGATCTGAGAGCCATAAATAAAGTAATTCAGCCTATGGGCTCCCTACATAATGGGATGCTCTTACCCTCTCTATTACCCAAAGAATGGCCTATTATAGTTATTGAATTAAATGATTCTTCACCATACCTCTATAAGAAAAGGATAGAGAAAAATTCCTTTACATTACCTATTTATAATAATTCCCAGCCAGTCAAGAGATATCAATGGAAGGTCTTCCCACAGGTAATATTAAATAGCCCCACCCTGTGCAAATATTTTGTGCAAAAACCATTGGAAATAATTCATGCAAAATTTCCACAATCTGCAATCTACCATTTTATGGATGATGTCTTAGTAGATCCAATGTGAGGTACCTTAAAAGCATGTTTGAAGAAGTAAAGAAAGTTTTGCCTTGTGGGGGAATACAAATTGCTCCTGAAAAAATACAAAGAGGAAATTCTTTTAATTACTTAGGCTATAAGATAGATCTACAAAACAAATTAGACCCCCAAAAAGGTACAACTCAGGAGAGATCAACTGCAGACCTTAGGAAACATTTCCAACTTATAGACTATCATTGGAATAACTAAAGATGGACTAGTAAATTTGGCTTATACCCTAAAAGGGGACAAGGATTTAGATAGTCCAAGAGAATTATCAGCCAAAGCTGAGAAGGAATTGGCTCTAGTAGAAAAGAAAATCTGACAAGCAAATGTGAATCATGTTAATCCAGAACTTAACTGCATTCTGGTCATACTCCCCTCCAGGCACTCCCCCACAGGGATTTTGATGAAGAGGGAAGATAATATATGGATATTTCTACCATGTAAACCAAGTAAGAAGTTAAAGACTTATGTAGAAAAGATCTCTGATTTCATTCTAAAATGAAAATTAATACTTTGTTAGTTGATAGGAATGGACCCAGCAGAAATTGTAATACCTTTAAATAATGAGGAAATGTCCTCTTTATGGAAAGATAATGAATACTGGCAAACAGCCTATAGTAACTTTTTGGGAGCGATTAACAATTGTTATCCCAAAAGCAAGAGAATAGAATTTATAAAAAGAACTGAATGGGTCCTTCCTCACATTGTTTGGCAAAAATCAATCTCTGTAGTCCTCACATTCTATACTGATGCAAATAAATCAGGAAAGGCAGGATATAAATTAGGAGACTTAAGTAAAGTGGCTCAAAGCCCTTACAATTCTGTACAAAAGGCAGAATTGTATGCCATTCTATGGTACTAATGGGCTTCACAGAACCTCTCAATATAGTTACTGACTCTCAGTCTGCTGAATTTATTCCTGATAACACAGAATTGACTTCACTATACAATTACAGGAAATCACCAGAAATATATATATCCCATATGGGTCTGCAGGCCCTCTAGCACAGGTAATGCTGAAATTGATCAATTACTAATAGGTAATGTGATAGAAGCCTCACAATTTTGTAAGAAACACCATGTAAATAGCAAAGGCTTGAAAAAGGACTTTTCTATCACTTAGCAATAAGCCAAGGAAATTGCAAAAGTATGTTCTACTTGTTCCTTCTATAGCCAAACTCCATTACTTGCATGAATCAATCCTAAAGGTATACAAAGAAATAAAATTTGGCATATGGATGTGTTTAATTTTTCAGAATTTGGAAGATTAAAATATGTACACTATGCCATTGACACCTATTCAGGATTTCAATGGGCAACTCCTATGCATTCTGAAAAGGTTGACTCTGTGATTACACACCTATTAGAAGTTATGGACATCATGGGAATACCTGTACAAATTAAGACAGACAATGCTGCAGCATATGTCTCAAATAAAATGAGACAGTTTTTTGCTTATTACAATATAAAGCATGTTACAGGTATACCACACAATCCTACAGGCCAAGCAGTCATGGAAAGATCCAACTGAAGTTTAAAGCATATGCTAAATAATCAGAAAGAGGTAACAATGTCTCCTAGAAATAGATTACATAATGCTTATTAACCTTGAATTTTCTCAATGCTGATGTGAAAGGGACAACAGCTGTGGAGAGACATTGGACAACAGAAAAAACTCCTGAGTTAAACCAATCATTTACTTCAAAAATGTGTTGACCTTGGAATGGAAACCAGGATATGTTCTACATTGGGGAAGGGGTTTTACTTTTGTTTCTGCAGGAGAAGAAAAGCTATGGATACCAACAAAATAAATAAAAATTCACTTTGAACAGGATAAACCCCTTGATGATAAGTAATAGCTCATCCACCAATGTGACAACTCTACAAGTTGTAAGAAAAACTCAACAAACAAGGGTCAGGGAAGTTTTTTTTGTTTGTTTTGTTTTTAAGGGATAATATATCCATCTTCAAGAAATCAAAAGGCATTGGACACCCAGATGTCTATAGCAGAAAAGAAGGACCTATTGGTCCTAATACAGTCTACAGGGTAATATTGCACTGTCTAACATCTATATCTCTTTAACTCTAGAAAAGTTGTGGTCCCAATTCAATTACAAATCAAGCTGGCTTTGCAGTTGGAATGTGGCTCTCTCCTTCTCTAAACCCAAGCATGTTGCTAAAAAAAAGTAGGAGATTCTGTCTCATATTAGAGCCAACTGGTGTGAGACAGAAGAAAACAAATAATCTAAGGACCATTGTTATCAAGATTCTATTTCCCTCCATGCTTATTCTTGATTTCTCAGAATCCTTCCTCACATGTCATGTCATCTTAAGATTCAAACTTTCCATTTTGATATTAATAATGTTCAAGTTTTCCACAGTGAAAAATAAGTCTTTCTAATAGCAATCTCTGAAGTTTCTAGAAAGAAAATGGGGCCCCTCAACAGAGACTCTACTCAGTCCAGAAAGATGCCATGGTACCTAAGAACATTACTCAATGATCAGCCTTGGACTGATAATTCTTCAGGACAGTTCCAAGATGAGATGGTCAATCATACTACACTTCAGGCCAGAATCTCAGACAATCTTACCCATTACTCTGAGACTGGCTGCAGACTTTACAGCTAGTCCTTTTGGAACCTAAATATCTAAGCTTTCTTACAGGACCTCACAGAGATACCATCACCCCTAAACAGCAGAAAGCAATTCTAAGAAATGGATGCCCCTTTTCAAAGGTTTTATTTTTCTCAGGGTTATGGATGGATAGTTATAGGGTTAGGAACAATAAAATTTAGGCTCAATATTCTCCTTCAGAAAAGAAAAAGGAGAATGGATAGTTGTAGTATATTAAGGTAGATTATTGTATCTACTAGTAAACTGATTTAGCAAATATCAGCCTTAGATAATTTGCACTGATATTGATTCTTGTATATTTGATACAAATGTAAACTATTCTTATATTCCTATTTAATATAATTTGTTTATTGATACAAATACAAAACTATATGTCTTGTATTGTACATATATTTCTACTCCTGTTTGAAATATTTTGTATATTGACACAAATGTAAAATTGTATTTGTAATACTGTATGTATGTTCTACAACTGTTGAGTATATTTTGTATATTGATACATATTAAGGATGTTGTTGTCATATTGCACTATACATTTCCACTTCTGTTTAAGATATTTTGTGCAATGTCACAATTTTGAGGCATTGTCCTTTTACAGTATATCTGCTTACAGACTGTTTACCTTGTTAATGTGTAGCCTTAGTCCTTAAGTTATTTAAGTAGATAAGACTTACAGAATTATAGTCACCCATACTTGTCATTTCTATAGTTACGCTATTTAGGTTCTCCAGATTTACAGAAACATATGTCAGATGGATAGGTAATCTTCAAACACTCCATAGACCTAGAGAATATGCCATTTAAATGTTTTGATAACTTAGAATTCTGTTGAAGTGAGACATAATTGCTCCTGTAAGCACTGATCTGATCCCAAGAGAATGTTGGGCTTCTAAGACATTTATGTTTAGAAGTTTGTCTTCTTGGCACAAAATGGCTTGCTGGGCAAAATGGCCTGCCCTTGCCTCAACTGCTAATAATATGAATGGTGTCCTTTCTGGATGAGCAGCACACAAGGAAAAGCAACTACTGAACGTTACCAAGACAGGGTAACATGGTATTTCAAAATTCCTGCTTCTGAAAATGGTCTGTCAGATATTCTAGGCCTGTAGGTGAGTTAGATGCCACAACGATGCTGAAAAACTTTAGGTGACTGTTCAGGCTGTCAGCTGTCTCAATCTATTTTCACAAGAATTTTGGAAATTGCTTGCTTACATTTTCTGCTTTCTCAGGTATTATTATATTTCTTCTCAGGTCTTTGATGTTGTTGAAGACTAGATAGTTATAGTTAAAATCTTCTCATATCTTAGCTAAAACATATTAAATATGTTTTAATAAGAATTAGAGATAAGATGTTTTAAGATATAGAATCTTCAGGTTAGGACAGCAATATATTGGAGTAATCTCTGTAATTTGTCATTTACCTGCATTCTGGACATTTCTGGACATTTAGCATGTCTTTCTTGTTTGATGTTGTTCTTGTTGGTTGTAGTTCCATTTTTGTTTATGTTATTACCCTTTGTTTTTCCTGGACAGTACTTGATAATCATTCTTATTGTATATAGTTTGCATTAAGTTTAGAACCTTCTTATTTAGACAAGAAGGGGAAATGGAGTGGTATTTGCTCTGCCCATGACCTTGGGCTATAGGGTTAAAAGGAGACAGTGCTTTCTGCCATTGTACACGACCTCTTAAAAAGTTAAGGGAGAAGGGTCACAAGCTCCTTCTCTCTGTACCTGCTTCTTGGTCTAATCGAACCATCAGGTGAATTTGCTCCCAGTCAGAACAGAGGATGACTTCAGCTGTTTACTTGGTTCTGTATTCATGAATGTATTTCCTCAATTTATATCTTAATAAATCCCTATTATCCATAAAATAGACTTGCATGGATTGATCTTAATACAAGACTGTTGTGGAGTAAAGTTTAAGGTGTGTTACATTCATTTATGCTGTGGAACAATTATTTAATGATGCAAAGATGTGCTGCATTCTTTTATGTTGTACTTGTTTAACTCTGTGAAGCTGTATTACTGTGACTGTCTAAAATACCCGATGGTCTAATAAAAAGTTGAATGGCCAATAGCAAGGCAGGAGAGGGATAGGTAGGGCTGGCAGGCAGATAGGATAAATAGGAGGAGAAGAAAGAAGAGGGAGGAGTGAGAGAAGGAGAAGGAGAGCAGGGCAAGGAGGACACCAAGGACCAGCCAGCCACACAGCCAGTTACAGAGTAAGAAGTAATGAAAGACATAGAATAGAGAAAGGTAAAAGCCTAGAGACAAAAAGTAGACAGGATAATTTAAGCTATGAAAAGCTGGCTAAAAACTAGCCAAGCTAAGGCCAGTCATTCATAAGTAAGAATAAGTCTCTGTGTGTTTATTTGAGAGCTGGGTGGTGGGCCCCCAAAGAGTTAAGAGTTAAGAAGAAAAAAAAAACAAATTACACTAGACTATAGAAGAGCTTAACTTTGGGGAGACCCATAGATCAGGATTGATTTAAAACCCTAAAATCAAATAGGAAAAGTAATGCTCAAAAGTAGGGCAGGAATGTATTAATTTAGCCATTCTAGAAAAAGAATGAATATTTCAGTCTGCCTTTGGGGGTACTAACAAGAAACCCACAATTACACCAGGGAAGGATTGGGATAAGGGAGCAAGGTGTATACAAAGAAAAGTAGGCTTGGTCAAACTTCAGTCTGGTTCTGAGTTAGGGGGTGCCGGCTCCAGGGAGTCATTGTACTTCAGGGGCACAATTCTGTCCTAGTGAGAGATGACTGATGTGCTTGGAGGGGGCACCCTTAGTCTTTTCTCATGGGAGTGATCTGTCTAAGAGACTCATTTTCCAGATTTTTAAAATATCTTAAATTCTCTTATCATAGCATCTTCAGTCTGAAAAGTATTAAGAAAAGTTAGAAAAATTTAGGATTAACCAGCCTTGTATTTCCAGCTGTTAGAAGTTCCTTAAACAGTCAACATGTCTATGTGCAGAGCTGAGCAAGAATTTGACCCTGTATTTTAGACCAAAGCGATAGAGGCAATGTGAAGACTGATGCAAAACCACCCTGAATTTAGTCAACCATTGGTTATCTACACTGAAGAGTCTGTTTTAACAAAAGGGGGCTCTAAGACTCTATCATGATAACTCACTGTTGCAATGTTTTGGGATCTATTCAGGGAATGAGGGTTTCTTTCACTCCATTAGTTTCCTAAAGCTATCTTAACAAAATATCAGATACAGGGTGTCTTAAATGATGGTAATTTACTTACTGCCTTGGAGTTCTGGAGGGTGGAAGTACAAAAATCAAAGTGTTGACAAGGCTGTTTTCTCTCCAAATGTATAAAAGGAGGATATATTCTGGGCATGTCTCCTGGATTATGAAGGTCTCTTTATTAGTGACAGCAAAGCCGTGTGTGTGTGTGTGTGTGTGTGTGTGTGTGTGTGTGTGTGTGTGTGTGTGTTGCTTTATTTTTTAAGTTATCACACACGATATCATAGTATTTTAAAACAAAATGCATTTTCATGATCTGTCCATCCCTGCTAGTCTTTGAATCTTCCTACATCTCCTTTCCTTTGGTGCAGTATTCTCTGAGTATGTATCAATGTATCCCCTTTTCATAATAATACTGGTTATATTGGATTAATGATTTCACTTTGATTGATTGCTTTTTGTAATAACCCTATCTCCAGATAAGATCACATTCTGAGGTATTGGGAAGTCAGAGTGTCAAAATGTCTTTTTGGAGGTGTATAAACCTCAATCAGCTCATAGCTCAACTGTATTATATCAACCAACTATGCTACTGTCTTGTGTACATGCTGTGTTTTTTCTTCCAATGCTTGGTTTTATCTGGAACTCTTGATAGTGTTTTGTACATAATGAAGCCATGAAATATAGGAAGGTGATGCTATCTAAGGTTTGAGGCCTGCATTCTAAATCGGAGTGTTCTGGCCTCCAAGGGAACAAGAATTGATTCTAAGATAGAGAAAAGCATGCTGTTTTATTTATAAGGTGATATACACACATAATAATTAAATACTTAAGGGAAACTTACAATATATAAACAGGTATTGGAAATTAAAATTTCATATGGGGAAGACAATTCAGAAAAGATATTGTTTCAAAGGGCTCTTGGGGCTATCACATCAGATGTTAGGAAATACTATTTTGTGTGAGATACCTTGCAGAGAAGTCTGTAGCCTATTTCTTCCTGGGCCATCTTGAAGTTGTTCATTGTGAAAATATACTGAGATCATTCATGTTGTCTTGAAGAATGGTCCATGTTTGACGTGGTTACTATCTTACATGGTGCTTAGTGATTGCTGAGAACTGGGGTGAATGACTAGCGTGAGGTCAAAACCCTGTGGTATCAAAGGCTCCAAATCTTAGCAATGTGGCCCTTATCTCTGAGTGCTACAGTTACTCACATGCTGGGACAGGCATGCTGGTACATGCTCCCTTTCTAGTAAGAAGGTGCTATTTGATGTGGCTTGGATTTGATTTGATTTGCATGTACTCTCCAAGGATTTGCATGATGGAAGCTTAGACACCAGCATGATGTAAAGTGTAAATCATTACTAGTTGAGGTTCTATTTTACCCCAGTCACATTGGCAGTCATTAAGAAAGACAATGACAACAAATGCTCACCAGGGTGGGACAAAAGTGAATCCTTACACAATGGGAATATAAGCTAGTGAAGCCACCATGATATTCAGAATGGAGGTTTATTTTGAGGAAATAGATCTTCCATATGACCTAATGTACTACAAAGATCTGCAACTCAACACATCATAGAGATACCTGTACATCAAAGCTTATTGAGTACTGTTCACAACAGCTGATATGGAACCAACCTAGGTGCTCAAGAGCAGGTTAATGGATTAAGAAAATGTGATGTATACACATGGAAAATATTTAGTCATAAAGAAAAACAAAGGAAAATGGACACAACTGGGGGGATTTTCACATTTGAGAAGTTGGGACTTCAGACTGGGAACAGAGATCCAGTTTTCTTGACTGCCATCTTGTTTCCCAAGCATGTATCTGCGTATCTCTCCACCAAGTCCACAGTAGGTTCTTGGTATATGTGTTGAATGAACTACTATAAAACTGAGTGTTCAGATATCAAGTCTTTTCTATAACCACACACTTGCACACACGTGTGCATGTGCATGCACATGTATAACCTTCTGTAACCTTATTGGGATTTCAGCCATCATTTTGTGTGTTCACTTATCACTAAGTCAGGTTGAAGTCAGGAAGGTCTATAGTTCTGATACTCAGCTTTGGCTGCCGTGATGGAAATCCTCGGGGATCTCCATCACAGAGCAGGTAGGTTACAGCATTCCTAGGTGACACTAAACTGTATCAAGGGCTGATAATCATGAAGCATGAAAATGACCTCTTTGTGGGGTTTTTAAACAGCAGGCTCATCAGTTAGTACGTGACAAAGATGCACTCTTGAACTGACAACATCAGGATCTTTGAGGAGGAGGATGGACCTCTGGAATTTTAGGAAACTCTACAGTTGCTCAGCCATGTTGAAACCCAATTATCTGTCTTAATTAATTTATTGTTCCCATGAAGCAGTAATGATTTACACAGATGTGTTGCTACTATAGGTTTTTACTTCCTCCCAAGAGGCAGTACTTGACCACAGGAATCACACATGATATTACTGTAAACTGAATGAGAGTCAAATGACCTTGTTTCTTAAGAGAGGCAATATGTAACCACAGTTAGATGCACAGGCTCTGGAGACCAAGGTTTTTATTCAAACCCAACTCTGCCAGAGCTTTGTCAATCTGCATGTGACCCAGTACTAACTGCATCCATCTACTTGTCTGTGCTTTGGAAACAATAGTGAAGCCCAGCTGGAAAACAACAAGAATTAAATGGTCTAATTCCCTTGGCAGAGTTGTCAAAATCAGCAAACAATATAGAAAATTATTATAAAATCTCAAAAATTATTTATCTAAAGTTCAAATCTGTTTAGTGCTCTGCATTTACTTCCACTAAATTGGCAACCCTGCTATTTCGAGTGTGGAGAAGGATGACCAGTGAGTGTTAGAATTTGCTATTTACCTATTGAGCCCTCCTATCACCAGCCCTTGTCAGACTGAAGAGCCCTTCAGAACCTTATTAATTTGACTTCCAATAATTTAGAGTATACAAATTCAAGCAGAGTGTAGATTAAAGTGCAGATTAGAGCCTTTTTACTGCTGATCAAACATTCTCTAAGAGTAAAATAAACTCATGTGAGAAACTGGATCACAGTGTGAGCATTCAGAAACCACATGGACACGATGCTTTTATGACCTTTTGCACGTTCAAGAAGCCACCGATTTCACAGTTAGAATAACTATAGTTTGTGTTAAAAATAAGGTCTGCAGAGCAGTACATTCTCAAGCCAGTTAGGTTAACAGTGTCATCTGAGCAAATGAACCCTTGTTACTAGAACAATATTAAGTTTTAGTTTCAAAGTGATGTCAAGAAATTAGTGTTTAAAACTGAAACCTGATGTTAATGATCTGTTTGTCTTTGGGCAACACATTTCCCATTTGGGAGTTCTTGTTTCCTAAGTTTGAAAGTAGAGCCATCATATCACATGGCTTCCTGAGGGGCCCTTGACTTTCTCTTTTTCTATCAAGGTTTCTGTTTGAGGTGGGGGAGGGGAAGCAGGCAAGGTGCCGCTGTTGGCCACATATAGCACTGGCTGTTACCAGGCCAGGAGGAGTGAGACAGACAGGGACCCTGGCTCTGGAGCCTAAGTTCTGTAACAGAGCCCACTGTTCTCAACCTAGCGTGTGCGTGCTGACATCAGCTGGGAGCTTTCGGTGCAGAAGTCATGGTCCCAGTCAGAATCTCTAACTGAGCTGGCCTGCTGAAGGATCAACTTTGATTAAAAGTGTTGGTGGTCTGCCACTGGGGACCGGAGCTTTCGGTCCTGTTGTCTAGCTGCGGTCCCCCTTCATATACTTCTCAAGCTCACCTACACCTCCTGGAAATTTCACAGGACCACATGGTTTTGCTCATTAGGATGCATGAGGTGGGATCCCCTAGCATGAGGTGGCAATAGCCAATCTAGTTCTGGCTAGATCTCCTGCTTCTCCTGGTTGGACAGTGTGCTTGCAACTCACCTTACCTCTGGGATCACAGGATGTTCTGTACCTTCCCACTGTGGTCCCGGGCGCTGCGATTCAGGACACACTCCCCTCAGCTGCTGCTGCAGTGACTATCATGATATAATTTGAATGAACAGCAGAGTGTAGACACATTTAACAAACCCAAACAGCACCCTGTCTCCTAGGTCAAATGAAGATCTTAGTTTCATACCTTGCTCTGTAATCCTCCCTTCATCTTAAACTCCTTGTGTTCACCTCCATGTGGGACATTATTCTGAAGTTCTGGGATCTTAGTGATAAACTTATTTGTAAATTTCAATAAATAGCACAGTGTTGATTTATATGTCCTTTAAGCTTGTCCTGAAAGGAATTAGAATTAGCACATTATGTAGTGTTTGGCATTTGTTTGAGACTATTTAAATACAGTTTGTTCGCTTTAATAGCTGTTTAATGTTCTATTTCATAACTATTATACTCTTTTGATACATCCTGGTACAGTTTCTTTCTACCAGCATGACATTTAGAAATCCATATATTCACATCAGTGATGCTACTCTTATGGAATCACACTCCTATTAGGAAAAGTATTTGATGATAACCCAGCCACGTGCATATTCAATTAGGAAGTATGAATTTATTTGATGATACACCAGCCACGTGCATATTCATTTAGAAAGTATGAATTTACTTCTTGTCAATCATGTTTAACATTAGTAAAGTTGACTTTTCTTCTAAATTTCTAAGTAAAAATAAATAACTTTGGTAGTTCTAACATTGTCTTCCTATATCCCAATCTTTTCAAATTTTTAAAATTTCTTTTGATTTTGTTTTGCGCAAATCTTGTCTTGGAGGCTACTCTTCTAACCAAATATATTTTGATGATGTATAATTTAACCTACCACTTTTCTTCCACCCAAACAAGAACTGACAAGAGAATTTGCTTCTTATCAGAGCAATCCATCACTTTCCTAGCACCTGTGTACATCTTTTAAAAGTCTCCTCTCATTTGGGGTTGTAGCTCAGTTGGCAGAGTACTTGCCTAGCCAAACAAGCTCTGGTTTTGATCCTAGCATTACATAAAATAGCTGTGGTGGATCATGTGTGGAATTCCATTCCAGCACTCAGGAGGTTGAAGCAGGAGAATCAAAAGTTTAAGGTCATTCTGAGCTACATGGTAAGCTGGAGATCTGTATGGGCCTCAATAAATAAGTAAGTAAATACATAAATACATGATCCCTCGGTGTTAAGACAAATCCAGAAATTGTTTTTACATTTTTTCTCACTCCTATAACAATCCTCACCACTCAACACAAATGCGTTTTAAAACCTACATAACACACTTCATTGCTGAGGCTGCATGGGCCTTTCTCCTGGTGGTTAGAAGTCATGACTCTTTAGTTGTTTTCTGATCCTAAGTGGAGAAGTGATACTGTGAATGCATGTTTTCAGAAACATGAGAGGTTGTATTACCTTCTTGGATAGGAGACAATCCATGCCAACCAAATTTCCTTAAAGTCCTTCTTCCCTCTATTTATTGTCTTGAAAGATAGCTCTAGAATTCCAAGAAGAGAAAAAACCTAGTTCAAGACCATTTTTACTATTCTACCTAAGAGCACCCTCTACTCAGGAATGGCTCTTTTTAATCTCAGCCTGGTGAAGGGCTGGCTGAGGGATCTTGTTAACTATTTGAAGCCAGTCTGTAAATTTCTGGGGGGAGCTTTTCTGAACTATAGAAGGTTCTAAGTAAGAACATTATGGATTTGAACTGAAACTAGGAGCCAGATGGGGTGCCCTGGCTAGTCAGAGGAGATCTGTGTATTCAGCCCAAGTTCTAGAGAAAGGAGGTCAACTTAGAGGTGTGTGTGTGTGTGTGTGTGTGTGTGTGTGTGTGTGTGTGTGTTGACAAAGATCTTCATTTCTCCTCTATTCTGACTACTATTCATCTCATTTTAGTACTAGGACAACAATTTTCATTTCTAATATTAGGAAGTCAACTGAATTCACAAATTGCTCAAAAATCTCTACCTTAAGGACAATATGAATGTGAGCAAATGGGAACAATAATAATATTTTCTTATTTTCTTTTTGAGGCAAAAATGACAGATTATCTGTAATGTGTCCAACTTTTTAAAAAGTAAGAGTACAATAAATGTTACCATGGGTGGCTTTTTCCATTCCCATTCTATGTGTGGTTTGCCTTAATTTAAAGCTCAGCATGACTGTGTGGTGTCTAGCATTCATACATACTCGGCACGTGGTATTTCCCCAAAGCATGATCACTTAAGTGGTTGTTTGCAAATGTTGAATGCCTTTAGAAGTTTACTCTGGCAGTTGGCTAAAAACTTTGAGTTTAGATTTTGTTAGTTAGTTCTACTTGTTGAATTGATTTGATAAATGTTTTGTTAGGGCATGCTCTTTGAAAAAGGAGATGAACTGTATACACATGCTACATTCTGTACTGTGCTAGTTGCTGTGACAAGCTGCATGATGAAAGAAGTTGAAGAAAAAAGGTTCTTTGGCTCAGTCTGAAGGAATAGTTCACCATGGTGGGAAAGGCATGAGGAAGGAGCAAGCCAGGGATGCTGGTTACACTGCATCCACTGTAAGGAAGTGGAAATGGATGAATGCTGATGCTCAGCTGGCTTTCTTTTCTTTTGGGGTGGGGTTTTTGTATTGTTGTTTAGATCCCCAGCCCATGGTATGGTGTTGTCTACATTCAGGACAAGTCTTCTCACCTCAATTAACGTAGGGTAGAAAACCTTTCACAGATATGACAGAGGCTTGTTTACTGAGTGACTCTATATTCTGTTAAGTTGACAATCAGTGATAACCATTGCACATATTAACTCAGCTATTTACAATCACATCTTTGCTATTAAACATGGGTGTAGGGGCTACAAACACTGAGATTGCCTGGAACCTGAAATAAATCCATGGTACCACCAGAGTCAGAATCTATGTGTTAACAAGATTCCTGGGAGAATCACAAGCATAATAAGATTCAAAGTGTGTTTATTGAATGTTTACAATATATATGAAAACACTCCCAGTTGTGGGTATAGCTTAGCATAGAGCACTTATCCAGAAGTCACAAAACCCTCAGTTCAGTCCCCGGTACTCCAAACAAGAGTGCCACCACCACTAATGAAACAAGCCTCATTCTTCTTTTTATTTATTAATTTTTTCCAAGCCCCATTTTTTCTTAAACAGAAGTGCTGAGTCTGTGTATACAACAAACAATGAAAAGATAAGAGGTGCAACACCATATTAAATCAAAGCACTGATTTTTGAGTAATTACAATTTTTTTTAATTTATATAAGTCACTGATGCATAACTGGTGGAAGTTTCGTACATGCATCTTGCCCGTGGCCATGAGTAATACATGAGTTTTGGACTGTGGAGCTACTGCTAGCAGCGCTGTGTGGTACCAACGCCACAGCAGGGGCTCTATACACTTCAACACACGCCAATCTAGAAAGTTTCACACAGGTTTTCTTTTTGTGAGATGAAATTGTACTTGGAGAAAACTTCTTGGCTTAAGGATCTATTCCACTCTTGTCCCATTTTTCTTTAGAGTTACAGATTTGTGAATTCCAACGGACAGTTGTAAACTCAGAAGGCATTCTTGAATTATACCTCCATTTATAACAATCAGAACATGTTGCTCTAAACACTTCTGCAACCCATTAAACATGGACATTGAAATTATTGAATAGGATAACACATGCTAAATGCTAACACCATGCCAGGCACAGAGTGTCTTCCATATGTATACAACATAGGTAAACCAGCATTCTCCTCACATCTCAGGTCCTCCCTGCTAGAGGCAGTGCTATGTAGAGGTTAAGAATATGAGTCTGGAGCAGATTTCCCTGGACGCAAAGGCTGATTCAGCCTTTACTACAAGTGTGACTTTGTGGGTATTTTGTAGGCTCTCCAAGGCTGTCTCCTGGACATGATACTATGTCTTTCACCAGCATCTAGAGAAGGCTAAACAAATGTTTGTGCATAAATCACTCAGCACAATATGGAATAGCTGGTGTGGGGTAGATATTAACTTTCAATATAACTATCCTTTTGGCAACAGAGTTGTGTTGTCCCAAGTTTCCAACTATTTGGACTCAGTTTCCCTAGATTATTCTAAATAGAAATGCATGATGCTTTTTTAGTCTACTTTTCCTGCTCTGTTATTCTTTGTTAAGTGTTCATATTCTCATTCTAACCATGAGTACAAGAGTTGAACTCCTAATGTTCCCAGCAATATGCTCAAAATAGCATACACCAACAAAAGAAAATTAGCCAAATACAGATGTGTCCATTAAAACTGTCACTTGCATTATCCAGAGCTGATGAATCCACTGAAGAGCACAATTCTTCAGACACAGAGAAAGATTAAGACTCTTCCAGAAGTTAATCCAAGAATAAATGAAATCGGAAACAATCTTTCAGATGCTGCTTATTATCAAATTGTCTCCTTAATAAAAATATTCCCTGGTGTTCATTATAATTGGGTATTGTCAGTTTAATATTGTCTATATGATATATTGTCTTTGAATAATAATACTGAATGGTGCTAATTATATTTGGGTAAAAGAACCAGCTTGCATATTCACTGAAAGACACACTCCCTGGAAATTGTGCAAGTTGAGTGAATACTGAATGGGAGCATCCTGTGTTGCTTGTTCTCAATTTGCCTCTTTTTTTCCTTAGGCTGTCTCTTGTCTTTCTACAACCCAACATCTAAGGTAAAGAGACAATCCCTTTTCTTTCCTCCTTGCAGTGTGTACATCAAACACAATTGCTTCTTCCTCCCCAGATTCTGGTCTGGAATTTCATATTCCATTAAAGATCTCTTGAGCATAGCTCTTACAGGGGAAGATCAGACAAATATCAAAGGCATCCCAAACCCATCAGTGTGTGCTAAGCAGTAAAGATAAGGAACACATTTAGATAGTTGGAGTGGATTATCAAGGATTTGTGTAGTGGGGTTTGTTTTGCTTCTTGGATTTTTATTTATTCATTTACTTATTTATTCTGTTTGTACATGATCATGTGTGTATATGTGTATGCACATGTGTGGAATACAGGCTGTAGGCTCAGGAATTCTTTCTCAAGTGCCTTCCATATTTCATTTGAGATGGTTTTTAATTGGTCTATAACCACAGAGCAGGGTAGCAGCTGGCCAGTGAGCTTCCAGAGGCATGCTTGCCGCTGCCTCACATCTCACTGTCACTGTGATCGCAGGTGCACCCACTGCCACATCTGCCCTCACATTTGCAAGCTGAGCACTTTGCCAAGTGTATTCCCAGAAGTCACTTAGGGGCTGAAGAAAAGTCAATATCTGGACTTTGGGGGATGGGGGCCAAGGCAATGAAGGAAAAGTCTATGCAGCTCTGAGTGAGAAGATGGACCTCAGTGCTCTTACTGACTGGGGAGAGGAAGAACGGGAGCAATGGAAATAAAGTGGGGAGGTGAAGCCCATGAAAGAGAGAAGCCTACAACCTGTGACAAAATATGAGGCTAAGACACAAGATGGGGTGAAGCAGACAATACAATCCTCTAGCCTCAAGAACCCAAACATTTCAATAATAGGAAATTCTTTTGGATATTTTCCTATTACTTTAATTAGGATGCCTTCCACATCGGCACCACGTACTTTGTAATCCAAATACAAGTTATCGGCTCACAAATGCCTCCTTGAAGTGTTTTTGTCAGTACTTGGATGTGTAGAGAGCAGTGGAAAGGCTAGATTTTATATCTAAGACATCACAGTGAGGACGGGGCCAGGATTCATGTGCCAGTGGTAAAGTTACCTAGAGATTAAATTAATGTACTGAGTTAGGATGTAACTATTACTATTACTACTAATACCACAGCTATCATTATTGCTGGTGCTAATACAGAGTGTTAAACACTTATAGCAGAGACCTAGAAGAGTGTCTGAATATGTGACGTTATCTCCTTTGCTTCTCCCCACAAATTTATGGTACAGGAACTGTTTCAATCCATGCTTCACAGATATGGAACCAAGGTTTAGAAACACTGAGTGGATTTCTCAATGCCACATAACTAGCAAGTGATAGCTGAATGAAGCTTGATTTTCAGCATTTCTGGCTTCAACACTTAAAATTTTTTAATGTGTATTTACTAATGATAAGCAATGGTGAACAATTATATGTGAATCTGTACATTAATATATAGAGAAACTAGCCATCCAGCCTAGAGGTGAGTGACTCTGTTCATACCCAGTGAGGCCAGCACCTAGGACCCATCCTTGGGTCCCAGCTGTTCCCTGGGAACACCCACTCAACTCAACCCCAGTTACCAGCCAGCAGGCAGGGCTCCTGTGGGAAGGCTTTCCCTTCACCAAGACCCATCAGCAGACCCTGCAATCTACATGCACTGCCCCCATATCCACCTGCCAGAGACCCCAGCCACTTCCTGAAGCTTAGAAACCAACCCCCAGCTCTCATCCAGCCTAGAGAGAGAGAGCTGTCATTGGACCAAGTGTAACCTCAGCAGACAGGGAATCTGCCAGCCCTCATTAGACCAAGAGTGGCTTTCTGAGAAGTAGAATCTGCCACCTCTCATTGGATCAAGAGAGGCTTCCTGAAACACAGTATCAGTCAGCTCTGACTGGAACAAGAGCCCTGATAAGACCAAGAATGGATCCATGACTCACAGAATCAATTAGCTTGGGTTGACCCAAAAGCAGCTCCCTGAGACACAGAATCTGCCTGCTCCAATTAGACCAAGAGCTAGGATTAGTCCCAGAAGGGCCCCCTGAGACACAGACACAACAAACACAGAGTGGACCAACAGCAAGTCACTCAGACACAGGCACCTTTTATACCTATTAGACTAGGAGATGGGCAGACATCAAGGCAGAAGTACACACAACAACATAAAGAACAATACAGCATCACAAGAACCTGGCCCTCCTCCAACAGCAAGACCCGAATATCACAAGGTAGAAGAAGCAGAAGAATGTGACCTTAAAAATAACATCAAGAAGATGCTAGAGGCCTTTCAAGAAAAAATGAAAAATGAAATTGAGGAAAAGACAAACAAAAAAGTGGAAGAAATTGAGAAAAAGGCAAACAAAAATTTGGAAGAACTCTATAAAGAAATACAGGAAAAACAAATAAAAAATTGGAAGAAAGCAATAAATCCCTTAAAGAAAACCATGAAAAAGCAATTAAACAGGTGAGGGAAACAGTTCAAGACCAGAAAAGGGAAATAGAAACCATAAAGAAGACACAAACAAAGGAAATGCTGGAAATAGAAAATCTGAGTAAACAAACAGAAAACACAGATGCAAGCATAAATAACAGAATACAAGAGATGGAAGAGAGATCTCTGGTGTAGAGGATATAATAGAGGAGATGGATTCATCAGTCAAAGAAAATACCAAAGCCAAAAGAGTCATAACACAAAATGTCCAAGAGATCTGGGACACCATGAAAAGACCAAACCTATGCATAATAGGGATAGAGGAAGGAGAAGAATACCAACTCAAAGGCACAGAAAATATATTAAATAAAATCATAAAAAAACTTTCCCAACTTAAAGAAGGAAATACCTATGAAGATATAAGAAACCTGTAGAACACCAAACAGACTAGACTCCCAGAAAAGTTCCCTCGCCACATAATAATTAAACAACTAAACCTACAGAATAAAGAAAGAATATTAAGAGCAGCAAAGGAAAAAGGCTAAGTGACTTATAAAGGCAAACTCATCAGAATAACATGTGATTTCTCAATGAAGACTTTGAAAGCCAGAAGGACCTGAACAGATGCAAAGCAGACACTAAGAGACCATGGATGCCAGCCTAGACTAATATACCCATCAAAATTTTCAATCATCATAGACGGAGTGAACACGACATTCCAAGACAAAACCAGATTTAAATAATACCCATCCATAAATCCAGCCCTACAGAAAGCACTAGAAGGAAAATGCCAACCTAAAGAAGTCAGATACACGCACAAAAACACAGGCAATAGATAACCCCACAGCAGTAAACCCCAAAGAAGAGAAGTACACACACACTACCACCAAAAGATAACAGGAACTAAGAAACACTGATCATTAATATCCCTTAATATCAATTGACTGAATTCACCTATAAGAAGACACAGGCTAACAGAATAGATACGAAAGCAGGACCCATCTTTCTGCTGCATACAAGAAACACACCTCAATTTCAAAGATAGATACTACCTAAGAGTAAAAGACTGGAAAAAGTCTTTCCAATCAAATGGTCTTAAGAAGCAAGCAGGTATAGCCATCCTAATATCCAGCAAAATAGACTTCAAACTAAAATCAATCAAAAGAGATCAAGAAGGACATTACATACTCATCATAGGAAAGATCCATCAAGATGAAGTAGTTTCAGTTCTGAACATTTATGCCCCAAACACAAGGTCACCCACATATGTAAAAGAAACATTACTAAAACTTAAATCACACATAAAACCCCACACATTAATAGTGAAAGACTTCAACACCCCACTCTCACCACTGGACAGATCTGCAAAATCAAAACTTAACAGAGAAATAAGGGACTTAACTGATGTTATGACTCAAATGGACTTAATTGATATCTACAGAACATTCCATCCTAACAAAAAAGAATATACCTTCTTCTCAGCACCCCATGGAACCTTCTCTAAAATTGACCACATACTTGGCCACAAAGCAAATCTCAACAGATACAAAATATTAGAATAACCTCCTGTGTTCTATCAGACCACCATGGTTGAAAGTTAGATTTCAACAACAACCAAAATTACAGAAAGTCTACAATCTCATGGAAACTTAATAATGCTCAATTGAATCACCAATGGGTCAAGGAAGAAATAAAGAAATTAAAGAATTCATAGAGATCAATGAAAATGAATATACCCTATACCCCAACTTATGGGATGCTATGAAAGCAGTGCTAAGAGGAAAATTCATAGCACTAAATGCCCACATAAAGAATTTGGAGAAATCTCACACTAGTACTTAACAGCACACCTGAAAACCCTAGAACAAGAAGAAGCAAAGCCACCCAGGAGGAATAGATGCCAGGAAATAATCAAATTGAGAGCTGAAGTCAATAAAATAGAAACAAAAAGAACAATACAAAGAATCAATGAAACAAAGAGTTGGTTGAGAAAATCAACAAGATAGGCAAGCCCTTATCCAAACTAACCAAAAGGCAGAAAGAGCATCCAAATTAGCAAAATCAAAAATGAAAGGGGAGATATAACAACAGACATTGAGGAACTCCAGAGAATCATCGGGTCATACTTCAAAAACCTCTACTACACAAAACTGGAAAATCTAAAAGAAATGGATAATTTTCTGGATAGGTACCATATACCTAAGTTAAATCAAGACCAGATAAACTATTGAAATAGACCAATAACCCCTAAGGAAATAGAAACAGTCATTAAAAGTCTTCCAATCAAAAAAAAAAAAAAAAAAAAAAAAAAAAAAGCTCAGGACCAGATGGTTTCAGAACAGAATATTACCAGATCTTCAAAGAAGAGATAATACCAATACTCTTTAAATTGATCCACACAATAGGGACAGAAGTAATGTTACCAAACTCCTTCTATGAGGCTACAATTACCCTGATTCCCAAGCCAAACAGAGATGCAACAAAGAAAGAGAACTACAGACTAATCTCCCTTATAAACATTGATGCAAAAATACTAAATAAAATATTGGCAAACAGACTCCAATAACACATCATGGTAGATACCATGATCAAGTAGGCTTCATCCCAGGGATGCAAGGGTGGTTCAACATACAAAAGTCTGTCATTGTAATACACCATATAAACAAACTGAAAGAAAAAAAACACATGATCATCAAAAGGCCTTCGACAAAATCCAACACCCCTTCATGATAAAGGTCCTGGAGAGATCAGGAACACAGGGAACATACCTAAACATAATAAAGGCAATTTACAGCAAGCCAACAGCCAACATCAAAGTAAATGGAGAGAAACTCAAAGCAATTCCACTAAAATCAGGAACAAGACAAGGCTGTCCACTCTCCCCATACTTATTCAATATAGTACTTAAAGTTCTAGGCAGAGCAATATGATAACATAAGGAGACCAAGGGATACAAATTGGAAAGGAAGAATTCAAGCTTTCACTACTTGCAGATGACATGGTAGTATACATAAGTAACCCCAAAAATTCAACCAAGGAACTTGTACAGCTTATAAACACCTTCAGCAATGTAGCAGGATACAAGATTAACTTAAAAAAATCAGTAGTCCTCCTATATACAATTGACAAACAGGCTGAGAAAGAAATCAAAGATACATCACCCTTTACAATAGCCACACATGATATAAAATACCTTGGGGTAACTCTAACTAAACAAGCAAAAGACCTGTATGACAAGAACTTTAAGTCCCTGAAAAAAGAAATTGAAGAAGATGTCAGAAAATAGAAATATTTTCCATGCTCATGGATAGGTAGGATTAACATAGCGAAAATGGCAATCTTACCAAAAGCAATCTACAGATTCAATGCAATCCCCATCAAAATACCAACACAATCCTTCACAGACCTGGAAAGAACAATACTCAACTTCATATGGAAAAACAAAAAACCCAGGGTAGCCAAAAGAATTCTATACAATAAAACAACCTCTGAGGCATCACAATCCCTGACTTCGAGCTCTACTCTAGAGCTACAGTAATAAAAACAGCTTGGTACTGGCATAAAAACTGACATGTGAACCAATGGAACCAAACTGAAGACTCTGACATTAATTCACACATCTATGAACATATGATTTTTGACAAAGAAGTCAAAACTATACAATGGAAAAAAGAAATCACCTTCAACAAATGGTGTTGATATAACTAGATGTCAACATGTAGAAGACTGCAAATAGAACCATATCTGTCATGGTGCACAAAACTTAAGTCCAAGTGGATCAAAGGCCTCAACATAAATCCAGTTACTCTGAACCTGATAGAAGAGAAAGTAGGAAGTAGTCTTGAACGCATTGGCACCGGAGATCACTTCCTAAATATAACACCAGTAGCACAGACACTGAGAGAAACAATTAATAAATGGGACCTCTTGAAGCTGAGAAGCTTTTGTAGGGCAAAGGACATGGTCAACAAGACAAAATGACAGCCTACAGAATGAGAAAAGATCTTCACCAACCCCACATCTGACAGAGGGATAATATTCAGAACATATAAAGAACTCAAGAAATTACACATCAAAATAACCAACAGTCTAATTTAAAAAATGGGCTATAGAGCTAAACAGAGAATTCTCAACAGAAGAAGTTCAAATTGCTGAAAGACATTTAAGGAATTGCTCAACATCCTTAGTCATCAGGGGAATGCAAATCAAGATGACTTTGAGATACCATCTTATACCTATCAGAATGATTAAGAGCAAAAGCATTGAAGACAGCTTATGTTGGAGAGGATGTGAAGCAAGGGGAACACTCCTCTACTGTTGGTGGGAATGCAAACTTGTACTGCCACTTGGGAAATCAATACGTTGATTTCTTAGAAAATTTGGAATCAACCAAGACCTAGTTATACCCAAGGAATGCTCAATCATACCACAAGGACACATGCTCAACTATGTTCATAGCAGCATTATTTGTAATAATAATAATAATAATAATAATAATAATAATAATAATAGCTAGAACCTGGAAACAACCTAGATGCCCTTCAACTGAAGAATGGATAAATAAAATGTAGTATCTATATACAATGGAGTACTACTCAGCAGAGAAAAACAAGGACATCATGAGGTTTGCAGGCAAATGGATGGAACTGAGTGATATCATCCTGAGTGAGGTAACCCAGATTCAGAAAGACAAACATGGTATGTACTCACTCATAAGTAGATACTAGATGTAAAGCAAAGGATAATCAGACTGCAACTCACAACTCCAGGGAGGCTACCTAGTAAAGAGGACCCTAAGAAAGACACAGGGATCACCCAGTGACAGAGAAATAGATGAGCTCTACATAAGCAAACTGGGGGCGAGGGGAGCTAAGGGAGGGCAAGGGTGGGGGAAAAGAGACCTTAGGGGAGCGGGAGGTCATAGCTGGATCAGGAACAGAGTGGGAGAACAAGGAAAGAGATACCGTGATAAATGAAGACACCATGGAATAGGAAGAATCAGTGTGCTAGAGAGGTCCCCAGAAATCCACAAAGATACCTCTACTATAGACTACTGGCAATGGTCAGGAGAGTACGTGAGCTGACCTACTCTGGTGATCTGATGGCCGAACACCCTAACTGTCATGATAGAACTCTCATCCAGTGACTGATGGAAGCAGATGCAGAGATCCATGGCCAAGCCCCAGATGGAACTCCAGGAGTCCAATTGGCAAGAGAGAGGAGGGATTATATGAGCAAGAGATATTGAGACCATGATTGGAAAAAGCACAGGGACAAATAGCCAAACTAGTGGAAACACATGAACTATGAACCAATAGCTGAGGAGCCCCCATGGAACCTGACCAGGCCCACTGGGTAAGTGAGACAGTTGATTAGCTTGAACTGTTTAGGAGGCCCTCAGGCAGTGGAACCAGAACCTGCCCTTGGTGCATGAGCTGGCTTTTTGGAACCTAGGACCTATGCTGAGACACTTTGCTCAGCCTTGGTGTAGGGAGGAAGGGACTGGACCTGCCTCAACTGAATCTACCAGGTTGGGCTGACTCCCTAGGGGAGACCTTGCCTTGAAGGATGTGGGAATGGGGGATGGGTTGAGGGGGGAAGGCTGGAGGATGGGAGGAGGGAGGACAGGGGAATCTATGGCTGATATGTAAATTTAAATTAATTATAAAATAAAAATATTTAAAAATATATAGAGAGAAACTAATGGTTCACATGAAGGCCCATTTAATCAATAAATCATTAGTATGAAAGAGAGGGGACACCAGCATGTGAGAAAGTAAAAAGGTCATGAGATGGTGGAGCAGAGTGGGATGCCTAAAGATGTTTGTCAGTGAGAGCAGTGTGAATGGGCTGCCTTGGGAACATGAAGGTGCCGAAGATATCAGGACCTAAAAGGAGGGACAAGATTCACTTGCCAGATCCCCTGAACTCACACCAAGAATCTTTGGCAATTTGATCTTTCTGTGGCTTGATTTTGTCATCTGAAAGTGGGAATGAAAACTGCACTGTTGCTAAGGAGCTGAAAATGAGGTAAAGCTTGTAATGATTATAACATACTGAGCTCAAAACAAATTCTCAACAGAGAGAAGAAGGTAAAATTCAAGTTCAAATTCAGTGATGGACTAGAGAGGATAAGGATGTCTTCAGTTGATTTCTGCTGCAAGCAGCTAAGGGATGGTGGTGCCCTTAACTAAAACAGATTGTCCTGGTGGGGGTCAGATTTAGTCAAAGCAAAATAAAAGCACAAATAAAAAGTAGTCCCATTATCTCCACAAATAAGAGGAAAGAGAGGGTGAGAGCCAGATGAGAAAAGAGGAGGCTGAATTTTATAAATTTTGGGGGTGACATTGAATCATTTCTCCCTCCTTATGAAAAATGAAGGCTTTAGAATATTAGAGAAGCAAAGACTCTTTACATCATGTAATGTCTACCAGTGTCTGCCCACAGCGACATGAGTGCAGGTACTTTCCATGAAAAGAACTGGCATTTTGGGAGTAGTGCAAAGGGGAAGATCAGGACAGAAAACTAATGATGGAGCTGTGATGGAGCTGCGTGAGCAAGGAGAGATCATCTTGTTGGGTGTTCTTCTGAGGAGCCAGGTAGACTAGGGCCCAGAATGCTCCCCTTAAAAGCCCAAGGCTGACACTCACTTCCCATTGGCTAAACTTTGAGCAGCTGCTATGAACTTGCTGTACTTCCAAATTCCACCTATGTGTGGCATGAGTGAGCTAGGACCTTTTTTGGTGACAGAAACACACTGTGGCTGGCGTGGGCTGGGACTCTGTAGGTGAGCCTCAGCTGCAATGCAAGTAAGCACTGAGCCCTGTGTACAGGACAGTTCTCTGAGTGGTCTTGGCCTGACCTAGTTGTCTCCATTTCTTTCCTGTAGTTCCCAGGGATAACGGTATAGCACACAGGGAATGCAAAATTCTGAGACAGTATAGAACTGGCTGGAACAGCAGAGGCTCTGGTCCAGTTCCCCTCACCCCCAAATGCACCACCCAGTGCATTAGCTGCATGACTTCCATTATCGTGAGGCAGAAGACTCTTCCCAGGCCACCTCAGCTGCTCTACAAGTGGGGTGTACACAGATGAGACTCTCACCCACTCCAGAGCCCAGGCTCATTAGGAACCTTTCAGTGGTCTCTTACCTACCAATGTATTCTGAATCAGCATCCTATAGCATGCATAGGAGTGTTGTGTCTCACTAGACTCCAGTAAGTTGGGAACCAATGTGTAGTGAATCTCTTTTCTTGGATAACAAAGACACCGAGAACCCACAACATCTGTTAGGAAAAGAGAAGTAAATAATAAACTTCAGATTTTACAGAAATCCTGAAATGTGTAAATATTTTCAGTGTCATTTAATGTATGACATAGGTATAAGATAGGGTAAAGTTAGGTGTTAAATTGGGGTATGAGACTCATATTGGACATAATCTACAGTCGGCCACCCCTCCATGTAGTCAGCCTTCAGCAAAGAAGTCTATTAAAGCAAGAATGGAAATGGCCTTAATGGCCCTATTCTCCCCAGCACTAATGGCTGGAATTTTGCTGACTTATAATTGTACAGACCAGGACCTAAAAATACACATTTTAAAAAGAGAGTAGATTTGTTGGCAGAATAAAGAACACTAAAGCCATGAAGAATCTGAAATGGGCGTTCATCTCCACTTAGAGTCCAATGGGTGGGAATTGCAGTTCTCAGTTCAATCAAGAACTTGTACCTCGAGGAGTAAAGAGCTATTAGAGTTTTAGGCTCTGGCCCCTGAGGAGGAATTGAGAAATCCCGTCTGTAATCTGCTTACTCAGCACTGCACACTGCCCACTGAGCTCTTTTGTTCTGTTTTCTTTCTTCTGAGGGGTTCTTCTAACAGCATTTGGTCCTGAAAACACTCTGTTTCTAGGCCTGTCAACTACATTGTGAGCATCTCATTGCTATGCTGAAACAGCAACGGTATCACAGCTGCTCTTGACACCTGGAACACATAACCCTTGACCATCTGATGTAAGCCAAGCATTATGCAGGGGAGGGGCCTTCCCCTCTCCTCTTAATCAGAGCTTCCCATTCTCAGGCTGAAGCACTTGGAACTCTGCTGAATGTGTCCTGAGAGGCCTGAAAAGAGAACAGAGTTTTATGGTCTCTTCTTCCTAAATGAATGTTTCTCATCCCAGCCTCTCATATAGTAAGGACCAATCAAATGGAGTGAGGTCAGTTGATACCCTCCCCACTTAGTAAAGATTTGTCTGAAAAAGGAAGGTTCTCTTTCAAAAGAGTTGTATCCATCACAGAGGAACACTGCGATTCTCCCAATCTTCAGGACCATACAGCACCTGTAAATTGCCACTGAGATCAGGTTTATATGCTAACAAGGAGGTGCTGCCTTGAACCAACCTGCCCTTTCTCAGCTGCAAACACTGATAACATGTTCATGCAGCTTTTTGTGTATTCTACACTGTTTACTGTTGACTTGAGCTTGATGATGAAACCACTGCAGATCCTGCCTTCTCACTCACTGTTATCAAGAAGCATATAGCAGGCCGGGTGATGGTGGTGCACACGATTAATCCTAGCACTCGGGAGGCAGAGCCAGATGGATCTCTGTGAGTTCCAGGCCAGCCTGGTCTACAGAGAGAGAGAGAGAACCAGGACAGGCACCAAAGCTACACAGAGAAACCCTGTCTCAAAAGAGAGAGAGAGAGAGAGAGAGAGAGAGAGAGAGAGAGAGAGAGAGAGAGAGAGAGAGAGAGAGAGAGAAGCATACAGCAAAGCCCCATAGCCTAGGAAATCCCATTTGTTGGTGTCTCTTCTGCCTCAGGTACATGAAAACAGGCAACCAGACCACATGCTTTCTTCATTCACTATTCTACCATCCTGATGCTTAGGACGGATATTTTAAAAGCTCTCTTTACTTTTGTCTTATGTGTATGAATATTTTGTCTGCATATATGTGTGTACCTGGCATTTGCAGAGGCCAGACGCTTATACCAGATCCCCTGGAACTGGAATGACAATCCAGAGAATTGTAAACCATCATGTGGATGCTAGGAACCTAGGTCTTTTGCAAACACAGCAAGTCTTCTTAACCATTGAGCCATCTCTTCAGCTCCATAGGATGAACTTCTAAAGGAGAAGAAGTGAGTGTTGCTACTCAGTTTAGGTATGACTGAGCCATGGGCTGGGAAAATGTGGAGGTGCAAAGTCTGAGGGGACTATCCTGCAGCCTTGCATCTGTTTTCCGTACTTTCAACTAACACCCCCTTTCCAGACTGTTTCAATGCCATCAAAGCCTTTAGATGGAGATACAGCCAGAAGAAGCTTGGTGGATGCACATCCTGTTGTTACCCCCTCCCTCCTTGCAACAGTGAAGCTGGAAAAAGTCTTCCTAGGAGAGCAGTGTGTTTGCTCTCCTACTGCCATTCCCTGTGTTTGATCTGACGTTTCTTGCCTGGAGCTCTTATTTCAGACTAGAGTAAATTATTTACTGATGTTAGCAACCAAGCCTTGTGTTATTCAAAATATAAACCTGAAATATCCAAGCAGTCAGACATTACCAGCTGACGCTGTTTATGCTTTGTAGATATAGAGACAGATCAAAGGGTGACTCATAATTATCCTAACACACAATGTGATTTTTCCAAGCGGAAGGAGAAGAAATGCATTTTCCCCTGGTGACTAGGTACTGAAGGATACACGCAGTGAGTGAGTGAGTGTTGACTTCTCTTTCTTAAAGCTTCAGCATCTAGAAGGAACGGGGGAGGGAGGTGTAGCAGAACCTCGGCTGTCTTTTGTCTTGTCTATCTATCAACAATCCTTGGATTATACTCATCACAGGGTGTGCCCTGTCTGCTGCTTGCTCTGTTTTATCTTACATCAATTCACAAGTTCTTGGTGTCAGCTCCCATTTTTCTTGCCCTGGGGATGCTGATAGTGACCATCTAGAAGACATTTGTAGTGACTTCCTTTGGAACAGAAAACAACAGTGCCTGGTAGGACAGTATAAGGAGTGATGAAGGAAACTGGGCTTTATGTGACAGAGGTCTGGATGTAACTCCTGCTCAAATATCTATTTGCTGTATCACCTTGAGGCAAGTTCGTGGTTCTCAACTTCCTCATGTGTAGAATAGGAATTTTCACAAAAATGAATTGAGAAAATTTATGTTAAAATATAACCATGTAAAGGCGTCTGTATAGTCCCTGTTTATGTTAAGCACAAAGTGCCCATTGCTGTTGCTGGGCAGATATGAAAGCTTTCTGTAGCTCTAGGAAGCACAGCTGGTAGAAGATACCCAGCCTTGTGTGCCCTGGAAAAGGTGGGTCTGCATGAGCTCATGGCTTGCCTGCACAGATGTGGCCAAACACATTTTGAAAGAATAAAGAAGGTCTCTGTGCAATGAGGAGAAAAATCGTAAAACTAATCATTCAAAGTTCACATGTCAGCACTTGCACTTTCTCTCTCAAAATGAGCGCAACTTAGGAGCACCTGAAGGGACTCTGAGGTACAAAGGTCATCTAAGGCTCACCTGGAGGGACTCTGGGGTACAAAGGTCATCTAAGGCTCATCTGAAGGGACTCTGGGGTACAAAGGTCATCTAAGGCTCATCTGAAGGGACTCTGGGGTACAAAGGTCATCTAAGGCTCATCTGAAGGGACTCTGGGGTACAAAGGTCATCTAAGGCTCATCTGAAGGGACTCTGGGGTACAAAGGTCATCTAAGGCTCATCTGAAGGGACTCTGGGGTACAAAGGTCATCTAAGGCTCACCTGGAGGGACTCTGGGGTACAAAGGTCATCTAAGGCTCACCTGGAGGGACTCTGGGGTACAAAGGTCATCTAAGGCTCACCTGGAGGGACTCTGGGGTACAAAGGTCATCTAAGGCTCACCTGGAGGGACTCTGGGGTACAAAGGTCATCTAAGGCTCACCTGGAGGGACTCTGGGGTACAAAGGTCATCTAAGGCTCACCTGGAGGGACTCTGGGGTACAAAGGTCATCTAAGGCTCATCTGGAGGGACTCTGGGGTACAAAGGTCATCTAAGGCTCATCTGAAGGGACTCTGGGGTACAAAGGTCATCTAAGGCTCATCTGAAGGGACTCTGGGGTACAAAGGTCATCTAAGGCTCACCTGGAGGGACTCTGGGCTACAAAGGTCATCTAAGGCTCATCTGAAGGGACTCTGGGGTACAAAGGTCATCTAAGGCTCACCTGGAGGGACTCTGGGGTACAAAGGTCATCTAAGGCTCACCTGGAGGGACTCTGGGCTACAAAGGTCATCTAAGGCTCATCTCATGTGCACATCTGCACTGAGGATGCAGAACCAAAACTCAGCAGTCCCAAACATGGCTATCTGAGGCTGAACCTGAGTCTGGACAGAAATAGAGGCCAGACTATGTGTCTTTATTAGTGTAGGTGCAGTATTAGTAAAAATGGATACATTGTAGCTGTCTAGAAGTCTTTTTGCTGCCTTATAGGTAGCCTCCTCTGGAACAGAGAATAGTAGTGGGTGGCATATACAGATATACAATATAAATACACATATACATAAAACATGCATGTCTTTGTGTATGTACATATGCATAGGTGTATAGGAATATATAAATATGTATAAGACTATCTGCAGCATATAAGAACATAAGATATACATAAATATATGATCATATGTTACATAAGAATATGCTATACACATAAGAATATACAAGATATGTATAGAATGTGTATAGATATATAAAATAAGTAAATATGTATGATATATCAAAATACATAAATTATGTACATATAAAAGAATACATGCATAGTTAGAAGGAGAGGAAGTGATTTAGGAGAGGCCGATTTGCAAGCTGGGAAGTCCCAGGATAAACCATGTTCTAGCCAGAGAACCAGGGAGAACTAGTGTGGCTAAGTGCAAACTCCAAGCTCTAGAACCAAGGAAACCGGTTCTATCTTAGTCCAAGCTGATGGCCTGAGATGGTGTAAGCCCTGGAGTCTGAAGAGAAACCCAAGGGCATGAAAGCAAGGGTTCCTGAGCGCCAAAGTGAGAGTAACCCAGCCAAGCTGACACATTAACATCTCAGATGCTGCTGCTAACAGACCTCCTAACTTCTATGTGGCTAGTTCATGACTGAGTCCCTCCCTCCCAAACCAAGGAGAAAAGAGACCACTTATTTCTTTATCAAGCAAAAGTGACCAGCACTCCATAAGATCCATCCACAAGTCATCATGATTCTAAGATCATCCTGGCAAGATACACATCACCTATATAGTAGCACCATTCTAGGAGACAAATACAGAATATGTGTGCATTAGCTGCTGGTGTTTATGTCCAGACATGGTAAGATGTGTAAAGGGGTCCAGCTCCAAGCTGAATGCCAAGTCACATTAACTAAAAGGACATTTGATAAAAAAAAAAAAAAATGATTCAGCTGTCAATGAATTGGACATTTCAGCAGTGGGCCTGTTGATCCTTGATCTGATGATCCATGGCACCTGTCTTCTGTCTCTATTCTGGGGTCCTCAGGATCCTGGGCCCTGGTAATGTCACATTCATACCTGCAGATTCTGTTCCCTATAACTCCAGCCACTTTAGTTTTTATAAATGTGTGTGTGTGTGTGTGTGTGTGTGTGTGTGTGTGTGTGTGTGTGTGTTGCTTGTGGTACTTGTGAAGGCCAGCAGAGTGCATCAAGCTCCCCTAGAGCTGGAATTACAGGTGAGTCACCTGAAATGGATGCTGGGAACTGAACTCAGGTTCTCTGGAAGAGCAGCAAGCACTTTTAACTGCTAAGACATTTCTCTAGACCACGCTTCTTTCTCTAGGCTAGATTTACATTTCCTAAAGAACTCAGAGGTACATTTTTGAGATCTCTGTTTTTTAGCTCATCATGCTATTAATACTGTGGATCCTGGAGATGCAGTGAGTGCCAGGCAATGGGAAAGTCTAAGTTGATGGCTGCCTTGAAGCTCACTGATTGGTGGTGGTCATTTCATCTCTCCATGTAACAATCTCTTGAAGCAAGTGCCAGGCTTCAGAAATTTAATATTTGCCTCACTGGGGTGGGTTTTCTTTTAAGGAACCAAATACTTGTTCTAGAAATGAGCAACTAGTTTAATATATATCACTATCATCTAAAACATAAGTTATGCCATTCATTGATAATATACTCCAAAATTATAGCTAGGCTAGGTCCACTTTAGTATTGTTTCTTTATCTAGAAATGAAAAGTTCTTTTAAGAGAAGTCCTCAAGTTTCCTTTCTTGCCTGTTCTTACAATAGCTATTTTCTTTGCACTGTTATCTGAAAGCAGAGACATGTGGGTGCCGAGCACACTCACATACTCTCAGGTTGTCTATGAGTGTAAGTGGACTGACCTTGCACTGTGTGATTTCACTGGGAAGTAGATTGTCGGCAGATCTGAGGAAAGATGAATCTGAAGCTTAGATCTTGCTTCCTATCTGTTCCAGGATATGAAGTGAGAAGACAAAATTCCTCTAATAAGGAAGAAGTGAAAATACATACCAGACACTATATTTTTTTCACTCACTCCACCAGAGGAGTAAATAATTAATAGGAAAGTAAGTACAATACACTATTTTAGTTTGGTTGTTTGTGAGTCAATGAATGGAGGCAGTCCAAACCAAAGATGTACATGCCATATCACATAGAAGAACAGGAATAAATGTCAGAGTCCATGGGATGAAGAGACAGAGGAAGCAGACTGGGGTTTATAGCACAATGTTAATTTATGCAAACTGAAAACATTCAGACACAAACAGCAAGCACTGTGTTTTTCAAGGGTATAAGTGCATTTTAAACATATATAAAATAAGGTAGTTGAGTTAGAGGGTATATATTTAGTGCACTAGTATGTAACTTTGTAGGGCAGTGATTCTCAGTCTTTCTAATGCCAAGCCCTTTAATTCATTTCCTCGTTATGGTGACCCCAAAACCATAAAAGTATTCCATTGCCACCTGGCAACTGTAATTTTTCTACTGTTAGGAATCGTAATGTAAATATCTGATATGCATCCTCTATAGGGGTCATGACCCACAGGTTGAGAATCATTGTTGTAGAGTGAGAAGAAAATAAAAATACTAAATGAAGAGGCTTCTCACTGACTAAGTCTGATAACACAGCATGAGTGAGGAGGAATGAACCTTTTCCTTCCATTAAAGAAAAAAAAATAAAAAAATAGAAAGAAAGAAAATGGGTCTGTGTGTGGTGACTTGCTGCTCTTATTCTGAACTGTCAGCCAACAGGGTTTTTAGTAGAAGAGGTATGATAGTCTGTAATTATGTAGTAGACTTGGGGACCTCCAAAGATTTAGGATAAACTATGCCTGAGCAGGACTATCATGCTCTCTACAAAGCTATCGGAACCATCATCTCATAGTCTGAGAGCATCACAGCTGATTTAATCTGTCTTCTTACCACTTTTAGCCAAGCCAGCAGGTGTGTGAGCCATTGGACATACCACAGAAGAGAGGGTCACTTAAAGCTGTGTGACTCCCAAGGCTGGTTTCTTGCCACTTCCTTCCAGTTTCCATATGCATTGAAGATTTCTGATCCTTTGTCTTTGTGTATTGAAACAGAAGAAAGGACCGTTGTTACTTTCTAATCAAGGAAGTCGTGAGAATTAATGCCTCCTTCAAGTTCCTTATTGTAGTGCCTCTTTTAGAACATAGGACTTGGTGTGTTTCATGGGCTTGAAGTTGGGTTCTGTCATTTACTGATTGCATATCTTGGAGCATAGAATTTCATCTTTCTGTGCCTTGACTGTCTCCATTTATAAAATCCCAAGAATAATAGTATCTGCCATGGGTTCTTAGCATATGCTTAGAAAATGATACAAATCTAGTAAGAAGTGCAGTTACATTACTGTAGTTGCAACTACCATCATTTCCATGGCTACCATTACTATCAGTGTTATTACCACATTATCATAATTGGACGTAGCTATACCATGAGCAAATATGTTGTAAAGATGTGATTGTTAGAAAATAATTTTGAAATTTCCAACAAATCTAAAGAAAGAAGGAAGAAGAAATTTTTAAAAAGAACGTTGGTAGTTATCATTTTACCTTCATTGGAACCACTCCTGGTACAAAGTAATCTTTATGCCCAACACTCTTTCTCTTTGGGTGGTATCACATACATGTGTGTGTGTGCGCGCACACACACACACACACACACCACTTTAAAGATGGATTGTTATAAAACCAGTAACTCATTGAGAACCAAATATTGACCTATCATCTAGGTCCAAAACAAACCCTACCCCTTCTCATTCCTCACAATGCCAGCAAACACAGAAAAGCTCTGTTTTCCATCTGTGACTCACCCAGTGGGCTTCCCAAGAGATAACATTTTCAATGAAATCATTCTAGAGCTTTTCTTTGAGTAATAGCATACATTGATAAAATTGTCACTGGTCTCTGTCATTAACAAGTCATGAGATGTGGAACTCAGTGTAATCCTCAGGCTGTGGCAGAGAAGGGCGTGCTCTTTAATGCTCCAGATTAGTTTTGCAAGTTGATTTGTTTTTGCTTTTGCATTATGACAACAATGATTAATTTCAACCAAAATATCCTTTTATTGTTAAGCCACCATGTTCTTCTAAGCATTTTCTTATGGATTAGTATTGATGCTGGGGCTCCTTGGAAAGCACAGTCAATGAAGCAAACACTTCCCAAGATGTTTATGGATGCTCTCCTATTGATCTAATTAAAGATCATGGTGCCTAATGCAATTAATTCAGTTACCCTTTCTGCCAGGAAAGTTCTTATACTTTGGAAATTTAAGCACCAGAACTAAATTGCTTTGGAGATAATGAATTGCAATTCTGAAGGAAATGGCTGTCAGAGTATAAAACCCTGAATCAACTAGCACTTTAATTATGGGATTACCCCTTTTTATTTTAAAGTTGATGGTTATTCTCCTTCTAGACCAAATCTTTATCCACCTAGAGGTTAAATATCCCTTGCAATTTTGTCAAACATGCATTCAGTTCTTTATTTGAGGGATTGTCTTGAGCCCAGGGCATGGAAAATAGTAATTTACACATCAGTCCAGAAGATGACTAGCATTTAAGTATGTTACAAGGGGGAGAGAGGGAAGATAGGAACACGCCAGAAGCTTAAAGATACACAGCAACTGTAGCCATCTGAACAAGACTGGGATCCTTCCACAACCCATCATGGATAGAGGAGGTGTCCATGAAGCCCCATACCTTCTGGAAGAGAAAGTGATTGTTAATGGTTGCTGGAAGAAAAAGTGTCATTTTAATTGATGGTATATCCCTGAAGGGCTAGTTGGGAAGAGGAGGGGGTTCATATGGAAGAAAAGAGAGCTAGCAGACAATAACGGATGGAGGTGAGCATAATCACAAGGCAGTGCATATGTGTATGAAACTGCCAAAGGAAATATATTAAGTCTAGATCATACATTGAGGAGTTGACTTTTGGAAGTTGAGAAACAATTTACAGAGAGAAGAAAGAAGATCAGTGGAGATGCCCAGATGCTTGGAAACAGGACTAGGGGAGTCTCATCTTAATTTCTCCAACTTCTAACTTGAGCATGGTATGAAGAATCAGCTGAGTGGAGAGTAGATTAATGGTAATTACAGCACTACTACCAGTAACAGTAACTCATTGAGAGCATTCTGTGTGGCAGGGAATAGTTTAGTCATTGTGCATTCATTAACTCTTAATATTCCAACAGCTTTATGAGGCTGGACTAAATCTTAGAGAGCACCAACACAAGTGCACTGGGAGAAAGCACACGTTATAACCAGCATCCTAGTTCATTCTCTCTGCTGGTTTTAGCTGCTCATGTGTAGTGCAGAGAAGGCATGTGATTTGCTGCATCTAAGGGTGGATTTTGACAGACAAGTATGGCAGATACAAGGCACATGCCTAAGTACATGGCATTTGGAAGTAGTTCTTGCTAGTAATGTACCAGGAGATCTAAATAGCGTAATAATAGGAATAGGAAAGTGAGAGGATTCCAAAAAGGGAAGAGTAGCTGTGTAAACAGACAGAAGTCACAGTGAAGCTAAGGTTGTGGGTCAGTAGACTCAGCCTGAAAGGACAGGAATTGGTGGTCATGAAGTAGGGAGTTGGATGCTGTAAGTCTGTAGATGGATGAGGCAGAGCTTAGTGACAGTAAGTTCCAAATGTGCCCTGGAATGCTAGTTGAATTACAGAGGAGGTGCAAGAGCAGATGTTATGAAACTGCATTTGCAGAGATGAGCAGACTGGCAGAGGTCAGTCCAGAGAAAAGCTTTAGCTGCTCTGGGGAGGTCAGGGCACTCAGACCTGATGACCTCAATGAGGAAGGAGGCAGGTTGGGGGGACATTTTTGTAGGATGGTTGGATGATTCATTCTCATTCTCAACATGATTAGATTAAGAATGCATGGCATATTTGTGAAGTACACTTGTGGGTGTGTCTGGATGAACTTCCCAGAGAGCTATGTAGGTCCTGAGGGCCCTGATATAATGAATGGGTCAATCATTCAAGGCTTTGTGACATACTGAAGTCATTAGGAGGTGGTAGAAGGTAGGAGGGGGATCTTTGGAAGAAGTAAATTCCTGGGGTGTGCTCTTGGCCTTCCCCCTTTCTGTATCCTTTTCCTTGCTTCATATTTGACAGTAAGGTGAATAATTTCCTCTGTCACATACTCTTCAGTCCTGATATTCTCCCAATTACATTGTGCCAAGTGGCCATGGACTCTGAGACCATGAGCCAAGGCAATTGTTCCACACTTTTGGCTGTTTTGTCAAGGATTTTGTTCTGTCTATACACACACAGCACAATGGTGGGTGGACTCCTGGGTTTGGTTGTGTGAGTTCAGGCATCTACACACACACAGTTAGCACAATGGTAGGTGGACCCCTTGGTTTGGTTGTGTGAGTTCAGGAAGAGGAAAACAGTAGAGGCACACCAGAGGCTGTGGCCACTGTGGATACTGGTTTGGTTTGATCGTTGAAAAGGACTTGGTTTGTGGGGAGGAATGGTGAATCCAGAGCAGACACAGAGTCTGGGATTGTTTTTTACATTTTAAGAGAAATCAAAATGTCTCTATGGTGAATAGATGAGGTCTTCACACGATGCTTTCAATGCTTCGTCTCCTCTGAGGAACAATTTACATTTGACTAGGTGACTAATTCACTCTAGGTTTTGTAGGAGGAAAGAGCTTTTAAAGTGAAGGGCTGGATTCAGAAGTTTAAGGAAAGTATTACAGTATAAGTAGAGAAGATAAGCCCTATCAGGACTAGAAATAACTAAAGTGGTACTTTCTGGCCAACCTGGAGAGTCTCTGAAGTCAGGATATAAATAACTGGTCATAAACTATAAACATCCTCTGTATTTTCCAGAGCTGTGGCCATTATTGTAGCCAGTGTTGTTCATCTTCATTTTGAATCCTCTCAGTATAACACTCAGGACTTTTTCCATCTCCATCTTACACTCCTATGAAAGAGGAAACGGGGTTGCAGATAAGAGAAACACACTTATCCAAGATTACACCAAGTGTAGGGATTGAATTGAATGGTGCTGAGGGTCTTTCACTGAATGGACGGGAAATGTGCAGAGAAGGATGCACTAGGAAGGTTGGAGGAGAGCACAGCCCTGAGAATCTCAGCAGAGTTGCACTGTGAACTCTCAACTTGTAGTTCTGGCCATTATTGGATTTCACCATTGGCTAAACAAAGATTTATTGTGCATAGTCTATGAGTCAGGCACCTTGCCAGGTGCCAAGGATACAAAAGTAGATGAAAAGAAAGCTGATCCTGATCCCAGGAGAGTATGGAATGTGCTGGGAGATCTAGCCACCAATCAAATAATTACACATACAGATGTATAATTGGAGTTGTGGTTAATGTTATAGAAAGTACATAGTGCAAAGGTAAATGGACAAAGTTGTCCTAATGGAGCAGATGTGAGAGGGTTTGCATGATTATATGTCCACTAAAATACCAGAAACATAAGGCAACAGAACATATGAAGACCTTCTTGCAAGATACACCTGGTATCTTGGGTTTCTATTGCTGTGAGAAAATACCATGGCAAAAGCCATTTGGGAAATAAAGGGCTTATATCATTTCTCAGCTTACAGTCCATCCTCTAAGGAAGTCAAACAGAGCAGGAACCTGGAGGCAGGGACTGACACCTGGAAGAGCACTGTGTACTGACTTGCTCCCCATGGCTTACTCAGTCTGCTTTCTTACAGCACCCAGGACCACCAGACTAGAGGTGGCACTGTCCACGGTAAGATGGACCCTCCCCATCAGTTATCAATCAAGAAAATATCCCACAGGCTTTCCCACAAGGGAATCTCATGGGGGCATTTTCTTAATTGGGGTTCCCTCTTCCCAAATAGCTCTAGCTTATATCAAGTTGATATAACACTAGCCAGAACACTTGTTGAGTTCCAAAGCCATAGAGGGCCAGCATGTCTGTAGCATTGGAATGAAAACTAACATGCAATGAGATGAGACCTGAAATGTCCATCGTGTCTCAAGTAAGACTTGCTAGGATCTTATTTCAAGAACATTAGGAAGCCATGTACATGTTGTGACTTTCAGATTTTCCTTTCAAAAGGATCACTATAGACAAATTATTGCTTATGATTAGGAATAACTCAGTTTCTTATTACAACTTCAAAGAGTGAATCAGATTAGTCCAGTTTGATCCTGGTCAAAGGACATATAACAGGAGGACCAGGTTGTATAAGAGAACAACAGTCGCTGAGAACCCACCTTAAGGCGAGTTTTCAGGGAAGGAGAACCTGAAGGACTCTGCTAACGATGATCCACTCATGGCTGCACAGTTGCTGCCATGTAAACCTAAAGGTCCCACTGCCCCAGGCTGGTAAGTCACAGTCTCCTATCAACACCAGTGTTATCCCAAGAAGAAGTAGTACATGGTTATTGTCCCCATTTTACAGAGGGCAAAAAGAAAATTGAGCGCATTTCAAATCAGGAATGACAAGTCCTATTGTGTTGTTCGAATGCTAAGTGGTCTTATTAATAAAAAAAAAAAAAACCCTGTACCAGATATTGGGGTGAAAGATCAGAGAAGCAGAGCAAGCCACAGCCAACATCACCTTGCCAACTCCTCAGCCTATCCTATTTCCATGAATCCTCAGACTGACAGCCTCTGAGTCCTCACCTGAAAGGCCTCAGCCAAGGAGTCTTTAGTTCCTGTTTCCTCACACCTTATATACCTTTCTTTGCCCTGCCATATTACTTCCTGGGATTAAAGTCATGAGATTTCAGGTACTGGGATTAAAGCTGTGTGCTACCTCTGCCTGACTCTGTTTTCTCTCCTAGACTGAGTCAATCTCATTCAAGGGTGGCCTTGAACTCACAGAGATTCACACAGATCTCTGCCTTCCAAGTGCTAGGATTAAAGGTGTGTGCCACCACTGCCTGACCTCTATGTTTAATCTAGTGGCTGGCTCTGTCCTCTGATCCTCAGGCAAGTTTATTAGGGTACACAATATATCACCATACTATTGTCTACATACTCTTCAATATTTCCTCCCAAACCCCACAGCCATGCTTATTAAATAAGTAATTATTTTTATTATTATCTATAACTTCTGAAAGAAATACAAAGAATGCTTAGTCTATAACCACACAGTTCTGTGGTGGGCTAAAATGGGTATATTTGCCACAAACTGTTCTAAATATCCATTCATTCAACTCAGATAACAACCTACAGCTAAAGCTCTGTACTACTCCTCTGTAGTCAGTACAGCAAGCCTCTGAGAAGGTAGAGTGTATGTCGGGTACTCTTAGGCATGTAGGTTAGACATAAATTGACACCTATCTGGTTGGCCTCAGAGTCCAGACGATTAAAGATCATGTCCTGTCTCTTCCCCTCCTTTCCCCTCTCATTTCCTCCTTCATTCCTTCCTTCCTCCTCCTCCATCTCCTTCTTCTCCAAATATACCTCCTCCTCTTGCTCCTCATCTCCCCTCTTCCTCTCCACCCCCACCTCACTCCAAATATATATGTCCAAAGAGGAAAAATATCACTGAAACCATCATACATGATCCATTTAAAATTTAAATTTATGATTTGTGTGTGTATATGTGTGCATGATGTGTGTGGGGTACATGTGCCATGGTAAAGAAGTCAGATGCCAACTTGTGGGATTGGTTCTCTGCTTCTACCTTTATCTGGGTTCTGGGAATTGAATTGAGGTCATCAGGCATGAACATCCATACTTTACCCAATGAGCCATTATTTGATCCTGCATTCATTGATTATAATTCTGTATACACTTTAAAAATAAACCATAAGACACTATCTATTTTAATTAACAATCCTACAGACAGTCCCAGAGGAATCAGGATTCCAGGCAAGGTGTTGTAAGGTCCCAGAGTCCTTGCTATTGGGATGTTTCCCAGTTCCATTTCAGCTCCTCTTGAGTGACCTGTCAGATCCTTACCCAGAACAAACTGTGATATCAATATAGTTAAGTACCTATCAGCCTGGACTCATGCTGCTTCCGATTCCATGACACCCAGACAGACTAGGCTGTGTCCTAGTTTCAGAAAAAACAATGTCACAACAAGGGATTGATTTCTGGCATTTTCTGCTTCAGTTATAAGCTCCTGGCCTGGACATGAGTTATTTAGATGGTTAGTAGCTGACAGTCTCCATAAATTGCAAGAGGAGGATCAGCAGGGTAACAGGTGACACTGGTTTCCTCCCTGCCACTCTCTCTCAGACTGCCATTTCCTCTCTCTCTTTATCTCTTTCCCCCTCTCTCCCCTCTCCTGCAAATCAAAATCCCTCTCTGCAACTCCCTGTACTGAGTAGCCAAGAATTACACATGTACTTTCTGAAGTTTGATGAAGGTTTTTCCCTCCTATTAAATTGCCAGATTACCAAGTCTGACTTAAATCTAGCCCAAGCACGCTTAGGAAAACAATGTGTTCTTTATTCTTCTACTATCACAATTTTTTTTCATTGTACCATGCATTCAAAGTACTGGGGGAGTTTCTGCTTACAGTATAACCACCCAGGGAATAGAAACCAAGTACCAGTCAGATGAGACTCTGGTAAGACCACAGATGCTAGAAATGCAGAAAACACAATTCTCATTATTCCATGGAATCACCCAGGACACAGCCTCTCCATGCCCTGGAAGCACTAAGCAGAAAAAGACAGAAGATATAATAGAGAAACCAAACTCAAGAGTAAGGTGGCAAGACAGAGGCAGAGCCATCTTCTCAGCCTGTTGCTGGTGTGACTCGCTCACCTGTGGGGCCAGAAATAAACTTTTAAAGCATGCATCATGGGTTCAGTTGAAAGCAAAAGAACAATAATGTAGATGGTAAGTAAAGGACCTGCTATGGTTATCATCTCTGGCGTGGGCTTGAGCACAATGGCATGTGCTATGAGGCAGGGAAGTTGAGGGACAGTAAATGATTCAAGTAGTGCTGAATTCAAATGACATCATAGGTTTGAAATTCCAAGCCTGTCTCAGTCAGCTTACCTCAGGAGCCTCTAGGGAACACTGGGACTGCATCCTATAATTTCAGAATAGCCATAATGAAAATAATGCCTTTTTAAAAAGTACTAGAAATTCCAAGTGTTCATTAAAATTTTGCAACATGAATAAATGGAGAATTCCACTCACATACCCTGGTGGAGAGCATCTCTGCAAATGTCCATTCATCACTCATTGGTAAGTGGTAACTGCATCCTGGCTGTACAGAGGTGGCCCCTTGACATACAGCGTACACTCTCCCACTAATGAACTACCCTCCCACATCCTGCTGTCTCCCCGAATCTACAGCATCAGGATTCATTCCCCCTCATTTTCATTGTTTTTTTTTTTTTGTTTGTTTGTTTGTTTTAGTATTTTTTTTTTTTTATGGTCACGTTTGTGAGAAAGCTAGGTCAGTTCATGAATGCTGAGAGTGCCATGCGGCTTTGATCACCTGCTCCATTCTCATCACATTCATCACCGATCTGACTTGAGACCATGAAAGGTTGAATCTCTGCAGGAAGGATGTCCTACTTTGGTGGTGTTGGTAGGATGATAATGATTTGTCATTAAAGAATGGGGTCCAGATACAGACAGAGAGTGAAGGCAAAATGAAGTGCCGAGTGATTTCACCCATGAACTGGGTGTTCCATGTACCTTCACCCACCCAAACCGATGACTCTCAGCAATTGTTCAAAGGCAAGTACAGGTGCCGGGTCTCTCTTGCCCTTCCCTGCCATTTCCTCCTTCTCCTCCGCCTCCCTCCTCTCTGCTAGGAATCAAATCCCCGGCCTTGGATGTGTGTTATTCACTTTTCCTCTGGCTGTGACACAACACAAGATGAAAACAAGTCAAGGGAGGGAGGGGCGTTTATTTTTGGCTCACAGTCAATCTATCGCATTAGGGACATTCTGCACAGCAGCAGAAGCACGAGGCAGCTGGTCACATTGTCTCCGTAGTCAGGAAGCAGAGAGATGAGTGCTGGTGCTCAGTTCTACTTTTCCTTTTTATTCAGTCTGGGACTCAACCCACAGACTGATGCCATACACATTTGAAGTAGATCTTCCCATTTCAGTTACCCCTCACTGACAGGCACAGAAGTTTGCCTCCTCCATGGTTCTAGAGTCCCTTCAAGCAGACAGTCACATTATCCATCACAGATGGGCAGAGGCCATCTGCATTTATTTTAAGAAAACAATGCTTTAGGTTGCTAGGAAATTCTTCTCTGGAACTGGATTGATTCACTCACTGAGTGTCATTTGCCTGAGACTAGCAAATAGTAACAACCTTCCTTGTATCTTTCACATAAATCACCAGGCAGTAGAAAAAGATCCAGGTCCTTGGTAGCAACAAAATGTAGCTTCATCAAATTATCAATTGCTTCTTTGGATTCCTCCATGATGCAGAATCTTGATGGACATCTTAGCACAGGAGCCCCTGTTACTGATGTTTTTTTAACACAGAAAGATGTGGGTTACTTTTCTTCCTTTGAGTTTGATGGAAGTCAGTTCTGCGGAGGCTAAATGTCTACCTGAAAGCATCTGGAGAAGCCTGGGAACAGTAACTATTCAAACTTTTCCATGAGCTCCCAGAAAGGGGGAATCAGGGAACTTCTGGTCTCAGGAGCTACCACACTGGAACCCCCTCCCTTCAGTATTTAACTATAATTAGCGAGAACCATCCATATGGCGAGTCTTCTCGGGCCAGATGGGTGGCTGTCAGGCGGCACATGATCTTTGCTTCACTCTCAAAGAGTCATGAGTAATCCTGGGGATATTAATCTGACAAAGGCTATATTTATCCTCCTTTCTCTGGCTGATTGCATGTCTCTATTTCTTCTCTGGGCATCAGGAGATAGAGGGCATAGATAGATTTTATTGAAGTACCAAGATAGATTTTACTGAAGCCGAAGGAAGCAGGATGCCTCTGCTTGGATCCTACTGGAGCCCACAACCCAATCCTCAACTTACCTCAGCAAGCCTTGAAGACATGAAGTATCAGAACCTCATGTTATTGCAGAAGCTTTGAGGCTGCCTAGGCAATTTCATAGATAAGGAAAGAGTGGCTGATTCAGAACAAGTTATGGAGGGAGCTAGAGTAATGATCACACGACATCCCAATGGCTTTATGTAAAGTTGAACTTGAATTTTACATCACCTAGCATGACATTTATTTAATTCTCCAAAACCTATAGATATATATGTTTTGTCTGCTGTGTGCAGTAAAAGGAGTCAGAGGGCTTGTACAGAAGGCAAAACATGGTGTAAGGCACTAGGAAGAGAATCAGAACTCAAAAAGGAGTTCTAAACCTACTCCATCTGGCTTTCTTCTCTCCAGCTTTCTCTCTGACCAGTGGCTCAACATCTTTTATCTCTTAACTTCATAACCCACCTTCTGTCTTAATGAGTCCACTTCCTAGAGAAAATCAATCTTATTGGCTCTGTTAATAGCCAACATGTTTCTCAGCCACCTTCTTTTTGAATCAGGAGATCTCAATGGTCATTGACCAACCAATGGATGAGCAACAGATAGACTCCATGGTCCAATCAGTTGTAATCCCTAGATCAGAGCATCTTGGCTGAGAAGGGTGGCAGTAGACTCATGCTTCTGGAAGAGGGTGCTGAGCATGACAACACTTGGGTTGTATGCAGAAGGGGCCTTAAGATTTTAATGACTTCATTAACAACATCATTATTAAAGAATGACACATTTTAATGACCACTTCCTATACCAATTTACAAATCCTCACACAATACCAAAGAACAGGTTTCAATATCCCTATTTCACAGACACAGCTCTGGACAGAGGCTGGTCAGTTCTTCCCATGGAGCTCTTCAATCCAAACCCCAACTACCTCTCTATCAGCACATCATATCCTAGGCGAATCTATTCTCCCTATCTCAGATCAGGTACCACGGGGCAGGCTCGATGTCCCTAAAACATGCAGCAGTGGAGCCCACCCTAAGCCTGCTGACCTCCCCACAAATATGGCAATAAGAGATCTCACCCATAGCAAAAGCCACCCCTATCTGCCTGCCTTCGCTTGGTGCTTCCTGGGTGGCTCTAGGTGGTGTTTCTCCCCAGAACCATGACTGCAAATGGCAATGAGACTCCAGTTTCTTGAGTGTGTCTGGTCTTGCTGTACTTCAACAGCAGTCATAGAGTTAAAAGCATGGCAGAAGTCAGGAGAAGTAGAGTCAGGTTCCAGCTCAGGCATCTTTTCTTTAAAATTAAGGTTTATAATTCATTTTACATATCAATCACAGATTCCCCTCTTCCTTCCTCCCACCCCTCTAGTCTCCCCCTAACCCACCTCCTATTTCCTCCTAAAAGAAGGAGAGTCAACAGAGCCTGGTACATTCAGTAGAGGCAGGTCCAAGACTCTCCCCCTGCCTCAAGGTTGTGTGAGGTATCCCACCATAGGTAGTGGGCTCCAAAGAGCCTGCTCACACACCAGGGATGGATCCTGATCCTACTGCAGGGGGCCCTTAAGCATATCAAGCTACACAACTGTCTCGTTTATGCAGAGCAGCCCAGGCATCTTCACATCAGGAGCCATGCACATGAATGAACCTTACCCAAGGGCTGAGGCACTGAGCCGCACCAGCTTGGGGATCCAGACAGACTCTGAACTTCTCATAGACACAGTGCTATAAACAGCTCCCAATCCTAGAGGCAAGAGTCATCCTTGATATTTCCAGTCTGGATATCTCTTAGAGTCTGTATTGAAGTCCTTAATGTCATTTACAAATTTCAGCCTTCAGACCTGGCAAGCTTTATCAAGTCTTCATGATTGCTGTTCTTGCATTTCACTAATAGTAAAATCTTTATGAAGTTCAGAAAAAAATTAAGTACCCAGGGTAGGATCTTCATCTATGATACAAAGGAAAAGGGAAAGTGATGGGATATGTCTGTAGCTTTACATGGTTTTTTTGTTATTTTAGATTCTCCTTGTCTTCAGCAGTAAAGCAGAGACAATACTTTTCACCCCCTAGGTTATTATGAAGAATGAATGATAAAATGCCCATGGAAGTGGCTAGGAGAGACCCCGGCACTTGGTACTTGCTCACTAAACAATGGTGTCCCACCACTGAACTCAGCATTGTCTTGGAGCCCCAGCAGTCATGAAGCAGCTCCATTTCTTGTTCTAAAGACATTTCCTTCAGCCCTTCCTTGATGTTAGCACTAGTTCTTAGTCTCATTCGTTTCTTGTTCTCTTATCTTTTCTCCTCATAACTCGACTTGCATCCTTAAAGTACCACTTTTCCTTCCATTTTAAACTGTACTGTGTTTAGTCCTAAAGTCACCTATGACAGTCACTAAGCAGGTCTGTAGCAGATCAGATTCAAACTGATCTTACTGATGCTGAGACATTTTTTTGTCTGATGTTGCCTCACATGGCACTTTTTGGTGATAAGGTTATATGAACTGATGTTGGAATTCAGATTTGGGTTTAAACCCAGAGTGGGTGACTGCCCCTCCAGAGACATATCCCTCAAGCTCTGCTCCATTTTCCTGGGGTAGAAATAGCAACTGTTTTTCAGTGTGAAGACTGACTGTGACTGTGTGATAATAACAAGGGTTTTGAGGTAAGATTCTAAGTTCAAATTCACTGAGAAAGACTTTCACTACTGTTTAGCAGTGTCTGCCTGGGTACCCAGTGGGGAGTGACAGCCCATGCCACTGTTAGTCTGTGTTTAACACAAAGCTTTACTCCCCTCACATTCACTATTTCTAGAATTGCTGCCACATCATGTTGATGGCCAGCACGCACTTGAAGGCCAGCACACATCTCCATTGCCACTTGACAAATCATTCAAATGCACATGGTGTGATCACTCATCACTGCAAAGGGAAATGACCCGCTCAACCATCTTTTCTGAGCAGCTGGAATCAGGTCATTAAAGTCTTTGCCATTTTCTAACATCTGTAATGATCCATGCAATTAGATACTGAGGTTGAAGGAAAGGAAAGTCTCAGTCTTGAGGCATGGTTCTAATAGATCACTACTGACTGCACTTCAGAGGATTCCCTCTACCTTCAGCCTGGCACTATGGCAGCCACACTGTGCAACATACTCACCTTCCTCCCTTCTTCCTTCCTTCGCTCCTACCTTTCTTCTTCCTTCTTTTCCTTAAACAAGGTCTCTACACGTATGTAGCCTGTGCTCATCTTCTTCCCACCTCCTGAGTATCACAGACATGTACCACTATGTTCAGCTGTCATGGAACTTCTTAGAAACACTATGAGGTCAGATCTTATAGGTGAGGAACTGTTCCATATGGCACTGCATGTGTATAACCAAGGCAGATCTTATCCTAGATGCCAACTGTGTCCAAAACCTGATTCCCCCCACCCCAAAATGTGTTATTTTTTTTTTTCTTGGCAAAATTCTGGAAGTTATCTGCAGGTCTACCTGCCCAGGTGCAGTATGTTTTATTATTTGCTGTTTACTTGTCATTTGAGATAAGGACTCGTGTGTGTGTGTGTGTGTGTGTGTGTGTGTGTGTGTGTGTGTGTTTGTGTGTGTATGTATGTGTGTGTGTGTGTGCATGTGTACACATGTGTGAGCACTATACATACATATGTGTGCAGATGCCTCCATGTTTATGTGTGGCGAGATGGATTTTTTTAAATACAGTAGAATGAACAATGCTGCACTCAACGTGGCAGGTTGTGTAGCATTCACTGATGGTTCAGAGAACAGGGGTCATGGGGAAAGTCTAGACTGGGCCTCAGACCAGTCAGACAGCTTTAGTTATCCCATCTCCAACTCAGACGGCTTTAAATATTCCCATCTCCAACTCCTGTTAGATGAGTTCTCTGTAGGAGGCTCTGAAGAATCCTAGATCAAGTGATTGGCATGGCTTCTGGAATACTTAGCTTCCTGGCCCATAGATGGAAGGACAGCGTCTTGTTCCAGGAGGGAAGGGTAGGTTCCGTTTGCTGATCCCAGTGTGTGAGGCTCCTGCTAAGCACTCTGCTGTAACGAACCCATTTATTTCAGTGTATGATGGGGCTTCTTTCTGCCTCACAACAGCCCCAGAGGGGAAATTCTTGCTGACCCAACAGTAAAGCCTAGAAATGACACCTCTACTAGAAGGGCCCAGACTGCAGTCAGAAGGAGGGGTTCGTTTCTTCCTACCACCTGCTACATGTGTCCATGAAGCTGGCTGTTGACCAACACTGGCCTGAAGTTCAGACAGATGAACCAATGTCTGTCAGGAGGACATTATCCTCAGAGATATTGGAAACATGAAAAGTGTAAGAAAGAGGAATGCAAGGCACAATCTATTCTGAATGTCTGGAGGGCCGGCAGGGTGGCTCAGTGAGTAAAGCAGCGTGCTATCAAGTCTGAGGATCTGAGTTTGATTCCCAGGACCCACATGGTAAAAGGAGAGCACCAACTCCCTCAACTTGTGTTCTGACATTCACACATACACTGGGGCATGAGCTTGCCTACATACATAAACGTAATACACATACACACGAAATCAATCAATCAAAATCTAACTTAAAAGTAATGACTGATTGTCGTTGATATGGTGAGAACTGTTCTTGCTGTGAAACTCGAGGTTGTACTGGCTTTGTGATCCACAAATTGCCAAACTGCTTCCACTCTGCAAACTGGACATGTGAGTATAACTGGGAAAACTGGGTGGAATTAGATGTGTGTGAAGATATGGAAGCATGATGGGAAGGTGTGTCTCTGTGGCTTCTGTGACTGCCGTTATGCCAGGGACAGCTGGGATTTAGACAAGATGAACTTTACTTTTTCCTTTCCTTCTCTCTTTATTTTTATTTGTGTTGTGTGCCTCTATCTATCTATCTATCTATCTATCTATCTATCTATCTATCTATCTATCTATCTATATCTGTGTGTGTGTGTGTGTGTGTGTGTGTGTGTCTGTCTGTCTGTCTGTCTGTGTGCTTATCTGTGCATGACACAGTGTTTGTGAATAGGACAACTCTTGAGAGTCACCCCTCTACTAGTACCTGTTAGGTCATGGGATGGAAGTCAAGTCATTGGGCTTACACAAAAGTGCATCTTCCTGATAAGACCCACATGAGCTTTACTGAGAAGCAAGGCCTTTGTAATTCATTCTTTGCCATAAGTTTGTGGAGTTTTAACAAGAAAAAATATAGCAGAAATTGTTTCATCAAAGAGAGGCATTAGGAAACTCTCATATACCACCTTCTGAGGACTGGGATGCCAGGACAGAACATGTGGATGCTCAGAGGCAAACCCCTAGTCATTCATGACATCTTTCATTATTGTCCCACATGGGGGCTCTGGAAAGCCCCTCTGGATTATACCCTGTGAAATTTCTTCTATGCCCAGCTGCTTCTCCCTCTCTCAAAGGGAAAGTGCAGCTGCTCTGGGGTCTGCGAGAGAAAGCAGAGGTCCATCTGAACAGTGCAGCTTCCTGGATGCTTTCGTGGAGAGATCTTATTCCTTATTTGGGTTATCAAACATACATTTTCTTAAATATCTATTTATTGTTCTTTTAGGTGTGCTTTGCCTTCATGTAAATGTACTTACTGTATGTATACCTAGTGCCCATGGAGGCCAGAAGAGGGTATCAGATTTCCTTAGACTAGAGTTACAGACAGTTGTAAGCCACCACATGGGTGCTGGGAACTGAACCCAGGTCCTCTGCAAGAGCAGCAAGTGCTTGTAACTGCTGATTCTTCTCTCTATCCTCCAAACATACTTTTAAATCATATTTGAAGCTTCTTTGGGAATGTGTGACTCTTTGAGATCAACAGAAATCGTTCATCCAGTTAGTGTAGTTGACTCATTTCCTGGTTGTGATTGCTTTCACTCTCATGTTCTTTCACTTGCTTTTTCAATATTTTTCTAGCAAGAAATGTAGATTTCTCTGCAAGAAACCCACCAGTCCACTCACTCTTCAAGGGCATTGGGAAGGTTCATCATGACTTCCCAAAGATGAAGACATTGAGTGACCCACTTGTTCTGATTTGTCAAGATCTTCCTGGTTTTATCACTGAAGGCCTCACAACTGGGAAGTCTTCTCAGTCTCAGACAAATTAAAATAAATGGTCATCTTACAGGTGTGCTTCTGGGACTGGGGATGTAGCTTAGCTGGTAGGGTGCCTGCCAAGCATTCCCTAAGCTGTGGGTTCAATCCCCAGCATAAAACAGGGTGAGTGGCATGCACTTGTAATGCCAGTGCCCAGGAGGCAGAAGAGTTCCAAATTACCCTCAGTTATATAGTAAGTTTGAGGCCAGCCCCTCTCAAAAACAGAAACACACACACACACACACACACACACACACACACACACACACACACACAATTACCTCTTCCCAAACTCCTGTCTTTCACCTACCTATAGAGGCCATTTCTATTTTTTCTACCCAATGTTATCTTTTTTCTTTGACTACTTCCAAGAGTCATCTCTCTTGATATCCGCCTAAGCACCACTATCTAATTTCCTCCCTGACCTGATTAGTAAGAGATCCTTGTCCAAGATTGACAGAAGGCATTTTCTGAAGGGTATCAGGAGTTAGGAATAGATGGCAATGTCTCCTTCATATGCACAGATCACAGTGTTAGATCTGCAGTCCTTACATGTAATCATCTCAACGTGGGATAAGTGTTATTAAGGTTTTTGCTTTCCAGAGAGGAAACCAAAGGCTTACTGAAAATCACACCACAAACAGGCAATGTGGATGGAATCTACAGTGTCTAGGTCATGTCCAGAGAGAGAAGAGGTCATCTTGAAAGAGGAATTTCAATTACAGATGCACAGTTTTTCAAAATGTTGAAACAAAGAGGGGAAAATGTACCGTGATACAAGCAGGCAGATGAAGCAGCTATGTGGAAAACTGACATGTATGCAGTCCTCTATTTTTAAAAAATAACACTATGAAGCTTAAGCTTCGAGACTTAAAAATGTATTCTGTATAATGTGATTTGCTCATAAAATTATCGTGTTTGGTGTATTTAAAGACGTGAGAACATAGGAAGAAGCAGAAGAGTTTGGGGAAATAGCTCTTTTTTGAGAAAAGTTAAAACGTTTTGAAAAAAAATCTATTAAGGTGAAATTTCCCATTTTTCCTGCAGATGTTCACAATTCTATTTCCAGCCATCAATGTTTTCCATTCCGTTAGCTCTCAGGAACCCCACAGGACTCTACGTAAACAGCCCGAGAGACATTGCCTCTCCCATTTCTCTGCTCCCCATCCCCCACCCCCAGCGCACTTGCCACTTGTGGGCCACTAAGTCTGATAACTCACTTTACCTGGTGCTTAACCACACTGTGATTCTTTATGCAACTTTCTACTCCTGTGGTTAACCCCTCCTCTTCAGAATTATGGATTGTTTGATGCCTGTGGTCACTCATGATGGTGGCAGTCATCTCACTGGGCTGAGCTCTGGCATAGGCTGGGACTAGCTTCATTGAACTGACACCTTTTGGGAATGGCATCACCATTACAATCATGAACTCACAGCAGCTGGGGCTGCCTGCATCGGCCTGTACAAGACTGGGCCTGTCAACATTGCCATGGATATGGGAGGGGCTCATGCATTCACTGTTGTCCTGGATGGATGCTGGAAAGGAAGTCATTCTTTTCAGTGATATAGCCACTGGTGGGTAGCCCTGGGCAGTTTTACTGTATAACAAAACAAAACAAACAAACAAACAAACAAAAAACACAAAAGACACTAAAGTGAGAAGGAGTCTTTTCAGGAGGAAGAGGGCAGGAGTGTAACTAGAGTTTTCCTGCCTTGCCCACAGTCAGGACAAATCTTTGTCACCCGCCAGTTCCACAGCCGCTCAGACCCAACCAACTAAACACAGAGACTTATATTGCTTATAAACTGCATAGCCGTGACAGGCTTCTTTCTAACTGTTTTTAGATCTTAAATTAAGCGATTTCTATAAATCTACACCTTGCCACGTGGCTCGTGGCTTATCGGTGTCTTCACATGCTGCTTGTCATGGTGGCGGCTAACAATGTCTCCTCCCACCTTCCTCTTCTCTCAATTCTCCTCTCTGTTAGTCCCGCCTATACTTCCTGCCTGGCCACTGGCCAATCAGTGTTTTATTTATTGACCAATCAGAGCAATTTGACATACAGAGCATCCCACAGCACAGGAGGGGGATCAGAGAGGGTGTAGGAGTGAATGTAATCAGAATGTATCATATACCTGTATGAAATTGCCAAACAATAAATTTAATAAAGGAAAACAAACTGATGAATCAAACATTACAATAAAAGAAAGTGTAATACATAGCCAATAAGTGTCAATAAAGAGCTATGTGCATTAAATATGTACAACTCTTGAGTATTAAGTGAGTCGAGTGAAATACAAAAGAATGCAGAAGTGTGCTCCATTAATTAATACATGGAACAGAATAGAAAAGAATGATAAGCATACAGTCACTTAGCTTCTCTGGAAAGAGGTCTAAGAAACTGTAACAGAGAAGGGACTTAAGTTTCACTTTAAAAAGTAATTTGCATATCCTGGCTCCACATTTTTGGTTAACAAAATACATAAATGGATAAATAAAATGTGTCAGTGATACTTTGACACATTGTATAAATTCAAGAAGTCACTGCTTGCTGTACAAGCATGAGGAGCTGAGTCCAAATTTCCAGCATCCATGTGGAAAAGCCAAGCATGTCAGAGCATGCCTAGTAACCCTTGTGCTAGGGGGCAGGGGCAGGCAGACACCAGAGCTTGCTATCTAGATATTCTAGCTAACCTGGTGAGTTTTGGGTCCAGTGAAGAACCTTAATTAAAGGAAATACTTGGGGGCACCCTACATTTCTCTCTGACCTCCCAAGGCATGCACATCCATACACATGCATATGCTTTCCATGCACACAAAACAGAAGTATGACACACCTTAAGTGATCATCCACACAGAAAGCTGTGGTGGTATTCTAATTACACTGAAATGTGATTTTGATTGTATGTTAATAAATAAAGTTGCCCGGGGGTCAGAGCTATTAGAGCCATAGCAAGAGTGTGTCGGTGGTGGCACACGCCTTTAATCCCAGAAAGCCAGCCTTTAATCCCAGGGAGTGGTGATATAAAGCAAAAAGATATATAGGGCGTGAGACCCAGAAACTAGAAGCATTTGGCTGGTTAAGCTTTCAGGCTTTGGAGCAACACAGTTCAGCTGAGAGCTATTGGGATGAGGACACAGAAGCTTCCAGTCTGAGGAAACAGGACCAGCTGAGGAACTGGTGAGGTGAGATAGCTGTGGCTTGTTCTATCTCTTTAAATAGACGAACAGGACAGGAAATAGGGCTCTCTTTCGGGAGGCTGGGACACCGCAGGCGGAAGGGTGAGATTTTGGCTCTGAGCTCTGACCTCTCGGCTTTCTCTTTTCCATTGTTTCTGTGTTTCTTATTTAATAAGAAGGTTGGTTACATCAATAGAGAGCAGCTCACACAATGTACTTGAACGACCTGACATACCCTACTGCCTCTGAGGAAAGAAAGAAGACAGCCTTTCTGATTATCTTAGTGTGCCTCTGGGTGGTCCCCTCAGCAGTTTAGTCACTTCTACAGCCAATGGCAGCTGGGGACTTTTACATGCCCAGGACTGAGATGCACACTTTTGTTGCAGGGATGAATGTGGGTTGGCTAACTCACCTGACACACCATCCGTCACTGCATGATGATGCAACAATCTCTCAGCACAGAGATACTTGATAATGACCCACAAAGATGATTATTGGAGTTACTGATAATTGCCTAGGTTCAGAGCTCAATGTAACTTAGGAATCATCTTGTTCAGTTCTTTTATGAGAAAGCCAAGTAAAGCAGACCTTTACTCAGGTCTTTACTCAAGGTCAGGCTGTGTTCTGAATGTGAAATATACCCAGCAGGCTCATGTGTTTGGCACTTGGGAAGATTGTGAGAACATTTAGGTCGAGCCTCATTGGAGTAAGTAGGTCCCTGGGGGGAGGCCTTGAAATTTTATAGCCTGTCTCCCTTCCTGTTCACTCTCTGTTTCTTGACTGCAGATGCAGTGTGGCCAATTGGCCTCTTGCTCCTGTCTCCAAGTCTTCCTTGTTGTGACAGACAGCATTCCCTGGAATTATAAGCCAGAGCAAACCATTCCTGAGTTCAGTTACTTCTTAACAATGAAAAAAGAACAAATACAACCGTGTGAAGATCAGAAATCAAGGCTTCTTAAAGCCAAATGTGTATTTTTTTTTTTTACTTCTACCATGTAACCAACATCCCTCAGTCATCTCAGCAGCATGAACCAACAAGCATTTAGTTCTGTATCTAAGGGTTGGTGAGGGATGAAAGGCAAGGCTCTGCTCTACTCTGCTCCACATGGCTTTCATCCAACAAGATGCCCTGGGCATTTAACTCAAATAAGAGAGTAAATAAAAAATAACTCATGCAGATCTCTGTGAGTTCAAGGCCAGCTTGGTCTACAAAGAGAGTTCCAGGAAAGGCACAAAGCTACACAGAGAAACCCTGTCTCAAAAACAAAACAAAAACAAAACAAACAACAAGAAAAAAACTCACGAGGTCTTGGATAATGATGACACAATTCCATATCTAGAATTCTATTGACTAAAGAATCATATGCTAGTGAATGCCCTAATGGTCACCACAGAGCCTTTGTCCAGTAACTGATGGAGGCAGATGCAGAGATCCACAGCCAGGCACCAGGCTGAGCTCCTGGAATCCAATCGATGAGAGAGAGGAGGGATTCTGCAGTGGGGGAAACGTCGAGATCATGATGGGAAGATGTGCAGAGATGACCGGCCACACTGGCGGAAGCCCATAAACTGTAGACTAGTGGCTGTGGAACCTGATGAGACTGGACTAGGCCCTCTGGATATGGAAGATGGTTGTTTGGCTCGAACTGTTTGTGGGGCACCCAAGCAGGGGGATAGGGATCCATCCCTGGTGCATGGGCAGGCTTTTGGGAGCCCGGTAACTGTAGTGTGACGTCTTGCACAGCCTTGGTGGCAGTGGGGAGGGGTTTGGACCTGCCTAGGCTCAGTGTGCCAGGCTCTGCTGATTCCCCATGGAGACCTTAATTTGGGGGATGTGGGCATGTGGGGTGGCTAGGGAAGGAGGGCTGGAGGGTGGGAGGAGGGAGGAGGGGGGAATCTGTGGGTGGTATGTAGAGTGAGTAGAAAATTTCTTAATAAAGAAAAATGTAAAAAAGAATCATATGCTAGACTCAAACTGTGGTATAGGGATTGTTTTGTCCTCTTTTACTAGAATAAAAAAAGCAAAAGACAACAGGTGGGACTAGATCAAAGGATGAAGAAATAGTATCAACAATGAAATCTATGACAGGGATTTTGGTCAAAGCTCAGTGCAGGGGGTTGCCTCTTATAGAAGGATTTGTGGTGTATGAAGCCAAATGCTCTAGGAAATAGGGAGGGCTGTGGAAGACATTACTATCACCACTCTGTCGGGACATCACAACAGAGGACCTGGATCTTTTTCTTCTCTTTCTAATCTAATCCAATCTTCTTAAGATGTGTCAAGAACAGGAGCTCTGGCAGGTGATGCTGAGGGTCGCCACAGGGAGGTAATGCTGGGGGTCACCTCCTCAGGAGCTCTTGGAGGTAATGCTGATCCTCAGGAGCTTTGGGAGAAGATGCTGAGTGCCATCTCCTCAGGAGCTCAGGGAGGTGATGCTGAGGGTCACCCCATCAAGAGTTTTGGGAGGTGATGCTGAGGGCCATCTCCTCAAGAGCTTTGGGAGGTGATGCTGAGGGCCAACTCCTCAAGAGCTTTGGGAGGTGATGCTGAGGATCACCTCCTCAGGAGCTCAGGGAGGTGATGCTGAGGATCACCTCCTCAGAACCCTGGTGGATTTGGAGGATGAAGAAGCAAGCAGAAGTGTGTTAAAGGAGAGGGGCAGATGTTCTCTTCTTTCAGACACTGCAAAAGTGGAAGTCTTTCCATTGTATCTTTAAAGCTAAGGTGTGAACATTGTGTTGTTGTGAGGAAGATGTGTTCAGATAAACCAAGGGTGTGGGTACAACCTTGAGGTGCAAAGAAAGGCAAAATCTTCCTTTCTCGGATTCTGTTGATCTTACTAATCAAAAAGAATAGGCTCCACCTCCAACAGACCCCATCCCTTCCAGGCCCCACTTGGACTCTCTTCCTCCCTGACAAGGACCCTGTAGATCCCCGTGGTGGTTAAATTAGAGAGAATGGCTGGAGGGGCTCTTTTTTGTGTACTGAGAAAAATAGTCTGGAAGGTTACTTTCCCAGTAATCACCCCTGGTGTTTCCTTGGAGGCAAGCCTTCTATGAATTGGGAAACACTAGAGCAAGAGTGGAAATGACTGCTATTGAGCTGCTTCACGCCCAAATCGGAGATACTGGTGCTGCAGAAGAAGCAAATTTGTCGGGTGGGTGTTGAGTTTGTTTTCAAGATAACTGGATTGCAAAGACATTCTAGGATGATTCACTGATAATGGCACAGAAGGAGAGAGGTAAAAATAATAACAATGGATACCCATGTGTGGAACTCTCATTCTGTGCTGGATATCTCTCCCAAGTCAACTTTTCTCACTACCACAGGGCAAGTACATGACCTGCTGTTGGCCTATCAGATTCTTCCCTTGGATTCTGATGCTAGTGAAGTGATATAAAGACAGTGGAAATCATTGGGATAAACCATCGTTTATCCCAAAGTTGACACCTAAATAAAATCACTCTGCTATGTTATTTCCTGTCATCTGTACTGAGTCACAGCAAGTCCAGGTATTTTGTTTAACAATCTCAGTGTGTCCAGGAAGGGGTTTCTGAGTAGTCTTTTAACAGGTAGACTAGAGAAACAAGATTGCCCTCCCTAGTGTGAGTAGGCCATATCTGGAAGCACAAGTGAAAAATAAGCAGGCTAGAGGAGAATTTCTTTCTCTGTCTGGCACTTTTGAGCTGGTTTGTTTATTTATTCCTGCATTTGCACTATTGCTTAAACCATTGGCTTCAGTGGTCATAGGACCTTGGACTCTGACTGAAATCTCACTACCAGCTTCCCTGAGTCTCTCCTTACAGATAGTAGGATGAGAGACACCATAATTACAAGAACCAATTTGTATAATAGGTACAGATGTAGCTATGAACATGGATACAGATATGCACATGGATGACTACAGCTATAGACGACAGACACAGATATGTAGAAAGATGTAGTTAGCACAGCATCTTAGTTCCATTTCTGTTGTTCTGATAAGACACCCTGACAAAGCTCAACTTAAATGAAACACTGTTTGTCCTCACAATATCCGTTTACAGTCCATCATTGTGAGGAAGTCAAGGCAGAAACCTGGAGAGTCCTATCAGAACCACTCGAGAGCAAAGATAATAAATGCAAGCATGTTTGCTGTTCAGTGTAACACAAATCTTAAAGGTCTTATTAATAAAAACAACCCAGAGCCTGATGTTGGGGTGAAAGCTGAAAGATCAGTGAAACAGAACAAGCCACAGCCTTGTTCAAGCAAAGGCATGAGATCTCAAGTGCTGGGATTGAAGACATGTGCTACCAGTGCCTGACTCTGTTCCCAGTATGGCCTTGAATTCAAAGAGCTCCAGACAGATCTCTGTCTCCAGAGTGATAGGATTAAGGGCGTGTGCCACCACTGTCTGGCCTCTATGTCTAATCTAATGGCTGGCTCTGTCCTCTTATCCCCAGATAAGTTTATTAGGGTACACAATATATTGGGGTGCACAATATATCACCACAGCTCAGCTCAATTTATTCACCTTTATTCCATTCAGAGTCCTGCTCATGAAATCATGCTGTTCATATTCAGGGTGGGTCTTCCCACCTCTTCTTAACTAGTTAAGAAAAAGTCCCAACAGGAATGCCTCCAGGCCAACCCAGTCCAGGCAACCTCTTCTCCAGAGTGTCTTCCCAGGCAGTTCTAGGTTGTATCAAGTTGACAATTTGAAGTAACAGTCACGTGCAGTTACAGAAATACTGCCTATTGGTTCTGTTTCTCAGATTTAATATGTATTTATTTTATTTTAGCTTTAATTTTATTTTGTGTATGAGCATCATGCTTGTATGCATGTACTCTGTATGTATGCCTGGTGCCCTGCAGAGATCAGAAGAGGGCACTGGATCCCCTGGAACAGGATTTACAGATAGTTGTGGGATACCATGGAGCTGGTGGGAATAGAACCCAGGTCCTCTGCAAAAGCAACAAGTGTTCTTAACCACTGAGTCCTTGGAAGGTCCTAATGTAACACTCAGGACATTTGTGTTGTGAAGGTCCATTGGAGAACAGGGTGTTAAACAAGTGCTTGCTTGGCCCGCCTCCCACCAAAACACTCCTGTTCCCTGACTGTATTCGAAGGACCAACAACCAGCTCCTGCTACTGTGACCAAAACTGTAGCTGATAATAAAGCTCTAGTCCATGGATAAACACTATTCTCTATTAATTATGTATACAGTGTTCTGCCTGCAGGTCAGAAGAGGGTACCATATCTCATTATAGATGGTTATGAGCCACCATGTGGTTGCTGGGAAGTGAACTCAGGACCTCTGAAGGAGCAGTTAGTGCTCTTAACCTCGGAGCCATCCTCTCCAGCCTCAACACCATTTTCTTAAAGACTTAAAAAAAAATCTGTAGCGCTGGATCTGGTGCAGGAGGTTTGTTATACCTGCTACTTGGGTAGCAGAAGCAGAATCACAGATTTAAGGTCCTCACTGGCTAGAACAAGCTTGGTGGCATTTTGAGTAAGTTAGTTGTTGCCCGCTGCAGATATGCCAGTGGAGGAGAATGCTGATGAAAGAATAACAGTCATGGTTACCTTTTTAGAGCTTTATTGGGAGAGAGGGGGAAGAGAGAGAGAAAGAGAAAGAGAGAGAGAGAAAGAGAGGGGACAGATGGGAAGAGAGAGCAGAAAGAGAAAGGGGGCACACAGAGGGCTCACCAGCTTTTTAGGTTGGGACACCGTCACAGGCTGATGACGTAATTAAGGACAGAATTCTTATATTAGTGAGGTGCTCTGTCCAAGTCTTTAAAAATGAAAAGAGCTTAGGATACAGTTCAGTGGTAGCGTGCTAGCATGGTGTGCTTGAGTCCCCAGATTCTGTCCCCAGTAAAACAAGCAAACAAACCCCCACAGAAATCCAGGGAGAGGAAACCACTAGCTAGTGAACGGCAGAGCCAGGATTCGAACTAGCATGTTGCATCTAGAGCATCTATGCCTTCCCTTTATAATGTTAGGAATACGTGTTATCATGAAGGTTTCCTATCAGAGGTAGCAGAATGGCTGCTAGGTTGGCTCTGCCCCTCAGTGTGGCTATTTGTCAAGCTTGAAAACAGAAATTCCCAGAGTCGGCCTCCTTGCCTCCATCTAAGTAAGAAGATGCAAATAGTCAAAGCTGGATAGACAAGGTGTGGTCTGCTCTATTTCATAACTAAGTACCACACTTGTGGACTCTCATTAAATCACTGGGGGTTCTGCCACTTGAGGGATGTGGGAGACAGTGAATCTTCTGGTGCAGGCCTTACGACAGTGCATTGCTAGTCTAAGGAATGGCCATGAGACCAATGCCAGCATATCATTGGACAAAAGCGTTCTGTATAAACAAAAAAATAACAAGAACCCTTACTTGGTGCTGGGCACCATCCTAAATGTATTCTATAGATTATGTCCTTAATTGTCTTCTCAATATCAGCATTATTAGTTTCTTTTCCGAAAGGGAAGCCAAAGACAAAATTAAATAACATTGCTAAGGCCTCTAAGCAAGGATTGGAGCTGAAACAATCCAGCTATGTTTTGTTACAGACCTGGGGTTGGAAGCCAGGGTGGTAAACATGTCAGGCAAGTGCTTGACCACTGGACTGCATCCCCAGCTCTTTCCAGACTCAGAAGCAAGCACAGCAGATGCTGGGGCCCCACGATGACTCGATCAGAAGTCCCCTTCTTGCATACTTGTTTCTCCCAGTTGTGGTCCAGATCTTGGAACAATATCATGTAAGACAGTCTGTGCAGCAACATTCAAATTTTTCAAAAAAAAAAAAAAAAAAAACCCCAAAACAAAACCAAGAATGTATTTGTTTTTATTTTACATGTATGTGTGCTTTGCCTGCATGTCTGTCCATGTATCATGTGTATACAATGCCATGGAGGCTGGGGGAGGTGCTTGTTGCATCCCCAAGACTGGAATTATAAAAGGTTGTGAACATCCATATGTGTGCTGGGAACTGAACTGGTGTCCTCTGGAAGAGAAGTGAGTGCTCTTAACTGCAGAGCCACTTCTCCAGCCCCAGCACTTAGGTTCTAGGAAAAGTATGATGTCTTCTGTGATCTCAAACAGGAGTTGAAAGCTTTGCAGGATGGTTTTGATCGACAAGGATTCGTGGTTCTGATATTGCAACTGGGGCTCTGGATTCCCTCACCCTACTCAATTTTGTTCCTTTTGAACCCAACTTTGCAACCACCTATGTACCAAGGTGGGAAAGGACAAGTTAAGAGGAGCTCATCGCAGAGGTGGCTGTTGCTACTCCTTTGTTCTTGTTTTGTTTTGTGTACATATGAGAGTGCATGTTCAAGTATGCAGGTGGGCATGTATGTATGTGCACACGTGTGCATTTGTGTGCACATGTACAAATGCCAGAGGTCAGCCTCAGGTATCATTCCCCATTTATCGAGACAGTCTCTCCCATCGACCTGGAACTTGCTGGTTCAGCTAGTCCAGCTAGCTAATAAGCCCCAGACACTCACCTGTATCCACCCCGTGGTTCCTGAATCACAAGGGCACACCACCACACCTGGCTTTGTTATGTGGCTCTAGGCATCAAGCTCATATGCTCATGCTTGCATGGCAAGCACTTTGCCAACTGAGCCGTTTGTCCAGCTCCGTTTGGTGCTATTTATTTACTCTTTGAGAGTAAAATTCTAGCCTCCTATATTCCACATAAGCCTGGACCAGCCCCCCGGACTCCTGGGCTAAATTTCATCAATCTGCAGTATATATTTTACACCGGGAAGGGGGTATGGGAAAGAAGACACTCCCTACTTCCCCACCCATGGCCTTGTTTTCAGAAGGCTCTAGCTGGCTCCAAGCCTGGAGCCATAATAAGCCTGCTGAATTAGCTGCTAAGAGAGAAAAGGACGGAAAACTATTAGGCAGATGTCTGGCTACTTTGGGACTTTATGGCTCCAGGGCCCTAGGGACACTGGTGGAGGCGGGGGGGGGGGGGGGGGGGGACATGGAGGAAAACTGGATTTGAAGTTGAGGCTCAGCTCATTTTCAATTATCTTTTCCTATTAGTTCACAATATTGTCATTACTATTATTCTTCAACACAGGCAGATATGTTGATGTAGCTGACTGAACTCAGTCAAGGCCTTCAGGTTTTTCAAGGCTATTTCCATATCTGTTTAATAAAGATAATAGACTATATAGCAGACATTATCACCATGAGAATTAAGAAGAGTTTAAGCTATGAATTTTCTCAGAAAATACAGTACACAGATATATGATATATACACTAATTGAAGCTCTCTTGTGGTGTTTAGCAAGTGTTTAACAAACATTCATCATATGTCAGTTATTGTACTAGTTACTTAGAAAAATCTTAATTACCACAAAGATACAGTTCTTTCATTGTGCACATTTCATAGACAGAGCTTTCCAAAACATTGAATGATTGCTCAATGATCATGTGGATGTTAATTGGTAGAGATGACATTATTGTGACTGTTCTTGTCATATGTACCTTGACTATAACATACATACATCCATGCACATACATCCATGCTCAAACACACTAGTAAGAGAACACAGACTCACCTGAATACATAGGGAACAGACTTCATGTAGCAATACACAGCCATGTGTGCTGCTAAACACTGGTAATTGAGCACTGGAGGGGTAGTGTCTCAGTTAGGGTTTCTTTTGCTGTGACAAAACTCTGTGACCAAAAGACAAGCTGGGGAGGAAAGGGTTGACTTGGCTTACACTTCAGCATTGGTGTTCACCACTGAAGGAGGTCAGGACAGGAACACAAAGAAGGCAGGATCCTGGAGGCAGGAGCTGATGCAAAGGCCATGGAGGGGTGCTGCTTACTGGCTTGCTTCCCCTGACTTGTTCAGCCTGCTTTCTTATAGAACCCAGGACCAGCAGCCCAGGGATGGCACCACCTACCATGGGCTGGGCCCTCCCCCATTGATCACTAATTGAGAAAATGCCTTCCAGCTGGATCTCAGTGAGGCATTTCCTCAACTAAGGCTCCTTCCTCTGTTGACTCCATCTGTGTCAAGTTGACACACAAAACCAGCCAGTACAATTGACCCCTTGTCAACTAGACACACAAACACATCACTATTAAGTCACAACCCTTCCATTCTTACTCATCCCCAAGATCTCACATTAAAATCATAAATAACTTTAAAAGTCCCACAATCTTTACAAATTCAAATACATTAAAATTTCAGTCTCTTTAAAATAGCCAGTCTCTTTTAAAAGTTCAAGTCTTTCATCTGTGGGCTCCTTTAAAAATCAAAATTAAATACCTTCTTCAAGAGGGATGAACCAGGGCACCATCACAATCTGAACCAAGCAAAACCAAACTCTAAGAGTATAAACAACTCAATGTTCAATTATCTGGGATTCACTCACAATCTTCTGGACTCCTGCAAAGGGGTTGGGTCGCTTCTCTGACTCTGTCCTCTGCAGCACACACAGCTTGTCTTCTAGCTCCAGCTGGCTCCACTCCACTGCTGCTGCTGCTCTTCATGGTCATCCCATGTACTGGCATCTCCAAAATGCTGGGGTCTTCTGCTGCAACTGGGCTGCACTTTCACCAATAGCCTCTCATAGGGTGTCTTCATGGCACCAAACGTCAACTTCTTTGCATGACCCCTTGAATCCGACCTTCAACTACCAGTGAGACTGCACCTGCACCTACGGCCTTTCCCAGCCTCTCACAGCTCCATGCTTCAGCTGATCTCCATGACCCTCTTCGTGCCTTAAAACCAGTACCACCTGGGTGACTCTTATACATCGCCAAGTCCGGCTGCCAGCACAAGGTACAACCTTGGCTACTTCTGGAACATAGCTTCTCTGTACTCTCAGGAAACACTTCCCAGAAGATTTCACCTCAGTGATGCTGGTCTCTTCTTAGTCACCACTAATTTCTTAGGTCCAGCTGACCAACATCAAGTATCCCAGCAAAGCAAAATTTTGCTTTAATAGTTCTGGTATCTTGTTAACCACAACTGATTCTTTAGTCCCAGCTAACAAGAACCACAGGATCTTAATTCAAAATAGCAAACAGTTCTAGTAGTCTTTAATCTTCCCTCTGAAATTTCAAAAGTCAGGCCTCCATCTTCTGCACTGCTCTTAATTAACATTCTTATCTTCCAAGTTCCCCAGAACATCCCACAGAACTCTTAACACTCCATAGCTCTTCTAGCCCAAAGTTCCAAAGTCCTTCTGCAATCCTCCCCCAAACATAGTCGGGTTTGTCAAAGAACTACCCCACTATGCTGGTACCAACTTATGTCTTTGGGTTTCTATTGCTGGAATGAAACACCATGACCAAATACAAGCTGGGGAGGAAAGGGTTGATTTGGCTTACACTTCAGCATTGCTGTTCATCACTGAAGGAAGTCAGGACAGAAATTTAAACAGGTCAGGATCCCTGAGGCAGGAGCTAATGCAGAGGCTATGAAGGGGAATTGCTTACTGGCTTGCTTCCCCTGGCTCACTCTCAGCCCACCTTTTTATAGAACCCAGGACCAGCAGCCTAGGAATGGCACCACCCACCATGGGCCCTCCTTCATCAACAACTAAATGAGAAAATGCCTTATGGCTAGGTTTCATGGAGACATTTCCTCAAGTGAGGCTCCTTCCTTTGAGGACTCTAGCTTGTATCAAGTTGACACACAAAACCAGCCAATACAGATAGAGTTGGGGGGATGAAGAGTTCAAGGTTATCCTCAGCTACATACAATGTGCAGGTCTCAAACAAATAAACAACAACAACAAAAACAGAGAGAAATGATAGATAGAAAAAGAAACAAAGCACAAACATAGAAAAACGCCCTTGTTGGTTTATAGACTTTAATTTCTCCTCTACAGTCAGGGTATTTTTGAACTTTTTATTTCAATACCAATTCCCACGGTGATAAATTATGGACAGCAAAAGGCAAAAGCTGACAGAATTATTTTCTCTTAGGGAAATTTGAGGGACATAATAGGTGACAACAGAAAGCATTCTGAGAGAAAATCATTCATTCATTCATTCACTCAGTGATGTATTCTTGGTCACCAGCTATGTCCTAGGCACTATGAAAGGCCCTGAAGAGGCAGCTGTGATGTGACATGATGCATGGGTCCACAGCTATCAAAGACTGCTGGTGCTGGAAATGAAGTGTCACATCCTTGTAATGCCATCTATTTCAACAAGACGGTTGTGATCTGGGGACAGTGTCTCCATTCATGATCTTTATTGTGAATGCTCAGAATCTGAGGGTGCTACTGTCTATCATAACAATCACTAGCCACTTTGGTTAATTACACTTGAATTAAAACATATTAAAATTAAAGCTTAGAAAACCTTCAGGGACTCTGTCACATTTCCATTATTTCTAGCATTCAGGACCTCCACCAGCCACATTTCAAGAGCTCAATACCCAGCCTGGCTGAGGGTTTCCATTCTTGCTAACTCATTTCTAGCAATGTATAGAGCTTCATTGCAGAGCACTAGAACAGAACATTAAAAAAAGATAGTTTAGAGATAACCAACTTCAGTTCTCCTTATACAGTTGGTGAAATAGAGACCCAGAAAGGTAGCCGCACAATGGATGCATAGTGCATCGAACCTCAAGTGAAAACTCAGTCTTTGCCGAGAAATAGCCCTACTTTTAACATAGTCTTACCCAGCATGCCAGCATCCCTTCAGAAATCAAGGATAGGAGGTCATTGGCCTCAGGTTTGACGTTGCTTTGCATGTTCTGTGGATACCAGATAGTCTTCAGAGGAAGCGTTCCAGGACAGACCCAGCTGTTTCCACCAGAGGTCATATGCATCACTGATGACAAAGAGAAAGAGAACAGCAGCAGCTGTCTGTGTGCTCGGCTCCTGGTACTGTGCTTGGCAATGTCTGTCTTAATAGTCTGATGTTATTAAGACAGGGGGAATAAACAAGAATCAGAAAGGTGAGTCAACATGTTCAAGGTTACCCAGCTACAAGGGGAAAGAAAGAAATGGAGGGGGGAGGGAGGGAAAGATGGAGGGAAAAAAGAGAGGAGTATAAACTGGAACCTGAATCCTGATCTCTGAGCCCATTTTCTCTAACCTTGAATTTCATCTTAAAGCTTCATCTTCATGATTTTCTCTTTTCTGGCTCTGCTTCAAATCAAAACTGAAAACAAATGTAGAACTAGAGCTCGAACAGAAACCATCCCTGCTGGGAAAGCCATGCATGCTCTTCTCCCTCCTGGCCAGTTGTAGCAGCTCTCCCCCATCTAGAGACCAGGACCCCCTGGAAACATGCTGAGGCCAGGAAGGACTAGAAGGAGCCATGGGTGAGGTTTCTGGAGACTCAGGGAGACACTGAGCATCGTGTAGGATTCTGAGTGATCCCTAGCACCGCTGTCTCAGGACAGACGAGAGAGACAAACACAGAGGCTCCCTTGATGTCAGGCTCCCTTCCAACCTCAGTAGCAGCTGCGCCACTTCAAATCCATGTCAGGCAAGGAGAGCCATCTTTATTCTTGTGTGATACGGTATTATCATCTCTTATTCATGTAAGGTTTACCTTGTAGTGTCACTTTGATGACTGAAATATTTGCTTGAGAGTTCTCCCAGTGGATCTCCTGGAGCAGGCGGAATGCAGCTGGCTAGTGAGCTTTCTCACCACTAGTTGAATTTGTTTTCCAAAATAAACACAGCGAAATGAGTCTTTGGAGACCACCTGAATCCAAAGGGGAATGTGAGCAGGGAAGACTTAGAACCACACCACAGAGGGCTTTCTGCAGCAGCCTGGGCACTGCAGCTTGGTTTAGAAGGTGGTAAGGATTTCAGAAATGAGATCTTCTAGTTCATTTGTTTTCAGCAGACAACTGCTATGACCTGGGTTTATTTGATCATTTTGCAAATATTAAGTTCCTGCAATGTGCCTGCTACTCCTCTACGCCCTGCAAACTGGCACATGCACCAGAGAGATACATCCAGGGTCCCATGGAGCTGGCATTCTTTTAGCATAGTGATTCTCAACTGGGGATTTTGGAATTGTCAGGAGGCATTGTTAATTTTCATAGCAGGGAGAGGGTAGAACATGCTTTTAGAATCTGGGAGTAGAGGCCAGGAATGTTGTAAACCGTCCTGCAATATACAGAACAGCCCAAGAACAACTGGCAAGATGTCAGTTAGTGCTGCAGGCAGTGGGAAACCCTGACCTAGCCATAAGCTCAGGAACGGCACGGGCCTGTCTCCTTGCATATAAATCACAGACGGTGCCACAGCGCTGAGTGCACAGGTTATAAATAGCAGATCAAATAAAGTAAGATTTTTGTGAGATAGCTTTGGAAATGATCCAAGGATACACCAATGTCAGACTTTAAATATTACAGATAAAATTTGAAAATCTGTGATGTTTTTGCATCCAAGTAGCAGTTCAGGGTATCCAATGTGAGACATCCATGATTAGGAACTCCAGGTGATTTCTGTGGGAAATGACTAATTAGGTACTAGGAATCAGGAAGGATCTATGACAAACAGCCATAGACTTTGGAATCTGCCACACAAAAGGGTCAGTGGCACTGACAGTCTTCAGATATCAGCTATAAGCAGGTACTCATCTTTGGGCATATCGTTCCAACTGCCCTGTGAAATGGAACCACAGAGATCCTAGCTTCACAGATGAACGAGCAAAAGCAGAGAGGTTCAGTAATGTGCCCCAAACCATCCAACTTGGCCGAGGCCAGCTTTGAAAGACAGCAGTGTGGCCGCAGAACATGCGCAGTGCCTACATTCCCTCTCAGGGTGCCACCATTCCGCATCCCCAGCTGGCCAGTTGGTTCTGGAAGGTAGACTCAAACTGCAAACAAATATAGACACCTGAACTGAAATGGTTAATACAGATTCCTTCAATCCAACGCTTGAACATGTTTGTTATCTAGACTCTGATGTTGCCCTGGATCCCACTTTCTGAACCATTCTACAAGCTATCTCCTTCCACGATCCTAAGTATTCCTCCTGCTTATGCAGCCATTGTCATTTTTAGACATCCAAGACTAGTGACTCCTCATTCAGAAAAGCTCCAGGGAGGAGTTTCTAAGCCTGGGAGCAGCTTGGGCTTCAGTCTATGGGGAAAGGGATGATATAATATATGAAAATAAAATATATATAAACTATAGTCCAGCCTCAGAATGGGGGAGAGGGAGGGAGGCTGCAGGAGATGCACAAACCTAGATCTGTCTGTCTAGGATTAAATCTAGGTTCTACTCACCTTATAATTTCCAACAGGCCACTTAATATGCCACTAATTTCCTATTTTTGGAAGAGTTATATATTAATGCTTGTTTGTGGAGTTGATTAGAGGACCAGATGAGCCAATGATGCATTTCTTCACACCTAAAAAGCACATCTACATGTTACCATTGCTGGAATTGGAATGTGGCTTACAATTGACAGATTACCATAGAATACTGAGTTCTCTTTTTCCCTCAGTGGTGCATAAAATAAAAATGTAAATTATTTGTTTGCATCTTAGTCAATAATACAGTATGTCTGGAATATTATAAAAGCTTAAAACACCAGGAATTATTCCCTCTGTTTTTATTACCAGCTCTTAGCATATCATCAAGGCTTAGTAAATGTAAGTTCAGAAGAGATTTCTCTTGAGTTTGAGTCTGACCTGAAGGTATATACGAAGATTTGGATCCATACAGCATGTGGAGAGGTCACACTCTGGGCTCTCCTCCTACAGAATCACCTTGGCGAGAAGAAATGACGAAACTCTGGCTGTAATAAATCACCCTGGACAGCTCTCTGTGGTTCCAGGCAATGTTTGCAACCATATTCTTCCTCTGGTGCACAATTTACAGCACAAAACCATCAGTCCCTCCACCTGTGCCTTCCAGTCTCCCAGCAAGCCATGCAGATTGTGAACCTAGTGATGTGTATGGGATATTGCATGCTCAGGCTCTGTGGGACCGGTGGTAAGCCTTTTACAAATGCCATTCCTAAGCTTTAGCATGGCCACACAACAATATATCAGCTTGGCCTCACAATAGCACCTCTGAATCTTCTTGCTTATTTTTATTATCATAATGACACTTTCTAATGTTTATTTTTCTAAATTTTGACTTGTTTATTCAACATTTAGTGGACAGGAAGCTCATTTGGAAATTTTTTGTCAGCATTTACTTGTGCTAAAGAATTGACATGGGAGAGGCAAAATGTCACATTCATCAAGATAGCAAGTGATTGTGTCTAATCAACCTATTTTCCCATCCTTACTCCTAAGCATGTGACCTTCTTTCCATATAAGCCTGTGCAAATACTTCAACTTTCCCAGACTTCTGTAGAACAATAATAATAATAACAATAGATGATGATCATGTTCTGTGTAATGAAAGATAGTGAACAAGAAACTGCCTCCATACCATCCAATGAAAGAGAAGATTTAGAATAAAGCAAAAACAAGAACAGATCTACTCCAAAAAGAGAGGGGGGCACTTAGAAATTCCCAAATTAGTGATAGGTTACATGAAAGAGACAGAGAAAAAGACAAGTAACTGCCAGGCATAGGGGCACATACTTTAATTCTAGCACTTGAGAGGTACAGGCAGCAGGATCTCTGTGAGGCCAAGGAGAGTCTGGTCTACATAATGAGTTCCAGTCATCCAGAGATATACAGTGAACCCTGGTCTAGAACAAGACACAGAGATGCGACAGAGAAGAAAGCCAGGGTAAACACAGTCCTGGCTGCATGGTTGTCTGACAAGAGGAGGAAGGAAGTAAGATGTCACGTGAAGATATTAAATACCACTAATAGAAATTATCAAGAATCTTAAGAATACAAACAAGCAGAATTCAATCCAGGACAGGTAGCCATAGCCAGAGAAGGAAAGGATGTAAAGTATTGTCTCTAAAATCAGGAATTGATGATGCTACTTCACCCTCTTCTATCCAATATTATGCTCAAAATATTAGCTGTAGCAATGTAACAAGAGAAATAAATCAAAGGGACACAGATAGGAAATAAATTAAATTATTCCCATTTGCATGTTACATACTTTGCTTAGAAGACCCTAAAGACTCCACCAGAAAACTCTTAGATTGGATAAACATTTTCATTAGAATAGCAGGATATAGAATCAGTATATAAAAACAGTAGCCTTTCCATAGCCCAATACAACCCCTTTGGGGGCCCAAGAGGTGGTCCAATGGGTAGAGTGCCTGCTATGGCAGCCTGGGGACCTGATTTAGACTCTAGCACCCACAGAAAAACTGCATATGTCATTTTGTGCCTGAGACCTCAAAGCTGAGTATGTGGAGACAGGCAGATCCCAGGGTCTCACTAGCTAGCCAGTCTAACTGAAACAGCAAGCTTCAGGTCCCAATGAGAGACCATGTCCCAACAAGAAATGGTGAAGAGTGATAGAGGCTTCCACAATTGCACATACATGTTCATACACACGCATACACCATGCATAAATACTTTTTGATATAGGAATAAGAGGAAAAAGACCTATTCACAATACTTCAAAACAGCAAACTCCTAAGTGAGGCCTAATGATGTATAGGCAAAATAACTGTACAATGAAAACATTGAAGAAATAAATTGAAGAACACAATAGGGTGTGGAAAATACTTCCTATACTGATAGACAGACTGGCACAACCAATACCCTGAAAGGGTTATATTACTGAAATTGATCTACAGTTTCAATGCAGTCCCCATCAATATTTCAATCACATTCTTCAGAGCACTAGAAAAAGCTCTTAAAATTCATATAAAAACAAAAGACCTCAAATATTCAAAGCAATTCCTAAGAATAAAAGGCAATGATAGAGGGAACATAATATGTGCCCTCAAATTGTACTGAAGATGCATAGTAACAAAATCATCATGGTACTGACACAAAACAGATGCACAGATCAACAGAACAGAACACAGTATCCAGAGATAAACCAACTCAGCTATAGTCACTGTTAAAAAACCAAAATGCCAAAAGCATGAATCAAGAAAAAAAAAATCCTCTTCAACAAATGTGCTCAGAAAACTGGATATCCACATGTAAAGGATAAAACTAGATCCATGTTTTTCACTCTGCACTAAAGTCCATTAGAAACGAAATAAATTCCTAACTACAAAACCTGAAACTGTTGCAGACTATTCCTTTACACTATGTGAAGATGTGTCTCTGTGATTGGTTTAATAAAGAGCCAAATGGCCAATAGCTAGGCAGGAAGAGTTTAGGCAGGACTTCTGAAGACAGAGGGGTCTCAGGGTAGAAGAAAGGTGGAGTAACCAACCACACATGGAGGAAGCAGGACACGCAGGAGGAGAGGAAAGATCCACAAGCCATGTGGCAGCATGAAGATTAATAGAAATGGGTTAATTTAAGTTATAAGAACTAGTTAGAAACAAGTCCAACCTAAGGCCAAGTCTTCATAACTAATAATAAGTCTGTGTCATAATTTGGGGACTGGTGGCCCCAAAAAGCTCATTATAAGAAACACTGAAATTGCTAAAGGAAGACAAAGTCAAATTACTTGAAGATACAGACAATGGGAAGATCATTCTGAAAGGACTCAAATGGCACAGTAAATAATCCTAAGAATTGACAAATGCTGTTTCTTGAAATTCAAGTTTCTACACAGCAAAATAATTAACCACCAGAGTAAACAGATACACTGAAGAATGGGAGAAAATCTCTGTCAGCTATACAGCCAACAAGGAATCAATATCTAGACTCTAAAAAAATTCACATTTTAACCATTGAAAAATCTAAATCTAATCAATAAATGGGCTAATGGATTGAATAGATATCTGTCAAAGGGAATTTGAAAACATGTTCAACACCCTTAGCTATCAGAAAACTTGAATGGTTAAAGAAAGAAAATGTATATACACATATGGAATTTATTTAGCTGAAAAATGGAACTATGACATTTTCAGTAAACATGGATGGAAATGGAAAATATAATGAGTGAAGTAAGCCAGACTCAGAAAGACAGATACATTATTCTATCATGTGTAAAGTATAAGTGTGTGTGTGTGTATGTGTGTGTGTGTGTGTGTGTGTGTGTGAGAGAGAGAGAGAGAGAGAGAGAGAGAGAGAGAGAGAGAGAGAGAGAGAGAGAGAGAGAGAGAGAAGGTAGACATAGGAAACTGGGAAGGGAGAAGAGGCTCACAGAGTGGTGAAGGGAAGAAGGGAGAGTAATGAAACACACTTGACAACAGAGGAGAGCGTGTTTTGGAAGAGGATGAGGATCAGCTAGAGTGAGAAGCAGAATGGAGGGTACTGGGGGATAAACAAGAGCAAAGGAAGTGTAATGAGACATAGCTATGAAATGTCACAATGACGACTAAAAAAATAGCCTAGTCTATTACATCCTAGACACTGGTCAATGAAGTGTGCATCCAAAAATTTAATTCTGGGTTAAAGGTATCATGCCAAGGAGTGGCAGACACATCTCTGTATGTTTGAGGCCAGTCTGGTCTATATAGCAAGTTCCAGGTCAGCCAAGGCTACATGGAGTTGATCAGGCCATATATAAGGTGCACATCCTTTGAACCTTCCAACCTTTCATAAGAGGATGAGTGCTTCTAGAGGTTACCTAGTTTGCCCAAATACAGCTGGACCATGGCACACTGTGTTTCCATGGACACGTTCTTACCTGTAATTCCAGATAGCAGCCCAAATTAGATCAAAATTGTTCTCTAAATGGAAGAACTATGGCAGGCTTGAATGGGACAGTGTATGTGATGCATTTAGCCCAGTCCTGTGGTATGGAGAAACAAAAATAAAGGCTACTGTTGCAAATTCCATAGAAAAAGCATGTACCTTGTGCTGTCACACCATGTCCTCAACATAGGATCTCTTGCTTTCACAATGACCCTAGGAAGCAAGGCATTACATCCTTCCCCTTTAACAATGGAAGCTTACTGCTGTGGGATAGTTTCTTCTAAGTATGTTTGTAGGTCCTGTACTAGAAGGGGTTTATTTCAGACCATATCAAAAATAAAATGAGTGGTAGGTCTCTTTAATTCCAAGACCCATTTTTCCCCAATTCAACCTGTGGCTGTGACATGTTCTCTTCAACATGAGTGTACTATTTGCGATTTCAAGATGACCAGGCAGGTTTGGAATTTGGGTCATAGGTCAAGGTGCAAAGAATAAGGAGTTTGGTAAGGAAGATTCACATTTTTGTAATGCCCCAAACAGCATGATTAACTACAGGCACCATGCTCTACAGCAGATCTCTAGAATCATCTTTGGGGGCTGGAACTTCATGCAAAGCAATGAGCTCCTTGATTTCCTCCCACTGTGTTCCTAGTAATTGCCATTTTATTCTATGCTTTTTAATCTTTAATTTTACTTTTTATCTATGTATATGTCTCTTTATGCATGCCACATGTGTGCAAGTGTCCACAGAGGCCAGACAAGGACATACAGTACTCTGGAGCTAGAGTTACAGGAGGTTGTGATCCACCAGATGTGGGTGCTGAGTCCCCTTCTGAGCAGCCGATGACCTTAAGTGCTGAGCCATCTCCCCAGTTCCTTACTTGACTCATGCTTTTATGAGCCTTCTTGTTTTTGAATTCATGTAAATATTCTTACTACAAAAGAAAAAAAGAAGGGAGAGTGACAGAGAGGAGAGAGGGAAGGGACACTTTTGGACATGATGATGGCTTCATGGGCATATGCATGCATCCATGTTCATCAAAGTATGTAGATTTAAACAGGAGGGTTCTATATGTCACTTTTCCTTCAGTGAAGCTGTTAATAGTAAAGTAAAGAGAGTAAGGGATTTCCCTCAGTGTGTAGAGAACTGCCCTAGAATGAACCATAAGCTTCCAGAGGGGAGGTGGAACTTAGAAATCTATGGAAGGTGTGTGAGACTACTCGGCATGGCCTCTGCCTCCTAGCCACACCTTCCCTTTTCCCTGGTCCCTACCACAGAGGTTTCCACACAAAGCTTCATGTATAGTTTATCTCAGCACAGTAAAAGCTGTGCATGTTTGGTATAGAAAATTAGGAAAATACTGAAATAAAGAAAGTTGTGACAAAAATAAAATGATCTGTCTCCCACCACCCGGAGAGCTGCAGATATTTGGCATGCTTCCTTCCAGCCCTTCCCTCACACAGCCTCATGTTTGTTTATCCTTCCATCTTCGTACACTTGTGAATGCTTTGTACACAGTTTGCTCCCAGACTTCCCACTTCAATTAGAAGTATTTCCATGTTATTGCAGACTGTTCATAAACATTGCTTCCTTTCCAATGATGAAATGCAGTATCCCCTGACCCTCCCACCATCAGCCTTTTACACCCTTGCAGGAATCACTTTTAACCACTTACATTTGAGGTTTTCCTGACAGTTACCTCAATTATATGGGCCTTCTTCTTCAAAGCCCTTGGGCATGCACTTGTCTCAAGAGAACAGTGAGGTATGTAATTCAAGATCTAACCAGCAGCCTTGCATATTCTAGCTCATTTAGTTTTCCTAGCAATCTTGTGAAGTAGTGTCTGTTTCTGTCAAGTCTGCTGTTTACAGAGGAAAGAATTTGCACAAAATCACACCTGGTGGTAGGCATCAGAATAAAATCACAGCTGGTGGTGGGCATCTGAATAAAATCACACCTGGTGGTGGGCTTCAGAATAAAAATCAGTCACACCTGGTGGTGGACATCAGAATAAAATCACATCTCGTGGTAGGCTTCAGAATTAAATCAATCACACCTGGTGGTGGGCTTCAGAATAAAATCACACCTGGTGGTGGGCATCAGAATAAAATCAATCACACCTGGTGGTGGGCTTCAGAATAAAGTCACACACACACACACACACACACACACACACACACACACAGCAAACAAACAAACAAAAAAACAACCAATAAACAACAACAACAAGAAAAAAAAAAAAAACAGGCAGACCTTCTCTTCTCTCTGTTCCCCCAGATCAATCCCCCAGTCTCATGCCAGGTTCTGTAGCAGAATACTGGAGGCGGCTTTCCCCGCCCCCTCCCTTGGACTCTCCAGATCTTCCCCTTCTAAGCTTCCTCTTCCCACTTGTTGCTTTGCTCAGACTCCAACCGCAGCAGGCACGCCCTGCTAACCCAAGGGCAGCTCCTTCCAGGGCAACAAGTAGTCTGAAAGTGAGCCCATGCCTCTCCTACTGCTCCTGAGATCCAATTCCCTCAGTCTCATCCACAGCTCTGGCAGGAAACCCACTGAGGCTTCCTTCCCTCTCTAACCCCATCCCCAAAGTAGCATAATCATTTTCTTCCCCAACCCATCGCATTGTCCCTGGCTCCCACACCAGCAGACATTCAGTGGGAACACACCAGCCAAGAATTACAGGGAAACAAGTTAGCTAACTGAAAACCCTCCCCACTCTGCTCCCCGCCCCCTCCAAACCAATCCTCCAGCCTGCTCTCTAGCACTGCAACAGAACATCAGCTTCAGACTTCCTTCCCTCCTGACCACATCTATGGATCCCGAAGACCTTCCTCTCCTAACTTCCCAGCCCCCAACTCCAGCCGGCACCCCCTGCTAACCCACAGGCCGTGCCTGCCAGAAAACCAGGCAGGCTGCCTACCGACCTTCCTTCTCTTCTCTCTCTGTTCTCCCAGATCCAATCCCTCAGTCTCATCTCTGGCTCTGTAGCAGAACACCTATGACAACTTTCCCTGCCCCCACCCACCCACTCCAACTCTGTGGACCCAGAAATCGGTACTGAAACCTATATTCACTCCAAATCCAGATGCCTAGACACCAGTGTAAAAACACAATCAGATATAATTGCTGGGGCAGTATATCTCCACCAGAGCCCAGCTCTCTGACCACAGCAGGTCCTGAATATTCAAACACAGCTGAAGAATAAGAAAAAGACCTTTAAACCAATTATATGAAGATGACACAGGACCTTAAAGAGGACATGAACAAATCACTTAAAGAAATCCGAGAAAACAAAAACAAACAGTTGAAGGGAATGAATAAAACTGTTCAAGACATAAATTTGGAAACAGAATCAATAAAGAAAATACAAACTGAGAGAATTCTGGAAATGAAAAATGAAGGAATTCAAACAGAAACTACAGAAGCAAGCTTCAGCAAGAGAATACAAGAGATGAAAGAGAGAACCTCAGGCAATGAAGACATGATAGAAAAAATACATATGTCAGCCAAATAAAATGTTAAATCCCAAAAACTCCTGACATAAAACATGCAGGAAATGTGGGACACTATGAAAAGACCAAACCTAAGAATTGCAGGAATAGAAGAAGGACAAAAATCTCAGCTCAAAGGCACAGGTAATATTTTCAACAAAATCATAGAAGAAAATTTTTCTAACCCAAAGAAGGAGATATTTATCAAGGTACAAAAAGCATACAGTTCACCAAATAGACTGGGCCAGAAACAAAGTCCGCTTAACACATAATAATCAAAACACTAGACATAAAGAACAAAGAAAGAATATTAAAAGTTGCAAGGGAGAAAGACCAAGTAGCAGATAATAGCAGACCTATTAGAGTTACACCTGACTTCTCAATGGAGACTCTAAAAGCCAGAAGGGCCTTGACAGATGTGCTTCAGACTCTAAGAGACCACAGATGCCAGCCCAGATTACTATACCTTATAAAACTTTCAACCACCATAGATGAAGAAAATGAGATGTTCCATGATAAAGTCAAATTTAAACAATATCTAGCTATAAATACAGCCCTACAAAAGATGCTAGAACATGTAATTAACCTAAAGAAGCTAACTATACCTATGAAAACACAGGAAACACATAATCTCATACCAGGAAAATCAAAAGAAGGGAAACACACACCACCACCACCACCACCACCACCACCACCACCACCACCTGCCTTCATGAATATCAACAAAATAAAAGAAATCAACAATCATTGGTCATTGATATCTCTCAATATCAAAGGTCTCAATTCACCAATAGAAAGACAATGACCAACATAATGGGTGTGAAAACAGGATCCGTCCTTCTGCTGCATCCGAGAAACACTTTAGCATCAAGAACAGATATTACCTCAGGATAAAGGGTTGAAAAAATAAACTCTAAGCAAATGAACCTAAGAAGCAAGCTGGTATAGTCACTTTAATATCTAATAAAATAGAGTTCAAGCCAAAATGAATCAGGATAGGAAAAGATACTATATACTCATCAAAGGAAGAGTCCACCAAGATAACATTCAATTCTTAATGTCTATGCCCCAAACTCAGGGGCATCCACATTTGTAAAAGAAACACCACTACAGCTTAAGTCACACAATGACTCTCACACACTGATAGTGGCAGATTTCAATACCACACTCTCTACAATGAACAGTTCATCCAGACAAAAACTAAAGAGCTAGCAGATAATATAAATCAAATAGACTTAATAGATATTTACAGAACATTTCACTCAAACAGAAAAGAATATACCTTCTTCCCTGCGCCTCAAGGAACTTTCACCAAAATTGACCATATACTCAGACACAAAGCAGTTTCAACAGATAAAAGAAAATTGAAATGGCTATCTGCATCCTATCAGATCACATAGATTAAGGCTAGATATCAACAATGACAGAAACAACAGAAAGCTTACAGACTCATGAAAATTGAATGATGCTCTAATGAATGGATCAAGACAGAAATAAAAAAAAGACTCCTTAAAGCCTGCCCAACAATCCCAGATTGCACACACATGCCCCTGCCTCCCCAACCCCCCACCTCAGGCTCCATATCCTGGTCTACAACCATGGAAGAAAACTTCTGCTTTACTAGAGTCCAGGCCAGATCTGGGTCTACAACTTCAGAAAAATTCAACTTTATTGGAGTGTTGGCCAGATCTAGGGACCACAGTGCCAACAGCTGTACTAGAGGCCAGGCTGGTCCTAGAGATCTCCCAGAGACCATATCAGATCTAAGGGTCCTAGTCTGTACCCACTTCCCTGGGCTCCATATCCTGGTCTACAACTTTGGAAAAGGACTTTGGCCTTATACAGAAGCCAGGGTAGATCTAGAGACCCACAGCCCAAAAAAATACAGAGGGGACACCCTACTGAACCTGAAGACATGCTAGTCACCAGAACCCTTGGCCATTTAGGCCAGAAGACCAGAGAGAAAAGAGAAACCAAGGAACAAAACATTCATCCAACAAAGACAAAACACAGGAATCAACACCTAGACCTAAAATCATGCCAAATCCTGAGATCTAAATGCCAGTGTAAAAACACAATCAATAACAGAAAAGGCAGTATGCAACAGCAAGAACTGAACAATTCGACACAATTGAAATACAAGAAAATGACCTTAAAATTGCTTTATGAAGATGATAGAGGTTCTTAAAGAGGATATGAATAAATCCCTTAAAGAAATTGGGGAAAAGACAAACAAAAAATTGGAAATCAATAAATTCCTAAAAGAAAACCAAGGAAAAGCAAACAGATAAAGGAAACTGTTCAAGGCTTGAAAGTGGAAATAGAAGCAATAAAGAAAACACAAATGAAAGGAATCCCAGAAATGGAAAATTTGGGTAAGTGAACAGGAACTACAGATATAAGCATCACCAACAGAATACAAGAGATGAAAGAGAGAATCTCAGGTGTTGAAGACAAGATTCATCAGTCAAAGAAAATGTTAAATCTAGAAATTCATAACACAAAACATCTAGGAAATCTGAGACACTATGAAAAAACCAAACATAAGAATAATAGGAATAGAAGAAGAAGAAGAAAACCATCTAAAAAAATCCAGAATATATTTACCAAAATAATAGAAAATTTTTCTGAAATAAGGACATGCCTATAAAGGTAGAAGAAGCTTGCAGAAAACCAAATAAATTGGATCAGAAAGGAAAATCCCTTCAGCACATAATAATCAAATCACTAAACATGCAGAGTAAGGGAAGAATATTAAAAGCAGTAAGGGAAAAAGACCAAGTAACATGTAAAGGCAGACCTACAAGGATCACACCTGACTTCTCAACAGAGACTCTAAAAGCCAGAAGGGCCTGGACTGATATCTTGCAGACTCCAAGAGACCATGAATGTAAGCCCAGACTACTATATTCAGAAAAACTTTCAGTCACTCTAGATGGAGAAAACAAGATATTTCATGACAAAGTCAAATTCAAACAATATCTATGTACAAACCCAGCCCTACAGAAGGTACTAAAAGGAAAACTTCAACCCCAGGAAGTTAACAAAAACACAGGTAATAGATAATCTCACACCAGTAAAACTCAAAGAAGCATCACACACACACACACACACAACAACAACAACAACAACAAAATAACAGGAACTAACAATCATTGGTCATTAATATCCTTCAATATCAGTGGACTCAATTTGCCAATAAAAAGACACAGGCTAATGGATTAGATATAAAAACAGGATCCAACATTCTGCTGCATATAAGAAACACATCTTAAAATCAGAAATAGAGGGTTGGATAGATGGCTCAGAGGTTAAGAGCACTGGCAGCTCTGCCAGAGGTCCTGAGTTCAATTCCCAACAACCACATGGTGGCTCACACCATCTATGATGAGATCTGATTCCCTCTTCTGGGGTGTAGGAATAGATGCAGAAAGAACGTTGTATACATAATAAATAAATAAATCGTAAAAGAAAAAGAAAAAGTAGATATTACTCAGAGTAAATGGTTGGAAAAAGTTTTTCTGATCAATTGGACCTAAGAAGCAAGCTGGTGTAGCTATCTAATATATCTAACACACACACACACACACACACACACACACACACACACACACACACAAAAAAAACTTCTACCTAAAATTAATCAAAAGAGATGGAGAAGGACATTTCATATTAATCAAAGGAAAAATCCACCAAGATGATATCTCAGTTCTGAGCAGCTATGCCCCAAATATAAGGGTACTCACATTTGCAAAAGAACTATTACTAAAGCTTAAATCACACATGGAACTCCACACAATAATAGTGGGAAACTTAAAAACAAACAAACAAAAAAAAAAAAAAACAAAAAAAAAACCACTCTCACCAATGGACCAGTCATCCAGACAGAAACTAAACAGAGAAATAACAGAACTAACAAATGTTATGACTCAAATGAACCTAACAGATATTTACAGAACATTTCGTCCAAACACAAAAGAATACATCTTCTTCTCAGCACCACATGGAACCTACTCCAAAACTGACCATATACTTGGCTACAAAGCAAGTCTCAGCAGATACAAAAAAGTTGAAATAATGCCCCTGTATCTTATCAGACCACCGTGGATTAAAGCTGGATTTCAACAACAGAAACAACAGAAAGCCCACAAACTCATGGAAACTGGACAACTCTCTACTGAGTTATCACTGAGTCAAGGAAGAAATAAAGAAAGAAGTTAATGGCTTCCTAGAATTCAATAAAAATGAATGCACAACATACCCAAACTTACAGAACACTATGAAAGCAGTGCTAAGAGTAAAATTGATAGCACTAGGTGCCTTCATGAAGAATTTGGAGAGATCTCATACTATCAACTTGACAGCATACCTCAAAGCTCTAGAACAAAAAAAAAAAAAAAAAAAAAAAACAGATATACCTAAGAGGAATAGATGGGAAGAAGTAATCAAATCGAGAGCTAAAATCCATAAAATAGAAACAAAGAGAACATTACAAAGAATCAATGAAACAAAGAATTGGTTCTTCGAGAAAAATCGATAAAGTAGATAAGCTCATATCCAAACTAACTGAAAGGCAGAGAGAGAATATCCAAATTAACAAAATCAGAAATGAAAAAGGAGACATAACAACAGACTCCAAGGAAATACAGAGTCATTATACCATACTTCAAAAGCCTGTACTCTACAAAATTGAAAATCTAAAAGAAATGGACAAATTTCTTTATAGATACCACTTACCTAAGCTAAATCAAAATCAGATTCACAATTTAAATAGACCTATAACCCCTAAAGGAAATAGAAGCAGTCATTAAAAGTCTCCCAGCCAAAAAAAAAAAAAAAAGGCCAGGGTCAGATTGTTTTAGTGCAGAATTCTAATAAACTTTCAAAGAAGAGCTAATACCATTCTCTTCAAATTTTTCTACAAAATAGAAATAGAAGGAACATTGTCAAATTCTATGAGGCCACAGTCACCCTGATACCCAAATCACACAAAGACCAACAAAGAAAGAGAAAAGAGAATTGCAGACCAATTTCATTTATGAACATAGATGCAAAATTACTCAATAAAACACTGGCAAATCAGATCCAAGAACACATCAAAAATATCATCCACCATGATCAAGCAGGCTTCATCCTAGAGATGCAGGGATGGTTCAACACATAAAAATCTGTCAATGTAGTCCACCATATAACTCAAAGAAAAAAACCACATGATCATCTCATTAGATTCAGAAAAGGCCTTTGGCAAAATCCAACATACCTTCATGATAAAAACCCTGGAGAGATTAGCAATATGAGGGACAGACCTGACCATAATAAAGGCAATTTACATCAAGCTTATAGCCAATATCAAATTAAATGGAAAGAAACTCAAAGCAATTCCACTAAAAGCAGGTATAAGACAAGGGTGCTACTCTCTCCATATCTAATCAACTAGTACTTAAAGCTACAGCAATAAGACAAGTGAAACAGTTCAAAAGGATACACACTGGAAAGAAGTCAAAGTATTCTTATTTGCAGATAATATGATTGTAGCTAGAGTTTTCCTGCCTGGCCCACAGTCAGGACAAATCTCTGTCACCCGCCAGTCCCACAGCTGCTCAGACCCAACCAAGTAAACACAGAGACTTATATTGCTTACAAACTGTATGGTCATGGCAGGCTTCTTGCTAACTGTTCTTATATCTTAAATTAATCCATTTCTATAAATCTATACCTTGCCATGTGGCTTGTGGCTTACCTGCATTTTCACATGCTGCTTATCATGGTGGTGGCTGGCAGTGTCTCCCTCCGCCTTCCTGTTCTCTCAATTCTCCTCTCTGTTAGTCCCGCCTATACTTCCTGCCTGGCCACTGGCCAATCAGTGTTTTATTTACTGGCCAATCAGAGCAATTTGACATACAGACCATCCTAAAGCAAATATGATAGTATACATAAGTAACCCTAAAAATTCTACCAGGAAACTCCTACACCTGATATACATTTTTAGCAATGTAGCTGGATACAAGATCATCTCAAAATAAATAAATAAATAAATAAGTGGCCCTCTTATACACTATGATAAATGGACTAAGAAAGAAATTAAGGAAATAACACTTTTCACAATAGCCACAAATAATATAAAATATATTGGGGTAACCCTAACCAAGCAAGTAAAGGGCTTATATGATAAAAACTTCAAGTCTTTGAAGAAACAAATTGAAGATATCACAAGATGGAACTATCTCCCATGCTAATGTCTGGGTCTGATTAACATAGTAAAAATGCCGATCTTCCTAAAAGCAATCTACAGATTTAATGCATTCCCCATAAAAATTCCAACACAATTCTTTACAGATCTTGAAAGAGCAATATTCAGCTTCATATGGAAGAAACAGAAAACTCCGGATAGCTAAAACAACCATGAACAATAAAAGAATTGTGGGAGGTCTCACCATTTCTGATTTCAAGTAATACTACAGAGCTATAGTGTTAAAACTGAAAAACCACAAGTATTGGCAAAAAACAGACATGTTGATCAATGGAATTGAATTGAAGACTCAGACATAAATACACACACATATAGACATCTAGTTTTTGTTTGTTTTGTTTTTGTTTTTGTTTTTAAAGAAGCCAGAAAAATATACTGGAAAAAAGAAAGCATCTTCAACAAATGGTTCTAACTGGATGGCTGTATGTAAAAGAATTCAGATATATCCATATTCATCACTGTAGGAGAAGTGCAGCCAACTAGCCTGATAAAACTGCAGCTGCCCTGTTCTGGGTAGTGTGCATAGGCATGAGTGCTAGCTATTTCCTGCTGAGGCAACTTGGAGTCTGCTGCTACACCTGGTGATTGGTAACACATGACCATTAGAATGCTGGGGGCCAATGAGAAAGAGACAACACAACTAAGAGAGTCTCTGGCTGCCAATGTGAAATCCGGAGGGGGTGTATAGGCTTGCCCCATATCTGCAATAAATGGGTCTGCTGCTTGCTTCTCACCTGACTCCTGGTGTCCGTGTTGTTGATGCTGTGCCTTCTCTCCCCCTCCCCTAAGGGATGTCCAGATAGGGCAACCCATAACACATCACCCTATATAAAATTCAAGTCCATATGGATCAAAGACCTCAACATAAAACCAGACCTGCGGAACCTGATAGAAGAGAAAATTGGAAATAACCTTGACCATATTGACACAGGAGACAACTTCCTGAATGGAACATTGATAGTGTAGGTACTAAGACTGACAATAAATGGGATCTTATGAAACTGAAAAGCTTCTTTAATGCACAGGACAAAACAACAGTCTATGGAATGGGAAAATATTTCTTACCAACTTCGAATCTGATAGAGGATTAATATACAAAATATATAAAGAACCCAAAATATTGAATGTCAAAAACCAAATAACCCAATTAAAAATGTCGTACATATCTAAAAAGAGAATTCTCAATAAAGGAAAATAAAATGGCTGAGAAACACTTAAAGAAATGTTCAACATTCTTAGCCATCAGGGAAATGCAAATCAAAACTACTTGAGATTCCATCTTACACCTGTCAGAATGGCTAAGATCAGTCACACAAATGACAGCTCATCAGGAAAGGTTGTGGAGCAAGGGTCACACTCCTTCCTCCATTGCTGATGGAGACACACTATTACAGCCACTATGGAAATTAATATGACAGTTCCTCAGAAAGCTGGGAATCAATATACCTAAAGATCCAGCTATACCACTCTTGAGCATATAACGAAAGGATGCTTCAATCTACCACAAGAACACTTGCTCAACCATGTTCATTACAGCTTTATTCACAATAACCAGAAGGTGGAAACAACATAGATGTCCCTCAACCAAAGAATGAATAAAGAAAATGTGGTACATTTACACAAAGTTGTATTACTCAGCTGTTTAAAAAAAAAAAACGATGTCATGAAATTTGCAGGCAAATGGATGGAACAAAAACAATCATTCTGAATAAGGTAGTCCAAACCCAGAAAGATAAATATTGTATGTATTTGCTTATGTATGGATATCAGCCATTAAATAAATGATTACAAAACCCTACAATCTGTAGATCCAGAGAGGAGGAATCTAGGGGGAATACATGGATCTCCCTGGTATAGGAAAATAGAATAGATTTTATGAGCAGACTGGGTCAGTTGAGGACAGGACCAAGTGGAATCAAATGGAGTGGGGGTTGGGGATGAAGGAGAGAGTGCAGGTAGAGACAGCTAGAATTGGGGGTATTTGGGGGATTAGTGTGGAAACCTAGTGCAGTGGAAAGTTCCAGATTCTAAGAAGTTGATCCTGGTGAGAATTTCTAGTAATGGTGGATACTGAGTCTCAGCTGGCCACCTCTTGTCACCAGGTGAGGATTCTAGTGGTGGGACTGGTTTACATTCAATTGAGTTGTTGGCCAAGAGGACTCCATGGAAATCCCCACCCCCCAAAAAATCAGGCTGTTGCTAAGACAAAGGGTTGCTCTCCACAAACTCACAGCATTGACAATGGGGCCCCATTGCTGAGGACAACACCCACACAGCTCATAGAACATGAAGAAGTTGAGGTGGTTCTTACATGGAGCCTTCACCCTTACATTCTAGTCTCCTTGTTGCAGAAGGTACTCTGTAGATTGCTGAAAGAGAAACATGGACACCAACCCACTCACAAAATCTTTAACCTACAATCTGTCCCACCTGCTAAATATGCTAGGGCAATGGTGGCACAGAACTTGTTCGAGTAGCCGACCAATATTAGATTTGACTTAAGTTCTACTCCACGAGTAGGAATCCATGCCCAACACTACTAGGGTGACCAAGAACCAGAGGCTAGATAGACCGAGACCTACCAATGTAAAACCAAACATTGCTGGTATATTTAAAAAAGGTATCATAGAATGACTCCTAATGATATTCTGCTGTACTCACAGATCAGTGCTATATCCGGTCATCATCAGAGGGGCTTCCTCTGGCAGCAGATGGGAACAGATGCAGAGACTCACAGCCAGACATTACATGGAGAGAGAGTCTAAATGGGAGGTCCCATCAAATCCCTCCCTTCAGAGCTCAGGGAATCCCCATGGAAGAAGAGGCAGAAAGATTGTAAGAGCCAGAGGGCATGGAGGACACCAGGAGAGCAAGGTGCATATGATCTCACAGAGACTGAAGCAGCAAGCACAGGGCCTACATGGGTCTGCACCAGGTCCATTATGTATATATACATACATATGTATACTATTAGCTTAGTATTTTCATACCATTAGCTTAGATTTTTACGGGACCCTTGACTGTGGGTCTCTGACCCTTGTGCTTGCTTTTAGGACTCTTCTCCTCTTGTTGAGTTGCTGTTCCCAACTTTGATATGATTGTTTTTGCTTCATCTTATTATCAGAATTCTGTGATGTAGGGAAATTCTGTGATGTAGAGGGAAAGTACTTCTAAGAACATGTACTCCTCTCACTAAAAGGTGCATGAACACTAGTGTTCTGGAGTGGGCATCTTGCATCTCTCTGCTCATATCTTCCTTCTTTCTCTACTTCCCTGCCACTGCTGTTTATCAGCTCTGTTGAATTAGCATGGCTCAAAGGAGTTCATGGAACTTGGGCCACTTCCTACCCCACCCAGGGACCGAGTGGTAAAGAAGACATGTATTTATGGAAGTTATATAAGGTTGCCAGATAAAATAGAGGATTCTCACTTGAATTGAATTTGTTGATAAACAATGGATATTTTAGGATAGGTATACTCAAAAATTTTAAAAGACACTTAAGAAAAAACATTTGGAGGTTTATCTGAAATTCAAATTTATCTGAGTGTTATACTCACATATAAAGCATAACACATATTATGATATGTGTAGATTCATATTTTCTATATATTATATTTTATGTGTGGTATCTCTATGAATACCTTTTTTCTGGGAAAGCTTGCATGACTGTTTTATTCTGTACATACATACATAAATGCATCTATTTATATATTGATCTTAGGACCCTCAGTGTTATATATACTCTTAGTCTAAGAGCTCTATGAATACCTTTGGTACGGAGGAAGACAACATAGGAAAAAAATATCAAGCCAACACACAGACAGTAACAGAGACAAGAGAAAAGAAATTCTTTCTGGGACTTGGCCCATTCCTTTTTGTATCTCAAACTTGACTTACACATGAATACTCATCACCTGCAACTCAAAATCATCTTGAGAAAAAACTCGCACAAATGTTGGATACTAAAGTACAAAAGCAAAGATAATACTTATGGAAAATTCCAAACAAGATTATAATCTACCAGTCCCTGTTAGACCTCTTCAAGGTTGGCTAGTGTCTATGACATGTAAGTCTACAAAATGACTTTTCTTTCAAATATCATTATTGAGTTAGATTACCCCTGCTGAACAGGCACAATTCTAAGGCAAATACAAATAAGGAGAGTCAATCTTTGAGCTAAGAGTGGGATGAAGGGATGGGACACACAGAAGGCTACAGTTGACAAGGCTATGGTTTATAGTGGTTTAGTTTTTAGGCTATGAAATGAATATCTACATGTTCATTCAATTGTTCTCGAGACAGTTTATCTTTCCTAAACACTTTATAAGAACAACCCACTACTTTCAAAACCCTTTCTAGTTCTTGAACTTAATTACAACTATAGCACATGTTAGGAGGAAGTCTGCAGGTTTTATTTCATCCCCACTTGGTATTTTGAATGTTATGTTTTGTTTTGTGCTTGTTTTTTGCCCTTTGTTTTCATTTTCTTTTGCCATTTGGTCTGGAGTTTTGTGGAATGGGGTCATGCCCCAATTTTGACACTTCACTTTCTCCATGAAAAGATTTCAGCACCCAGAAACCAGTTTCAATATCTATTGAATCAACAATGACAGCAACATAAATTCTCAGCTGCAAATGACTGTTTCTTTTATATCATGCCTCATCTCCTGTCTGAGATGCGCTTATGCCTGTGTTCTGTTGGGAGTGAGACAGAGTGGACCGGTGTGGAGGGGATTTGGTGGGGTTATTGTTTTCTCTGAGACCAAAGATTACTGGAAACTATGTAACCAACTTGGTCTTCACCATTTTTATTGAATAAAATGAAATGGGGGTCATGACCTCAGGACCCTTAATGTTGTGATTGCAAAGGATGGGGGAGGACCAGGACCCATTACTGTGTGTACCAATCTCTTGCCCTGACACTCCCCCTCAACTTGCATGTCCTCTGAAATTTACAAGATGTTTCAACCACATGGTCACACTCACAAGAATCCAGAAAAATAAAACCACAAAATTCTTCTTTCCCAAGAGGACGGCCTGGAACAAAGACTGCTTTGATGACTACAAAAGAAAAGTTCATCCAGTCTGATGTTTGGAGGTTAAAGTAGCTCTGAGATATTGTGTTTCATTTCCTCATTGTCTTTTTTGGGTCTGTAGAACCTCCAAACAATTATTTTCTAAGAAGATCTTAGTGTTAGCAGACACACACAGAATGTCATGGAAGAGCAAAGGGCACACAAGTATTAAATGGGGCATGCAGTAAGATCAGAAACAAGCTTTCCCAATCTAGTCTGAGGAGCCAGCACCCAGGCTGTGCTTTATAAATGCAAACTCCTTGAACTACAGTGAAATCCAACTATAATTGCTGGCAGCATCACCAGCTATCCTCGCCTCAGCACAGACAGAAGTCCCTAAGGTTCCTGAAGAATCTATGCTTGGATAAACTGGGTTGCTAGCTCAGTTTGAGTTGAGTAAAATACTAGCCTTGCACATAGAATGACCAAGAGTTCAGTTCCCAGAACTCATGTGAAGGTTGGGCATGGCAAAATACACATGCAATCCCTGTGCTCAAAACATAAACTAAGACATCCCTAGGCCTTGTTAGTCATCCAGCCTAGTCTACTTGGTGAGTTCCAGGCTAGTGAGAAAACTTCTCACAAAACACAAGATGGGCAGTGTCTGAGGAATGAAGGCTGAATTTAACTGCTACCTTACACACATGTTGCACATGCATGTGCTTCTGCAAACACATGAACACATGAACACGTGCACACATACATATACTCACCCTAAAAAGAAACTCAAATCAATGGGTAGATAAAAGAGGTAGTCATTTTTAAATGTAAAAGAATAATTCAAGTCACTCTTATAAAATGTAAAACAAGTGTTTTGTTCATCTCCTCCACCATTAAAGGTGCGTGAACAGCCTATTGACTTCTCTATTGATTTCTATAAAGAGAATGAGCTAGAAAAAAAACCAAGTGACGTTCAATAAAGGCTTAGAGCTTTATTGCATAAGAACTGTGATTCCAAAGGCTTTGAGAAGAAATTTCGTCTAATTAGTCATTGTAATCAGGTGTCTGCAGGGATAAGTGCTAATTGTTGAAACAGACAAGCAATTAATCATGTCTCCTTGTCATCTTGAGGGCTAGCAGCAGCCTCTGTGCTTCTGGACTTTTACACAGAAAACATGATCAGACTGCTTTCTCAAGCTTTCACAATAGAAAGTTCACCACTTTCAGATGGTGAGGGCCCATCATAGCTCATCCCTGAGCTTCTGAATTCTCAAAACTTCAACCATGAGCCTGGAAAGACAGTAGCAGAAAATATGGGAAAACACATTCAGAACTGAATGTTTCCTCTTCATTTAAATGATAAACGTTTACTAAATGACAATAAATAATGTTTTAAAAAAATGGTTACCACATTCCAGCAACTGTCAGTTCTGCATCAAGGTGTGGGATCCTCTTTGAGCTCAGGGGTTTGCTGTGATTCTCATGCAACAGATGGTGAAGCAGGTATTTGGAGTTGATAAATGACCACTTTGAGTTTGCATGGATGCATATGAGATTCAAACCCAAGCCAGCCTGCCATCAACTCCCCATTTATTCCTTAATACGACAGACTCTATTTGTAATACATTAAATGATGACACTTCTGCATACTGTGTAACTATTTCATTCACAAGCACTCAGAAACTACTACACTGCCACAGATGCTATTGACTTCCACATGTACATATGCAGGTATCCCTATGTGTGTACTAATCTTAAGATGTTTCATGTCCTTCACTTCTAACACAGAGAAGTGATACCTTAGGGCTTAGGAGTACAGTGTTAAACCTAGTAGCTCACAGCCACTCTCCAGTTCTTGGAATGCTTTGCTTTGGGAGAGGGTGGATACCCTGTGGAGCAGCTGTTGGGAGAATCCTCTGTGGAAAGGATCTGGAAAGAGCCACAGCATGGGTGGCCATCTTGCAAGTGGAGGATTTGGCCCCTCTCAGGCCTGCAGATGATAGAAACCCCATCTACCTTCTTGACTGCAGATTTCCTGAGCAGCTGAGCCACTCTGAGAATGTGAGAGTCCCAATCTTCAAACAATTAAGTTTTATTTAGTTTCTTTTCACTTTTCTTTTTTATCTGAAATCACTAAGGTTTAGAGTAATTCACTACATAGCAGTAACTAGTACTGAGCATGCCTTTATGTGTATTTTTGTGTATGTATAGTCTAATAGTGATTCACAATTTAAAACAAAAGGCTGAAGGACAGTGGTGCTCCCTGCTCTTGACAGTCCTCTTCCTCTCCTCTCCAGCTCAGTTGATGAAACAATTAATCATTTGCTCAACCAACCAAACAAAAAGAAACAAATCCAGGCTGCCCTTGACACTTCCCTTCCTACAGACTAGTTACCAGTGAGAACCTAACTCCTGTTTCCCATCTGTTACCCTTTTACCAGGCTATTCATCAGTGCAAAGCTCTATTGTTTTCAGCATTTTTCTAGTTAACTCTTACCTATACTTCAAAGCCCTGGGACTCTTCATTATGTATGAATCCTTTCTCTACCTCTGTCCCTTGAACATGCTCGCAGTTTTGCTTAAGTACTACTCTCTTATTTTTTACTATCTCTTGCACTTATGAGGGCAGGAACTATGTTTCATTCTTCTTAATTTCTCCTTTCTCATGCAAGGGTCTGGCAAAGGCACTAATATGAAAATATTCCTGTACTATCGTCTGTTCCTTTGTAACAAATTATCCCAAAATGTAATGGCTTTTAAAGCAACAAACATTTATTTCACATTTTCCATGGGTCAATAATTAGAGTGATTTAAATCTATTGTTTAATTCCAAGTCCCTCCCAAGTATTCAGTCTTCACTCAAAGTTCATCTTTTTTCTTTCTTGTTTTATTTATTTAAGAATTTGTTTTATTCATTTTATATAACAACAAAAGATCCCCCTCTCGGCCCTCCTCCCTCTCCCCACTAGCCTCCCCATCCTGACCCACTTCCCAAAAGGGTAAGGGCTCCCATAGGGAGTCAGCAAAGTCTGGTACCTTCAGTTGAGGCAGGACCAAGCCCCTCTCCCCTGCATCAAGGGTGAGCAAGGCATCCCACCATAGATTATGAGATCCAGAAAGCCAGCTCATGCACCAGGGATAGATCCTGATCCCACTGCCAAGGGCCCTTCAAACCAAGCTACACAACTGTCTTCTGTATGCAGAGAACCTAGTCCAGTCCCATGCAGGTTCCACAGTTGTTGGTCTAAAATTCATGAGTTCCTATGAGCTTGGTTCAGCTGTCTCTGTAGATTTCCCCATCATGATCTTGACCTCTGTGGAGAGAATATGGTCCACAGGGCTTCAGCTATCCTTCGTGGGTATTCAAAGCCCTGACAGATCCAGCGTCAGTGCCATCTAGGCTCTGAGACACCTTGCACTACACGTCCTCACAGTCTTTTCCACTTGTAAACTCCAGCTTGAAGTACCCAGGAAGACCCTCCTGTGCTACACTAGTTTCCCATCACTGTGATGAAGTGCCAGGCAGAAGCAGCTTACAGGCTCACAGTTTCAGAAGTTTGAATCCTTTATGGTAGGGAAGGTATGGTAGAATCCAAGCCAATAGGAGCATACAGTGGAAATTGTTCACATCCTGAAGGACCAGGAAGCAGAGAACAGTGGGTCTGGGAGCCAGGCTGTTCACCTGCAAAGGCTCTAGTGACTATTTCTACCAGCTAGGCCACTCGCCTAGAAGGTGCCATAACCTGCAAACTAGCACACCAGCTGGGCCGAGCATGCCAAGCACCAGTCTGTGAGATGTTCCGAATCTGACTGTGACATGTGCAGGTGTGCAAACTCTTGGAAAGTGTCAAAGGGCATTTTTAAGGGGGAAATGAAGAGCTGCTTGTAAAGGGGGAACGGAGAGCATGGGAGACCAGAGTAAGGAAGAGGGGAGAGGAGAATGTAGAGAGATGAGAGACAGAGACACGTGGAGAGATCTTATCTCAGGGCCTAGGAGTACCTTGTTTTTTGTATTTGGCAAAATCCACACTTCTCTGAATTGAAACTTGGTCCCTTTGGACAGTTTCCCCCTCAGTGGAGGCCAGCAGGGAGAGAGTCAAGACAAGAGATGGTAATGTGGCACATTAATTGATTCCATTCCCCCGGAGCACATCAGAATGAATCCCAGGATTCAGGTGAATCGATCCCTTCAAATTAAATCCTTTGCTTGCAGCTGCTCTCACCAAGTCTGTCCTAATGGGGCTCCGATGCCCAGTTCACAATGGGACTTTCAGGAGATCGGCTCCACATTCTGCTGATGGGGCTCACAGACCACAGGGCAGGTAGGGCACGATGTGAGCCATCTTGGAGGCTCATTGGAGGACCCAAGATGTACTAGCTAGTTTGAGGGTAAAGAGTGGAAGAGGGAGTTACATTTGCAGGGGAGCTCCCCAAAGGATCAGGCTGAAAAGGAGCTGGCTTCCCCTTGCAGTTCCTTGCATCATGGCATCCTATTCAAATGGAATCTGGGGGTGGAGCTGGTCCAGGAAGCCAGCACATCTTGAGATGCAGGAGTACCAGGGAGAAAAGTGAGCAAGCCTGCTGCTGAGCTCTGCTCTTACTCCTGCCAGCATCTTACATCTCATTTTACTTGTATCAAAGTGCAATTTCACATCCTGGAGGAGGAAAAGAGCTGGGCTGTGTTGAAATGGGGAGACCTGGATACAGGTGAAGATGGAAGGTATGATTCAGGGTGATCTCTCTTCAGGAAAACCACACTCTACCTGGAGTAGCGTCTGCGGGGTACAGATGAGGACACTGAGGCCTGGTTACACAGCAGTCAGCACTTGGGCATCAGCATACATATTCATTTCTACCCGTGGAGCTCCACAGCCCACCTCAGTGGTGGAACTCCAGATCTCCTGAATACCAGCTGAATGAGTTTGGGCAAGTTACATAACATCTAAAGGCCTCAGCTGCTCCAAAAAGGAGAGAAAAGGTTTCCACCCACTTCAGGAGGCTGTCAAGAGCCGATGAGTTGCAAAGTCTTCATGATCCAAATGCTCCTTTGGGAGAGCAGCTGCATTTGCCAGGCAATGCTGAGGGGCTCTGGGCCTGGGGATCTTCAGGCCCTTGGCACAAAGCAGTTCAGCGCAATCAAAGGAGTGATGTCAGTATATTTGTTGGAGGGCCTGTGTAGACAAGGCAGAGGCAGAGCTCAGCTGGGCACTGGAGATGGTCAGGAAGTCACTAGCCTGCACTCATGAGTATCTTCCTGTCAGTCCTCTGCACAACAGCCCTTGCCCTGCTCTGTCAGCTCTGAGTGGAACCAGTGAGACTGCTCATTTAAGTCAAGTGGACCAGGGACAGGCCTCCAGACACCCCACACAGACAACTTCCCTCTCTGCCTGTAACCGGAACCCAGCGCTGCATGGAATGAAGCTGCACGTGCACTTCTGACCAACTTCCCATTGCTCTGAAAGCCGTAATTGGGCCAGACCTCAGCATGGGCACCAGGATGTGCTATATGGAAGTTTGGGGCCCTCCTTCCCAAGGGCCTACTTAAGCGAAAAGCTCTTCCAAAGCCTGCATATCAGCACTTTGCCAGATGAAGTATGAGCTTGCTCTGACCTGTAGGGCCCCACCAATGCTAGAGAGTGCACAATGTGGCAGTTAATAAGCCCTATGTTAGAAAAAAATGGGTTCAAATTCGATATCTGCAGCTTTTTGAGTGCTGGGATCCAGGGGAAGTTACTTATATGCACTTAGTGTGCTAAACTCTGACTCCAGCTCCTAAATAAGTGTAGTGACAATATAGCATCTGAATTGTTTAGGGAATCTATGGATGAGATCATCTAGCTAAAGCTTTTTAGCATATTTCCTTGGATACACTCAGTATTTGTGAGTTATGTTATTACTGATAACAATGTTGGCACTGATAATTCATATGACCATGACTCCCGTGAACAGACTATTGGAGTTTACAGGAAGACTGTCTCCCAGGGACATTGGTCAGTCTCTTCCTGGTCAGTAGGATCCATTACAGTCTCTACCACCTCAGCTTCTGGGGCATCTGCAAAGTCATGTCTGGAAAACATGGTGACTTACTACATAGAGTGAAGAGCATCAAGTCATTGGTTTGAACAGGTCCACTAAATTCACCTCCTGTGTCTGCACAGGTTTGTTCAACAGAGGACTTCTAAGAATTGCCAGTTCCATCCCTGAGCTCAATGGCACCTAGAGGTCTACTTCTTTGTCTTGCTCTGACTGCCAGAAGCTGAAGACAACAGTCATTCCAACTGTCTTACTGTTTTTCCTGAAGCCAGTGCCTTTCCTGACTAAGGATCTCATGTCTACTGAATCCTTTAAATGTAAATATGACTCTTTATCACTCTATTCAGGTACCTGTCTAGGAACTGTCTCTGACTGTCCTATTTCAAATGCCCACTGTGTTCCAGGCACTGTCTCCCTTGTCTGTTTTATGTCTTCCAAAGACAAACGGAAATCCCAACTCCAAGCATTTGTTGGCTCAAAGGTAATAATATGAAACTCAAAGAATGATGAAGAAAGCCTTTAGGACAGCTCTTCTCAATTGCATTGTCAGGTGCCCAAGTTCCATCCACAGGGAATGGCTTAAACTATAAGCAAACATTGGTTTTATTGGAGAGGCATGGGGGCGTTTCATCTTTACCACTGTGCAGTTAGAACTGGTCATAAATAGGCATGCTGGTGAGTGTTTATCTTTAATTTGACACAAACTAGAGTCACCTGAGAAGAGGGAACCTCAATTTTTAAAAATGCCCAGATTAGATTGTCCTGTGACCTATATCTGAAGGGAACTCTTTTGATCATTAATTGATGTATTGATTGGCTGAGAGTTGAACCCACTGTATGCAGAACTATCTGTCCAGCTGGTAGTCCTGAACTGTATTTTTTAAAAAAAGCTTTCTGGGAGTACCAGTGAGTGAACCAACAATCTGCATCCCCCACGGTTTCTGCTTCAGTTTCTTCTTGAGCTCCTGCCCATCTTTCCCTCAATGATGGACTGTGACCTGGAATGATAGGATAAAATAAACCCTTCACTTCCTAAGTTACTTTTGGCCCTGGCATTTATCACAGGAAAAGAAAATACACATAGGTGTATTAATATGAAGTACAGAGTAATTCTGCATGATGCATGGAAGTCTATATGTCAAGTTGGTGAGGGCATTGCTGTCAGAAAAAAATAAAAATACCTATTTTCTCAGGTGTTTTAAAAAAATAATGAGCATGTGTTAAACATAATAAGGAAGTAATATTGTAAGTTACATAAAGGCTCTAATAAGCCATGTCCCCTATGACCATGGATGTGATAATCAGTTCAACAGACAGAAATGCACCATGCACCCTCTTCACACTCAGGGTCATCTCCCACATTCCCAGTGTGTTGTTTAATGAAGTGAATCAGAGATATCCCCTGCCCCTTTGTGTGTGTGTGTGTGTTTTCACACGTGCGCATACACTCATGTACTCTTTAGGGAACAGAAGACTCAGCAAATAACAACCCTCTAGATAATATAAATGGGTAAATAATGCCAGGATTTGTTACATAAAATGCTAAAAATTTATAACTTTAGGATGTAACCACTTATTTTCCCACCTTCAGAAATTCTAGCATCTGTTTCTTCCAAAAAAGATGATGAGTGGAGATTTTTACATAGGGGGAACTCATAACTCTTTTCTTTCAAATTGAAGAAGAGATGGTGTGTGTGTGTGTGTGTGGGGTTCTACAGGCTTTCAATAAAGGAAAGGATTCACCTATATCTCTGTTGACAGCATGCTGACAGACACACTGGATTTCTTAGTGCAGATGTGGCAGAAGGACCAGATATCACTTCTCAAGTTACCAAGTAGGGTGTGTGTGAGGAAAGATCATGCCCCTCCTACCTCACACACGGCAAGACGACATGTCCCAAGAGGTGTCAGCTCGTACCAATAAGGTGTGGCTTGTAATTCTATTTACACAAGCTTTAGAATCTTAGAAAATGTCTTCTGAGAGAGAGAGAGAGAGAGAGAGAGAGAGAGAGAGAGAGAGAGAGAGAGCGCCTCCAGAAGTCAACCCTGAATGTACTGTTCAGACAGCGTTACTTTGTATCTTACTATTCCCCTCTCTGGAGCTTCCTTCCCCCTCCTCATCACATCCTTTTTACTATCCTGCTTTTTGCAGTTTTTCCAGGCTATAATTCATGTCTAAAGATTAGGAGCTAGAGTCATTGTCTTAGACATTTTTCTATTGCTGTGAAGAGACACCATGACCAAAGCAACTCATAAAAAAAGCATTTAATTGAGGGCTTGCTTACAGTTTCAGAAGTTAGTCCATTGTCATAGCAGGGAGCATGCTGGCGGGTAGGCAGGCACTGGAGTAGTAGTTGAGAGCTACAACCTGATCTGTGGGCAGAGAGAAAGGCTGGGCCTGGTATGAGGTTTTGAAAGCTCAAAGCCCACCCCTAGTGACACACTTCCTCCAACAAGGCCACACCTCCTAATCCTTCTAATCCTATCAAAGAGTTCCACTCCTTGGTGACTAAATATTCAACTATATGATCCTATGGGGGGGAGGTATTCTTATTCAAACCACCACAATCTTCAAATAAGAGATAATATTCAGTGTTTGTCTTCTGAGTCTGGTTTTCCTCACTCACTATATTTTATAGCTCCATTCATTCACCTGCAAACTTTATTTTTCTTTACAACTGCATAGTATTCTATTTTATATAGGTGCCACATTTTCATAAGCCGTTAAATAGTTGAAGGGCATTTGTTTGTATCTCCTGGTGTGCTGGCTAGTTTTATGCAAGCTTGACATAAGATAGAGTTATCTGAAAGGAGGAATCTTCAATTGAGAAAATGCCTTCACATAAGATCAGGCTGTAGACAAACTTGCTGGGCAGTTTTCTTAGTGATCAATGCGGAGGGCCCAGGCCATTGTGGGTGGTGCCATCCCTGGGCTGGCAGGCCTGGGTTCTGTAAGAATGAAGGCTGAGCAAGCCATGAGGAACAAGCCAGTAAGCAACACCTTTCTATGACCTCTGCATCAGCTCTTGCTTCCAGGTTCCAGCTTATTTGAGTTCCTGTTCTGACTTCCTTTGATAATGAACAGCAATATGGAAGTGTGAGCCAAATAAGCCCTTTGCTCCCAAGTTGCTTTTGTCGTGGTGTTTCAGCACAGGAGGTGTGACTAAGACACCTGGCTCTTGTGACCCAAGCAGCACTGCTGTGGAGCAGAAGGTGGCCTGGGCACACATCAAGGAGCAGCATAGCCAGGTCATGTGGTGGATTTGTTTAGCATTCTTGAGAATTTGCTGTAATTATTTAAATAGTGGCTGTACCAGTTCGCTATCACACCAACAGTGAATGGTTTCCCTTCCTCACGTCCTTGCCAGCATTTGTTGTGGGTTGTTTCAGCTCTTCTGACTTACTGTGGAATGCGGTTTGTCTGTCAGTTCTCTTCTTCCAACGTTGCACACCCAGCAAAACTTCCCCTTCCCATTTCTGGTGAAGAACACAGAAGAGTTTTAGCAAACACATGGGAAACCTCTTATGGCCTCAGTTTAGAAACAGCACATACCTCAGCATGGTGTCACACACCTTTAATCCCAGCACTAGAGAGGCAGAGACAGAGGATCTTTGCAAGTTCGAGGTCAGCCTGGTCTACATAGTGAGTTCCAGGACAGCCAGAGCTATATACAGAAATCCTGTCTAGAGGGGGTGGGGAGAGGAAACGTATCATTAATTTGCTTCATTTAGTTTCAGCCACATGGGAAAATCAGAAGAGGGAAACAATATCCCACCCATGTAATTCATAGATCTCCTGGTGCCAAGAAATTAGCAGTAGTAGGCTCTGCATTGGTACTAAGCCACCCCTATTGTCATGGATTTACAAACAAATGCCCTCAACTCCCCAGGCACAGGATGAAATTCAGCTGGATGAATTAATAAACAAAATCCACTTGCCTTTTGTCTATAATAAATTCATCTTACCTTCAAAGGTATAAACACCTGAAAGCAAAAAGGAGGAAAAAATTATTCCAAGCAAATAATAGACGTCACTTTCCTACATAGTGAGTTCCAGGACAGCCAGAGCTATATACAGAAATCCAGTCTAGATTTCTATTAAATCTCTATTAAATAGACTTCACACTAAAACAAATCAGAAGAGAATAAGGAAAAACACTTTGCTCTGCCTGCAGAGTGGGAGAAGGGACTGAATGTAAATAAGAATAGACCAGAGGCAGGGACAGTCGTTAGGAAGTTGCTGAAGGTAAATTAACACTCTAAGAGTAAGGTGGGAAATAAGGGGAGAGGTGGAATAAAAACCAGGCACTCTTCTCTTACTTTGTATATATTTGATTATCAATCTTTACTTTTCTGTTATTGTTTAACTCTTTATTTTTTAAATTTTTATTTGTTAATTTTAAAATATGATTTTTAATTAAAATACAACTACATCACTTCCCCTCTTCCTTCTCCCTCTCCAATCCCTCACATGTTCTGTCCCAACTCAGATTGGCAGCTTCTTTCTCTCTGATTATTATTGTTACAAATACATAAACACCACCTGCTGAGGCCATATTTGTTGTTTGTGTGTATGTGGCTTCAGGGCTGACCACTTTGTATTCGTGGGACCCTATGGGTTTTTCTCCCTTAGGCATTATCATGTCTGTTGATAGTATCATTGGTCTCGTCTTGTGTATGCAGTCATTTGTAGGAGAGACTCTTCCACAGCAGACTTCCTGGAATTCTGGCTCTCACAGTCTTTACACATGCCCTCTCTTGATGTTCCCCACATCATAGATGCTATATCTGGGCTACAGATATATACATTGGAGCTGGGCTCCCTGAGATACACTGATGTGTTGTGGTGATTTTCTGTGGTGGTCTCCATTAGCTGCAAAGAGGAGCATCTTTGAAAATGGGTGATAGATGCACTTATCTGTGGTAAAAGGATAAGATTTAGAATATAGTTGAGGAATTCAGCTGGCCTTTGCTGTTTGGGATGTAGTAGATGTTTCTAAGATCCATGACCTAACTAGCCCCGGGATGGTGGCTAGGTTTCTAGTTCTAGGCGTGATTTCCCTCCTGTTGAACAGGCCTTCAGTTCACTTAGACAGCTGTTGGTAACCACTAGCACGTGAATGCCATTATTGTACTTTTATGGATATCTTGCCATGCTGGTCATTGTTGTGGATCATAGGTGTCACAGCTGGGAAGAACTATTAATTACTTCCCTCTCTCAGCAGTCTACATAGTACTTTCTGGTACTATGGAGGCTAGATCATAAGAAGGAGGCATTCAGTTTAGCTCCAGCTCAAATAACCCCAGTCTTGTGTCCTAAGCAGGCAATGTCTTCAGCAATCAGAGCTTACTTTCAACCTCTGAGAACCATCCAAGGGTAACAGCAATACCCTAGTATTGCTTGGTGGGGGGTCATTTATACCCTTGTCAACCATCTGGAAGGAAGTGTCTCTTCTTATGACTGGCACTTGGATTTTGTTAGTCTGTGGTTCTTCTGGGGAGTGCTGTCAGTCCGTGTCATAGCTTCATTTATGTATGTATGCACACATGTATATATGTGTGTTATGTGTATATAATGTGTGTATTTATACATGTATTATATATAATTTTAGGTAAATATAAAATTTTATGATTCCCTAAGTCTTTATCAAACAACCTCTGTGTTTGTCTCTCCCCGCTTCTTACATTTCTGCATTGATCTCCTCCCCATTTCTCTGTTTCCCCTTCATGTCACATGCATCCTGTTGTTCCTCTCAAGCCCCAGCCCCCTGGTCCCTTTATAGTTTTCTTTTTTTCTGTGGTAATCCTCATTACTTTGTAATATCTTACATTTTAGAGATAGGACTGCAGATGAGGGAAAACATACAGCATTTGTCTCTCTGGGTCTGGGTTTCCTCATTCAGTGTAATTGTTTATAGACTCAGCTGTTTACTTGTAGATTTCATAACTTCATTGTTCTTCATAGCTGAATAGAATTCCGCTGTGTATATATAGACACAATATATATTGAATTACGGCCAACAATTGACAAATGAGAGCTCATAAAACTAAAAAACCTCCCATACACCTAAAGAAACAATCAACTGGGTTAAGAGAAACCCATACAGTGGAAGAAAATCTTTCCCAGCTACACATCTAATAGAAGATTAGTATCAAGAATACACAAAGAACAGAAAAAAAAAAAACAAACAGAAAGAGTCAAGGAAACAAATGACCCTATGAAAAATAGGCCAGGAGTCTAAACAGAGTTCTCAATAAAAAAATAAAAATGGCCAAGAAATACCTCAAAAGGTGTTTAACATCTTTAGCAATTAGGGGGATGCAAATTAAAGCAACTCTGGGATTTCATCTTACCCCGGTCCAAAGGGCCAAGATCAATATCTGACAATAAAAGCTGCAGAGGTTGTGAGCAAAGGGACCTCATTCACTGTTTGTCAGAGTGCAGACTATGGAAATGTCTAGACTGGTACAGCCACTGTGGAAATCAGTGTTGAGAATTCTCAAAAAATTAAAATCAATGTGCCACAACACCCAGCTGTAGCAGCCATGGTAAAGGCCCAAAGGCCTTTCCTGTGCTCCACACTTCCTCACCCGTGTTCACTTGTTCCCATTCACATTAGCTGGGAAATGGGGGCGGTCCAAATGTCCTTCAGCAAGTCTCATGAACTAGGACCATGCTTCCTTTTTTAATGGTGGTGAGATTTGCTCACTTGTTTACTCATTTTGATGCCAGGGATTGAGCAGACTTTGTGTGTATTTAGACAGTTGCTCTGAGCTGTGTATCCAAAGTCTTTTCTTACTTTTTCTTTTTGAGATGGACTTTACTAGGTTTCACAGTCTGATCTTGAATTGACCCTAAAGCCCAGGCAGGCCTTGAACTTGCAGTCCTACCACAGCCTCTCGAGTGGCTGAGCTCACAGGCCTGCGCTACCACACTCATCTCAGATGACCCGTGGCTGAGAAATCTGTCTGGATTTCAACCCCAGAGGCTCAGACACTGAGTGCAGGTGACTTCTTCATGGCTCTTCCACTGTGTCAGTTAGGAGATTTATGGATAGGCAGAGAACACAACCTTTGCTTGATAGTCAGAAGAGGTGGGAAGGAGAATTGGACAGTCCATAAACATCAAGGCTTTCTCATCTCAAGGGAAGTGCATATGTGCAGGGATATATATATATATATATATATATATATATATATATATATATATACATGCATGTGTATCTGTGCATGTATAAATGTGTGCATGTGTATGCATGATGCATGTGTGTGGATGTCTTTGTATGTGAATGTTTATGTGCATATGCATTTGTACATGTATGTATGTATGTGTATATGTAGAATGTATTCATGCATAGGTGCATATGAACATGTGTGTATGTGGATATGTATGCACATGTACAGTTGAGTGGGAGATATGTGCATGTATATTTCCCTTTACAATGAAAAACAACACAAAGGGCTAGGGTTTCTTTCTTAACATAGTGAGATTCTGATTTAAGAAGACTCATGAGCTGAGCAGTAGTTGTACACGCCTTTAATCCCAGCACTCAGGAGGCAGAGGCAGGCGGATCTCTATGAGTTTGAGGCCAACATTGTCTACAGAGTGAGTTCCAGGACAGCCAAAGTTACCCAGAGAAAACCTGTTTGGAAAACAAAAACAGAAGGAAGAGGAGGAGGAGGGAGGAGAGAGGAGGGAGGAGGAGGAGGAGGGAAGAGGAGGGAGGAGGAGGAGGGAGGAGGGAAGAGGAGGAGGAGGGAGGAGGGAAGAGGAGGAGGAGGGAGGAGGGAAGAGGAGGAGGAGGAGGAGGAGAAGAAGAAGACTCATGAGAGAATGACTACAGTCACCAAATGTTTGAAATATTTTCATATGGAGATTAATTTTGACTTATGGGATAAAGATCAAGGTATCAGAATTGGAACAAATAGTTCCTCAGGGATGGATTTGGTTTTAATGGAAGGAATCATTTCAGTGATCAGAACTTTGTATGGAAAGAATGCGCTGCTTTGCAGGTGAGGAGATGTCTGTCTCAGGATTCATCTACACAGGGCATCCACATCCTTTGGCAGAGATAAAGATGATCCAGACCCCCTCCCTCCTCCCTCTGCTCTATCCCTTCTCTCTGCTACAGAAGAGCATTTTCATGTAAGTATGACTTGTAATTTAAACAAATATACTCGCCCAGTATTCCACCCCTGCCCTCACTACTCACTCCTCTTCACTCTCCAGACAGTTTCACCTCTACTTCCATATTACCAGTACATATATGATGATGGGCTCTCGCTTCATTCGGGGAGAGCATGCAGAGACTGTTGAATCTGCTTCTGTAACTGCAGTAACTATTGACAATGGGAAGAAGAGTTTGAAGAGTAAAATACCTGGGCAAATTGTGTGTTCTTATTCTTGTTCTGTCTTTGTTTGCTTAGGGAGCAGTGTTTCTTCTCTCTGAACAGAGATCAAAAGTGGATTTTCTGCTAATTTAGGCAAGAATTTACTTTACGATGTATCTGCATTCAAAATGGGTAGCTTAGAACTTTTACTATTTTATTGCTTTTAATGTTTCATGGCAGTCTTGCAATATGGTGCAGGCTGGCCTTGAGAATTTATAATCTTCCTACCTCAGCCTCTCCAGTTACAGAAATATGCCACCATGCCTAGCTGGAATTTTTCTTGTTGGCAACTTTTAAAGTGGACTTTGATTGAATTCACTTTCTGGACAGCCCATCAGGGCATGGTATACAGTTCAGTCTCCGAGTCTCTCATCTCCTCTTCCTGCCCTTGTTTTGAAATTAAACTTTTGGGATTAATCCCTCTTATCTGAGAAGCTGATTATATCTGGTAGGAGACAAATGACCAAACCTGGAATGAGAGATAGTCCTCAGCCTGGTCACATGATGAAGGCTACTAGAAAAAAGAGAGAATTTTGTGCAAACTGGAAAGCTGAGAAACAATTGAAAGGATGAAAACTATTCAAACTTTTCCACTGGACTCCGTTTTAAGTGTCAGTACCAAGGGGCCAGTGAGATGGCTCAGTGAGTAAAGGCGCTAGTCACCAGTCATGACCTGAGTTTGATCCCTAAGACCAGCATGATGAAAGAAGTAACCATTGCTGCTGCCCCTGGCCTCCATACATCAGAGTGGCATACACAATCCCACTTCACATACACCAACACATAAACACAATAAAGTTTTCAGAGCACAAGGAAATTATGAGCTTCATACACCAGATAGAAAGCAAAGGTAGGAGCAGAGTGGAGACCAGAGTCTCTTCTGGAGAAGTAGACAGAATTACCAGCTCTCTCATTCCACATCTCCAACCTCTTGTCAGTCACAACCTAAAGGCTCTCAGCGATCTGGACCAGCGTTTACCATGGCAAGCAACTTCAGAACCATGGACAGGGAACCACTTTTAAGAGGCTGGAAGGTAGTTCAGTTCTCTTTTGTAAGATCATTTAGGAAGAAGGGGCAGAAAGACTGTAAGAGCCAGAGAAACTGGGAGTTTGCTGTGAGATTGTGTCACTTAGGAGTGTCAGAAGCTACACAGATAAGGTCTCACCAACATGACTGCCCAAACATGAGTTGAATGAGGATACCAATAGACATGCTGACATGGACTCGGGAAAGCTCAGAAGGTCTCATCCCTATACACAGAGCTACAGACAAGTAAGGAAGGCTGAGAGCAGGGAGAAAGTCAGGGCAGTTGGTTATCCAATATCAAATGGTCAGCCCAGAAAACATATACATATAAAAAGTAACTCTAGACAGTCTGAGGAAAAGATTATATATACATACATATATATGATACTCATACACACACACACACACACACACACACACACACACCTTGAGTTTGAAGCAAGGAGGGATATGTGGAAGGGTTTGAAGCAAAGAAAGGGTAAGGAAAAATTATGTAGTTATATTATAATCTCAAAATAGAAAATAAATGTTTTTAAAAAGTGCTTTCTATAGAAGCACAAGGAGCTATATTAATCAGGATTCTCTAGAGGCTCAGAACCAATAGGATGAATATATTTGTATAACAAAGGAATTTATTAAAAAGCTAATATTGCAATAGTAACAACAGCTGTCTCATGCCCGAGAGGCTGAGAACCTGGTAGTTTCTCAGTTCATCAGGCTGGGCACTTCAGCCCTCAGAGTAGACTAATAGCGGCTGTCTCAGGAGAAGCTGTCAGCTCAGTTCGTATGGCCAGGTGCCTCAGCAGTCCATCCTGGCACCAGACACCTGGGAAGTTCCTGAAGAGCTGCAGGTTCTGTCAGTGATGGACATCCTAGTTTGGATGTCAGTGAAAGGATCAGCAGCTGCAACAACAGGGCCGATCAACTCAGTAGCCAGAGGGAAAGCCATGTGAGCACAAGGCCAATGTCCATCCTTCTACCACATGATCTTCTGTCTGTCTGCAACCAGAGGCACTGCCCACATGTCATTTAAGGAAATCAGGACAATTCTTCAGCTGAGGCTTCTTGCTCAGGTGATTCAATTTGTGGCAAATTGACATTAAAGCCAACCATCACGGGACCTGAGTTCAGATCCCTAGCACTCACTTAAAAGAGCCAGGCATGGTGTACATGCCTGCAATCTCATTACTGAAGAGACATAGGCAGAAGTATACTGGGGGGCTTATTGACCAGTTAGCATAGCCAATCAGTGAGCGCCAGGTTCAGTTAAAGACCTACCTCAAAAAATAAGGAGTAGAGTGATGGAGGAAGACATCAAACACTGACCTCTGGTTTCCACATGTGCACACATGGACACACACACACACATGAACATACAAACACACACACACACTCCCTGAGATCATAAGGAACTAAGTAGGAAAAAATAAAATATAGGGAAGCCCATTTAAGCTTAAGAAAGAGAAGACGTAGATTCATACGTAAGAAGACTGTGGAGTCCAATGAGGAGTGCTGCAGTTACGACTGTTGTCAGCCACCTTCTCTGTCTCTTCAGCAGAATTCATGTGCTTGTGACCCCTGTGGTATCTCCGAGGAAACTCAAAGGCAGGTTTGTAACCTGCCTATCACAGCTGTTAAGGATAGAATAGTGCCTAACCTGCCCATCACTGCTGGCCAAGGGTAGAACAGTGCCCATTTTCACCCTGTACCTGGTCTGTATTAGTGTTCTACTCTTCCATTTTCCAGCTTTCCATCTAATTTTGAACCCAGATTTTCTCAGTTGAGATTACCTTAGTATTAAAACTGGGATTCTTACAAATTGTATTAAGATATATACTGATATATGTGTGTATGTATAATCACATGGTTCACACACATAGGCTTATATTTTCTCCATGAAGACCCCCTCCCTACATGCACAAAAAACTCATTGTGACTACATGAGCAGCTTGAAAACAGCCAACTACACAAAGTATGTTTGTGTAAGGGAGTCAGTGTGTTTATTTTGCTATTCCTGTGTCAACTTCAAATTTCTAGCCAGGTAGATTCAGTTTGCAAAGATTAAAGCAAGAACAAGTTCTATGTCAGCCAGACATGGTGGTGCTTGTCTGTAATCCAGTACTTGAGAAGCTGAAGCAGGAGGATCACAAGTTCAAGGCTAGCCTGAAAAACAAAAGTAAGTTTTAGGCCAGTCTGGACTATATAGTAAGATCCTGTCTCAATTTTTTTCAATATTTGAAAATTTTTAATTTTTAGTTTTTTAAAACATTCATAATAGTAGCTGGGAAGATGATTCAGTGGATAATAGTTCTTGCTCTGGAGGGTCCAAGTTCAAATCTCCATCACCACATAAAAAGTCAAGCATAGTTCTTTGTACCTGTAACCTCAGGACTAGGGGACATAGACAGATCCTGAGAGTTCACTAGCTAGCCAGCCTAGCCAAAATACTGACAGTATCTGCTTCACTGAGTAACCCTGTTTCAAAGTAACCACTTGAATAGCAATAGAGGAAGATGCCAAGATATCCTGCTCTGATTTCCACATGTACACACAGGTTGTATATACCCACACACTCACATACATCACAACACACACACACACACACACACACACACAAACTAAAATAGCAGTAAACAAAAGTTCTAGCCCAAAAAACCTTCACCACCCCTTTCATCAGAATCTAGATTGATTTCCATAGAAATTAGAAAGTGTGACCATTTCAGGATTTGCAGTGTAGGTTTCAGAGTCTGTGGTAGCTATCTTCAGCCTTGAATTACTGCTCTGAGAGCACCACACAAGGAAACAGATATCATCTACTGAAGATGAGTGAGAAGCCACATAGCATAGCACAGGAAGCCTGTCAGCAGCCAGCCTGCTGCAGCTCGAGAACAAATCAACAGTAGACATGAACTCAGTTCTCTTGGGTCTAAGCTCACACTCTGAGGACATGCTCAGAACTTCCTCTCCCTCCACAGGAGAGACAGTAGCCGTGTAATCAGAACCCTGATGCAAGGAGAAGACCAGACACACATCAAAACACAGATGTCCAGTTCTAACAGTCACCAACTGCTGGATGTTTATAAACAAGTAAAATGACCTCAGCCCTTCATCTGCAGAGCCAGCAGGTGGATGGAGAAAATCCTCTTTGAGCTCTAAGAGTCCTCAGTGGTGTGACTTGAAAGCATATCCTCCTTGCTCTTTGCTGTGAAGTGTGTGGAGTTTACCATGATGAGCTGGAAGCTGGTGAGAGGGAGCTAGGGGGTTTCATATCATTCTGTTGTCTCCCTTTTTCTAAAGGATAACATTGCCACTCACAGCTTATCTCACAGTAAACTCCCCTTCATGGTTTATTTGGGTTTGAGTTCAGATTAATCATCCTGGGCAACAGGCCACATCACTAAGTAACTAGCAGTGACAGAAGTTACCAAGTTCCCTGGTGTGGAAGTCTGTTTCTAAACCAGCCTCCATCCTCATTGTCTTAACAATGGTGTGCCACTTCCTGCCTGGTGTTTTCATCCTAGCTAATGCTGAGCATGAGGGTCCATCATGGCAAAGGATGGCAGAGAAGACTCTGGGAGGTGCAATTCTGGGAGATGCAATTCTGTTCACAACTTTATTCCCTCCAAAACCAATGTGCTTTGACTCTCTTCTATAAGTGAACATTTCCCCCTTTCATCATGTTAAACAAAAATTCAATATTATTACCATAAAAGCAATACTATAGAAGTATAGACTAGGTCAGACCACAAACAGGCCCTTTCATCTGGAAGCAATTTATTCGCAGCCAGCTACACATACAGCATAACCCATAACCATAATACAACCCCAAATCTCCAGCCTTGAAAGAAGGAAATGCTTTCCAGGTGAGTGAATCTGCCTTCTAACACTTATTTTCTCTACTTTCTTGCCCTTAACCAAGTCCTCAAATCAGAGTACTTGTGCTTTCGTGCCCACACCAGAAATCTCAGTGTTAGTCAGGATTCTCCAGACTTTAGGAAGAGATCCAGCACAGCTCAAACTAGCTCCAGAAAAAGGCAGGTTTTGTGCTGTGTGTTTTCCAAGTTAGAAAAGCTCAAGTGGCCAAGTACACATTTGAGAGTTTTTAGAAGTCTTAGCGCTCAGATGCAAGTATCCTGGCAGTCGGGCACCAAGGAATACCACAAAGTTGCACCACACAGCAAACCTCATACAAGAGATTCATTGGGAGGGAAAAAACCAAGAGGGTGGCTGCTACTGCTTGAGTGGGAAAGAGCAGAGAACTGAGCAGAAGCCAGTGTTTATATAGAGTTTCTTGGGGAGGAGGGTGGAACTTTTCAGGATGAAGCTTTCCAGGGTGGTGATTGGTAAGATTTCAAGTCCAGAGCTTGGGTTTTTCTCTGTAGGGCAGGGGCTGGGTCCAGCCCTCAGGGCAGTTGGAGTGTTCTGTGGGTGGGACCTGGCAGTTGTGACCCGCAGGGGAGGAGTCTGGCCGCTTGTATGCCTTAAGGGGCTTCCTGTGTTTAGCTTGTAGATTCAATGCTAAAACTCAATGTTCTCAGAAACTATTGTTCTATTCTGTTTTGTTCTCTCTTTCTCTGTCTTTCCCTCCCTGTATTTCTCTTCTTTTCTGCTTCTTCCTCCCAAGTAAGGAACAAGGAGACCACACAAGAACCCAATTATGCTGCTACCCAGCTTGAAATGACAGACTCCAAAATGAGAAAAATATCTATTATTTAAGTCAAATCCATGATAGTTTTTAATATTTGCCCAAAATCAACTGATACAAAAACAACACAGTGCTATGGGATAATCTTTCTGTATGCTGTGAATATGTATTACTCTCATTGGTTAATAATAAAGCTATTTGGCCTATAGCAAGGCAGAATAAAGTTAGGTGGGACAATCAAACTGAGGACTGGGATGAAGAAGGGCTGTGTTGAGAGACTGAAGCAAGCTGCCCAAAAAGCAAGATGCCAAAAGACCAGTAAAGCTGCAGGCCATGTGGCAATACATAGATTAATAGAAATGGGTTAATTTAAAAGAGCTAATTAATAATAGCCCTGAGCTATTGGCTGAGCATTTTCAGTTAACATAAGCTTTTGTGTGTTTATACTGGACTGGGCAGTTGGGACAGAAAAACTCTACCTCTGTTTACAACATAGTCCGCATAACTTCTTGTCTATGTACCTGTTAGGTGCTCTTATCTCAGTTAGCTTTTACCTGTTTGTTATTTTCAGTTAACATTATCACATTTTTGCCTCTAGATAAAATCTTCCACTCAGATCTAACACATGAAGGGCATAAGCTTCTGTGGCTCAATAGCACCATTGATTATCACACTCAAAATTCAGAGCTGGAGCTGGGGAGATGGCTTAGTTGTTAAAATATCTGTTACCTGAGCACGAGGACCTGAGTTTATATCCCCAACATCCATCTAAAGGCCAGTCACTGCACCACGAATCTGTAACCTCAGTGCTAGGGGTAGAAAGAGATAGAGAAATCTCTTGTGCTTGCTGACTGGCCAACTGAAACAAATTGCTGAGCTTTGGGGTTTAGTGAAGACACACTGTCTCAAACAATCACTGTCTCATTAGATGTGAAGCATTGTGGAAGACTTTTGATGATGACTTCCGGCCTCCATGTGTGTGTGTGCACAGGTACTTAACACACACACCAAAAAGTTAAAAACAGCATATTACCTTCTCTCAAAGCTCCTCCTCTGTGCCTATGTCCACCACACCCTTGGTTTCTGTGAACTGTCCTATGTTCCCTGAGTAGCTTGAGAGATGCCAATGTTTGCACCCTTCTCCCCAGGTTTTATTATATAAAACACGTAGTTCTAGATCATTCGTGACCTGTTCCCTTTATTACCATTTTGATGACAACATCTTCACAAAAGTACTTATCAACGCCCATCTAAATTTCTGCCACACTCTTCTAATTTGTCTCCATGATTCCAGTTCTGCCCTCTGCTATCGGCTCCTCCCTCTACACCTACATCCTCCATTCTCCAAATGAACCACATGCTCATGATGTTTCCTATGCCAGAAACAACAGAAACAGAACCCTGTGCATAGCCTGACTCACAGGTACTTTCAGCTACTATTGAATATGGCTTATCTCCTCAATAAGTGTTTAATTCCCAAAGTCATGTTAGTATCATCAAGGGGGTAAATTTTAATCAACTGTAGTGTACACGTAAGGTTTTTATGAAATAACTAAATTTGGGTGAAGTTGTCCCCATGATGGAATCCTGATGGCTTTATGAGAAGAAGGATAAAGACCAAACACCCAGAGAGACTCGTACCCTCCCACCATGACACAATGCATGATGGTTGCTAGAGCCTGCAATATGTTGTTTACATTTCTAGCCTCAAAATTGGCAGCTAAACAAAACTCTTTTCTTTACAAAGTAGCACAGTTTTATCGCAATTACAAAGATAAACTAATATACCTTTGTAGCTAGAAGGTTTCTTCAGTTCTGTCCAGCCCCACATTCCCATGGTCACTTATAAAATAATCATTCAGAGGCTCTTATTAATTACCAATTATATAGCCTATGGCAGGCTTCTTGCTAGCTAGCTCTTATAACTTAATCAATTTCTATTCATCTAAAAGTTGCCACATGGCTGTGGCATTACCAGTCTACTGGCATCTTGTTGCTCCTTTGGTGGCCAGTGGCTGGCATCCATTCTCCTCTCCTTTCTTCTCTCCATATATCTGCTTGGATTTCTGGCCTGCCTCTAAGTTGCCTTGCCATAGACCAATGCAGCTTTACTTATCAACCAATCAGGGCAACGCATATTCACAACACTTCCCTTTTTAAGGTTTTAACTTTAACATAGTAAAATTATATATAATAGAATGGTTATCAAGGAAGAATTACAGTTACACTATCTAGTCTATTTGTATTTCACAAAAAATAAAGAAAATATCACCTATCTTACTTCTGTGAGTCAAAATTTTCATATCAAATTTACCTTTCATCTTAACCAAGGAAAACTATAATTATCTAGTCTTCAACTTCATCAAAGATGTATCCCAGAAGTATACAATATTAAGTAAGTAAACAGGAAGTGCATTGCAAACAACTTCCATAATTCTAGAAATGACAGAGATAGCTGGCTGCCTGGATAGTCATCCAAAGTTCCTCTGTAATGCTGGGGCATCCATCTTCAACTCCTAGGCCTCAAGTCTCTCAGTTGCTTTTTCGTGTGTCCTGTAGAATGTCTGGCAGTCTCCTCTGTGAGGCAGGAATCTGAAGGACCATTTAACCTTGTGTTGTCAAAATATAGTAGTCATTTTCCTATGGGTCCTGCATGTCCAGTCGATACAACATTTTATCAAGTAGTCCAGGCAAGAGTAGTTTCTTGTCCAAATGGCTATCGTTGTCAAGAAGATAAACACCATATGCAGTGTCTTTGATGCACATCTTCCTCTTTGAAGTAAATCAGTGCTGCCAGGAGCAGACATGTCTCATTGTCCAGAAAAATCTAAGTTTTTAAAACATTTTAAATGCCATATTTTGTAAGTCTTTGAAGTGTTTGAAGATTATCTAGCTTGTTACCTTCTCTCAAAGGTAATGTATATCTAGAAAACTTAACTACCATGACTATAAGTTTGATTATCATAGATGACTAATTATTAATCTGTTTTTCTTAATTATACATTACAATTTTAAATGAGTTGCATAAACATAATACCTTAAACAAGAGTAGAAATATATACAGTATAACAAAATTAAATTAAAATTTGTATCAATAAACCAAAATCTATAGCAATGTAAAACATTTCAAACAAGTTGTTGCTCTTTAAAAGTAGATTCAATAATCTACCCTTCTATCCTATCGTGTCTATATCATATCCCCTTTTTTCTTTAGAAAGAGATCGACTATGACCAATAACAATTTGTAACCAATCCCTAAACAAAGACAAACACCCATAATCTATTTTTTGGGAATGTGGGCATAGTTTTCTAGGCTACTTCCTGCTGACTGGGGGCACTAGTAGTCTTATGGAGACACAAAAAAAAAATTTAGGATTATGGTCAAGTCCTGACTGGAGTAATCTGTGAGGCTGCATTCTCTGAGCCAGTTGCCTTGAAGCTGTTCTGGGGATGTTGGATCATCTGGAGCCCTCTTAAGGGGTCTTCCTTGATGGAACCATATTAATCTGGAAGGAATCCACAGGTTCTCATCTTCTGTGGAAACAAAAGCAGAACTTCTTTTCCAAAGTAACATATCCTTAGACATGGATTTTGAAGTCAAGATACCTTTAAAATACACATATCGGTTTAACTGAGTAGTCCCTACAATTAAATGTTTCTCTGCAGTTAAAAATCCCAAAGATAATATAATAATATATAGTATCTAGATTCTTTGTGTAATTTTTATTTTTACATGACTTAACTTTTATATTACTTTTACTGTCTCTTTAAAGACTTTATTTTTTAAAGTATCCATTTCTTTATATAACTGCATATACTCATTTTCCTCTCTCTTCCAAGCCTACGTACATTTTTACACACACTGTAAACCATTTAGAGTTTTATTCCATCTGAATCTGTCATATTATGAATCTATAATCCTGCTCTGACCAGGAGAGATATTAAACTGTTAAGCTGTGAGGTGACTTTGACTGTTGAATCTCCCCACTTCAGCTTCCCAACATGGTGGAGGTACATTTACCGCCCACTCTGGGATCCATGCTTACCACCAAGTCTGGGAAGCAGTGGGTCTGTGCCTTCATCCAGCAGCGTTTAGCCCAGAAACCTTGTTTTTTTTTTTGGGGGGGGGGGCTCTGTACTAGCAATAGCTAAATCCACCATGCAGTGTGCTGTATGGCTTGGAGATACCTCTGTGTACCGTGGCAAAAATCCGCCATGCTGTAGCTCAAGCCTGCACACTGCAGCTTGCCTGAGAGACACAATGAGGAAGCTGTTTTTAGCTCTGTTTTAGAATCTTTTTTTAAAAAGCTTTCTTAGGTTTTGGGTAGAAATTCTTGCTACCATATCTGGGTGTCAAATGTAGCCAGAAGGTTTCTCTGCTCCAGCCTAGCCCTGTGGTTCCATTGCCACTTATAAAATAATCATTCAGAGGCTTTTATTAATTACCAATTGTGTAGCCTATGGCAGGCTTCTTGCTCGCTCTTATAACTTAATCCATTTCTATTAATCTAAAAGTTGCCACATGGCCATGGCATTAATGGTCTGCTGGCATCTTGCTGCTCCTTTGGCAGTAGCTGGAATCTCCCTCTCCTCTACTTTCTTCTCTCCATATATCTGCTTGGATTTCTTGCCTGCCTCTAAACTGCTTTGCCAATGGGCCAATGCAGCTTTATTTATCAACCAATCAGAGTGACACATATTCACAGTATACCTTCCCAACATCATTTCTTGCTACTTTCTGTTCATACTTTTTACTTCATCAATGGAGACTTAGTTACCATTCCCTTGGACTACATCATGTACAGCATTGTCTCCAGATAGTTGAAAGTTTCTAATTTTGTTTGTCTCATCATAGTCAAGTGAGCTAGTTCACATTATTCCTTCTAGTTTACATTTATTTCTTTCTCTGGGGGATCCCCCTCCATAAAACACTCCAATCTATTTGAGTTTTCATGGGTTCTTGTAGGCCAGAATATTAACTTTCTTGTAGGACCACTTTATGCTATTATAAATTAGGGGTTACATTTTTTTCTTTCCTGCTAGATTGTGAATAACTTGCTGATGGGAGAATGTTTGGAGCCTACTTTGAATGCTTAATTAATACTTGGTCAATTAATATGTCAATGAGTACTAAGAAAACCATATACCAAAAGTATTCAGACCCACGCCCAAATCCAGATTCACAGTAGTCAGAATCCATTCGGTTCAACTTTTATTGCTGTAAAAAAGTAAAAGGCCTGTAAGATGCTCATCGTGTAAGAGTGCTGGCTCCCAGACATGACAACTGAGTTCAGTGGCTAGGACACATGTAAGGAAAGGATAAAACAGACTCCCTGGATGTTAAAGTTGTACACACACACACACACACACACACACACACACACACACACACGTCAGGTGTACCCTGCACACAGAAATAAATATAAAACTAAAAAATCTTAGGCTGCATAAATGGAACTGAAACAATGACAATGTGAGCAAACATACTAATGTGGAAGAGGTAAATGTCATGAGGTCCCACACCTAGACAAAGAACTATAGGCAAGCAATGACTGCCAGGAGAGGGAGAATTAGACTCTCCCAGGGATGAGCCTCTTTATTGGCTATCCAATGCTAAGTAGTCATCTCTGAAACTATATACACAGAAACAATTAAAAACAGACTCAGCAAGCTATACTTACATATGTGTGTATATACATATAGTGTATTGTAGTATTAATAACCAACTGAAAACAGGACTATCAATTTAAGAGTGGGGGGTTACATAGGCAAGGTTATTGGGGAGGGGCTGGAGGGAGGGAACAGAAAGGGAATAGCGATGTAATTTTGTTTTAATTTAGAAGTAGTACATTTTCTAAATAAAATTAAAAGTAAAACAATCTCCCCCAGACACACCACATCATGATCATCTAGAATCTGCTTGTGAGGTCTCTTTGAAATGTCATTTTCATTACTTTAGATGCAAGGCCAAGTTGATTTGGGCTTTGAGCTAGCTTCATTAACGTCTTGAAAATCTATTCTACTTGTCAATGTCTGTCATTCTGGGGTACTTTGATCTACAAATGAAGTCATTGATTATCCTCATGTGATAAATAGATGCACATCAAAGCTTTCAGATGGATTTTGCAGATGGTGTGCTTCTTTGTGGTTTCTCTGCTCTTGAATACAGATTCAGGGTGTTTTTTCCTACTGTTCGCTGTGAGCAAACACTGGGTGTTATGTTTTACCCAGACACGGGATTCACTCAAACCTATATGTTTAGTTTATTAGTTTATCTTGGCTCTGCAATTTTACACTGGCAAATAAATGTAACCATAAAGAAAATGTTTGGAGAGAGTGGCTGCTCCAAACAGGATGCATAGTTGTCAGCAGACACTTCTGGTTTAAAGTGTATGACTAGGATGGAAGAAGAGAATCAGACATATATTAAAGCCATCCACAGGGGCTGAGGACATGGCTCAGAGGGCAAGGTGATTGTTGCATTGTGGTGATATATTGTGTCCCCCAGTATACTGTGCATCCTAATAAACTTATCTGGGGTCAGATGACAGAACAGCCACTAGATATAGAGGCCAGAAAATGGTGGCACACACATCAAGGTCACACTGGAAACAGCCAGGCATGGCAACATGAGCCTTTAATCCCAGGAAGTGATGGCAGAAAGCAGAAAGGTATATAAGGTGTGAGGACGAGGAACTAGAGCCTGGTTAAGCTTTTAGGCTTTCAGCAGCAGTTCAGCTGAGAGTCATTCTGGATGAGGACTCAGAGGCTTCCAGTCTGAGGAAATAGCATCAGCTGAGGAACTGGCAAGGTGAGGAAACTGTGGCTTGTTCTGCTTCTCTGATCTTCCAGCATTCACCCCAATACCTGGCTTCAGGTTTGTTTTTATTAATAAGATCATGTAATATTTGTGCTACACTGTATGAGCATGGAAACCCAAGTTCATGTCCCAGAACCACACACGGTTTTGTGGCTTTGGGGCACAACCTCTGGTACTGAGGAGCAGAAATAGTCCAGTTGAAATAGAAAATTCTGAGTTCAGTGAGCTACACTGTAACAAAACAAAGTGGAAAGTGCTAGAGAAAGATATCCATGTCATCCTTTGGCCTCCACATGTGTGTGTATGAGCACATCCCCAATATACATGTGCACACATATGCATACACCAAAACATACACACAGACACACACACACACAAATTTTTTTAAAAAAGCAATTCTTAGCATAATTAGAAAGATGGTAAGAATGCTGAGTCACCACAATGAGCAAGAAAAGTAGCTGGGAAAGAAAATGATGGGTGGGTTAAAGAACAAAGAGTCATTGTTTATCAGAAGGATAACTGATTAAAAGATAGGGTAGTTAATCCAGACCTTGCACATCAGAATCTCTTCATATGACATGATCATGCTTATGAAAATGTCTTGCATGTAGACCTTAGACCCAAAGATTCTAAAAGTGGAATCTATGGCTACAGACATAGAGTGTGACCCAGATAACTTCTAGCTTCCAGGAAGGACAAACAAGAACACATATTCAAAATAAAATGATTCTCTATAGACACAACATAGAGGAAATCCCAACCTTCCTCCATTCCCTTATCTTATTAGATAAAAGAAAATACAGAAACAGAATTAAGATCTCCCATGATCTAAATCTGCAGTCACTGCCAAGAGAACAGAAAGTGTTCTTGAAATTTTTGAATAATTACTGGGCTAAAGAATTGCTCCCCAGATGGCAATATCATTCAATTTGAATTTCATCGATAATTATAAACAACAACCAATAAATACCACTCATCTGAAGAAATCCAACAGTGTAGAAGAGCATTCAAAAGACAAGAAGCTTATTAATGTGTAAGGAACAGTTAACAAATTAAACCAAAAAAATGTATTTTACTGTCGTACCAGTAGGAAAGAACAGGCTGGTGGGGGAATAACTCCCCAAAACAATAAAAAAAAAAAACTAGTGTGATGGTTTTCATTGTCAACTTGACACAATCTGGAATGACCCCCTCCCCAGGACAATCTTACTGAGAGATCATCTAGATCAGATTGGCCTTTGGGTGTGTTTGTGGGGTTCTTGATATAGGTGATGTGGGAAGATCTGCCCTGGGCAGCACCATCCCCTAGGTTTGGCTCCTGAACCATGAGAGTAGACAGGGGACTGAACACAAGAAACTCTCTCTGCTATTGACCATGGATGTGACTGCTTGTTTCCAGATCCTCTCTCATTTCTTCTCGGTGATAAACTAATCTGGAGCTGTAAGACAAATAAACCATTCCTTAGAGTTGCTTTGGCCAGGGTATTCATAGCCACAATAATGGAACCAAGACATGAAGGTTGCCAAGCTAAGAACTAGAAGATGGATGGTCTCTGTGAAGGAGAAGTGGATGAGATCTACATGTATGGACTGGGTGGGGGGTTGGCAGAGGGAGAGGAGTGGGGGATGAGAACATAGGGAAATGGGAGGGTCAAGCTGGAACAGGGACAGAGTGGGAGGGCAGGGAGGAAGATACCATGATAGATGAGGACATCATGAGAAGAGGAAGAGGCAGGGTACTGGGGAGGCTCTCAGGAATCCACAAGGTTGACCCCACCTTGGTCTGCTGGCAGTAGTCCAGAGGGTGCCTGGACCGATCTACTCTGGTGACCAGCCTAGCAAATAACCTAGCTGTCATCATAGAGCCTTTGTCCAGTGACTGATGGAAGCAGATACAGAGATCCACGGCCAGGAACCAGGCTGAGCTCCGGGAATCCAAATGAGAGAGAGGAGAGATACTGCAGGCGAGGGATGTTGAGATCATGATGGGAGGATGTGCAGAGATGATGGACCACACTAGTGGAACCCATGAACTGTGGACTAGTGGCTGTGGAGCCCCCATGGGACTGGACTAGGCCCTCTGGACACAGAAGATGGTTGTTTGGGCTCCATCTGTTTGGGGGGCACCCAGGCAGGGGGATCGGGATCTGTCCCTGGTGCATGGGCAGGCTTCTGGGAATCCAGTGCCTGTGATGTAACACCTTGCACAGCCTTGGTACAGTGGGAAGGGGCTTGAACCTGCCTAGGCTCAGTGAGCTGGGCTCTGTTGACTCCCTATGGACACCTCGATTTGGGGGATGTGAGAATACGGGGTGGCTTGGGAAAATGGACTGGGGGGATGGGAGGAGAGAGGGGGGTCTGTGGATAGCATGAGAAGTGAGTGGAAAATTCCTTAATAAAGAAAAATAAAATGAAATAATAAAAAATGAAAAAATAAATAAGTAAAAGATAGATGGTCTGTACAGCATGGATAACACTGAATATTAAAAACAACTTGACCAACTTGACTGGAATACTTACCTGAAAAATTCTCGCATAACTAGCTAATTTAAAAATTACAAATTAATTAAAAAAAAAAAAACAGGTCAAATATAGTGGGGTCTCACCAAGGGAAAGAATGCATACTCTTAGTAGGTTCAGCAGTTACTCAGTAAGCCATCCAGAGAATGAAAGAAAATATCAAATAGTTTTAATTATGTGTGTCTGTAGATTAGTATGTGTGTGTGACTACAAGTATGCACAGAAGGCAAAGACATTGGATCCTCTGGAACTGTGGCTCCTGGTGCCTCTGGGCTCCCCAACATGAGTAGTGGGAACCAAACTCAGGGCCTGTGTAAGAGCAATACATGCTCTCATCTGCTGAGTCATCTCGCCGGCCTCCTAAGAGGAATTTAGACTTCCTACATAGTCATTGATAGTATTTCATTTATTTATTATTATGTGTACGTGTTCATGACATGGGTGTACACGTGACTTGGCACATGAGTGGAGGTCAGAAGATGAATCTATCGAGTCAGCTCTCTCTCCACATTTATGTGGTTTCTGGGGGTCAAACCCAGATCATCAGGCTTGCACGGCAAGTGCCTTTCCCCACTGAGCCATCTCACTGACCAGTATTTCATTTAAGTGTATTTTTACAGAATATGAGTATGTTTGGAACTATTTAAAATACAACCACAAAAAGCAACATTACATATGAGCACATATTAGTGAGTTCATCTGAATTCTATGTGTTATGGGAAGTGCTAAACTCTGCTGCTTTGGGCTGGGGTATTGTAATACACAAGCCAGCAGTGGAAAAGAGACAGCTGATCCCTGAAAGACAGGGCATTCTCAAGCAAGTTCTATGATTGTCCAGCTCTCTGCTTAGAAAAAAATTCCCCAAGATGATGCAGAGAACCAAAGACTTGTCAGAGCACAGCAGTTCCACTAATGTGCAAAAGCCAAGGTCAGGAGTGATATCTGACATCCATTCGCAACAAAGCAACTTGGACTCTATTTAATAAATTGATAATGTCATCAAAGACATGAATGTGCATATTGTCTTTGATGTGGAGCGTTCCTTCCACATCCATCACTGAAGTGAGATATCTCCAGGCTTATCAGATAGTAGAGTAGGTGCTATGGGGTGAAAATGGTACTAAGAGCTTAGGGTGCTGGAGGAAGAATGCAAAGACGTGGGGGTCGCTGGTCTCAGAGTGGAGAAAGCTTGTGAACACTTCCATGCCATTTTGTAATCCAACTGAGACTGAATGCCTTTATTTTAAGAGCAGACTCTAAAATAGGACTGACCCATGATCTGCCCTTCTGACACCTGAAAGCAAGCTTGAATAAGATCTAGGGGGAGCTGGAGATGAGTGAGCCAGGAAGATATGGCAGACAAGTCTGTATTGGGCTCATACTAGTCAAGTGCAAATCCAAATATGCAGGTTCATGGTCGTCATCTTGTTGGAGAGCTTCCTGCCTGAACAAGAAGACTACCATCTCTGTTGTAAGACAATTTGCCAAATGGTCTTATTAATAATAATAATAAAAAAAAACAGAGCCAGATATTGGGGTGAAAACTGAGAGATCAGAGAAGCAGAAAGAAGCCAGCCATGTTCTTACTGCTAGGAAGTCCTCAGCCAAGAGACCTACTTCCTGTATACTCACAACTATAAACCTTTCTGTGTTCTGCCATCTCACTTCCTTTTTCTGCCTGGCTACATCACTTCCTCTCTCAGCCCAGCTCTATCACTTCCTATTTCAGACCTCCAGGCCTCTATGGTTAGTGCTGGGATTAAAAGCATGTGCAACTACACCTGGCTCTGTTCCTAGTGTGGCCTTGAACTCACAGAGATCTGGATGGATCTCTGCCTCCAGAATGCTAGGATTAAAGGTGTATACTACCATTGCCTAACCTCTATGTTTAATATGGTGGATCACCCTGTCCTCTGATCTCCAGATAAGCTTTTTGGGGATGCACAAATAAAATATCACCACACTCTGCAATATATTAACATATTCAGCATGAACTTAAAATGCACTGAATATACAAAAACAAGTTAAAAAGTGATCTACCATCAAGAAAAATAAAACCATCACTCTGATTTGATCCTGAACTAATCCAAATGTAGGGCTGAGCAGATGAAAAATTTAAACAACTATCATAAATCCTGTCAGTCCTCTATATCCACAAGTTACACCAACATATGGACTGCAGACTCAATTAATTAAGGGCTAAAAACATTGAAAGGTTTGAAATTGTGTCTGTTCTGTGCATGTACAGGCGATTCTTGCCATTATGCATGTACAGGCGATTCTTGCCATTATCCTCTTTAAATGCGATGAAGAAAGTACTTAAGTGACATTTATGTTGCACTGTGGTAAGTAACCAAAGACTATTTAAAGCCCATGGGTTTGTATCAGTCATGTGCAAATACCATGCTATTTTGTACCAGAAATACGAGCATTGATAATTTAGGCCTTGCAATCGATTCTGTATTGATAGTAAAAGACGGTTGTATGGGAAAATGATTTAGGAGTTAAAAGAAAATATGGTCTTCATGAGTGAGTAAGAAATCTCATCAGTGATAAAGAAATAAGAAAGGATCAAATGAAAATGTAGAATAATTAAAAGTCCAATAGCTGAAATGTAATAACTCACTGTGTAGGAAAAAAAATTGTCACAGCAATAGTAATCCTAACTAAGAAAATGACTCAGGATCTTCTGGGCTCCTCCAAGAGGCTTGGGTCACTTCTCTGGTTCTGCCCTCTACAGCACATACAACTTGTCTTCTAGGCTCTGACTGGCACCACCCCTTTGCCGCTGCTGTTCTTGGTGGTCACCCATGGTACTGGCATCTCCTAAATGTTCCATCTGCCACAACTGGGCTGTACTTTCACCAGTTGGTGATTCTAGCCCTGTCACACATACAGTGCCAAGCCTCAGCTGCTCTCCATGACACCCTCACACCTTCCAACCAGTACCACCTCGATGACTCTTATACTACCAAGTCCATCTACCAACAGGAGGTGCAACCTCAGCCTCTTCTGGAACACAGCTTCTGTGTGTGACCCTGGAAACACTTTCCAGAGGACTTCACCTCAGTGGTGCTGCTCTCTTCTTAATGAAGGTTGATTCTTCAGCCCCAGCTCACCAGCATCCATTGTCCCAGCAAAGCAAAGGTTTTTCTTCAGTGGTCCTGGTCTCTTGTTAGTCACAGCAAATTCTTCAGCTCCAGCTGACCAGACACCACAGATTCCCCATACAAAAGGCTAGGTTGAGTCTTTGCTTCCCTCTGAAACTTCACAAGCCAGGCCTCCACCATCTGCACTGATTTTTTTAATCTCTCAAGCTTCTACAGAACACCTCACAGCACTCTTAACACTTAATGGTTTTGTTTTTGTTTTTGTTTTTTAGCCCAAAGTTTCAAAGTCCTTCCACAATCCTTCCAAAAACAATATGGTCATGTCTGTCCCAGCAATACCCCACTATCCTGGTACCAACTTGTCATAGTGGGGGTTACTACTGCTGTGATGAAACACTGTGACCAAAGCAATTGGAGAAGGAAGGGTTTACTTGGCTTACACTTCCACATTGTATTTAATCAACAAAGGAACTCAGGATAGGAAAGCAAGCAGGGCTGGAACCTGGAGGCAGGAGCTGATGCGGAGGCCACAGAGGAGTGCTGTTTACTGGCTTGCTCCTCATGGCTTGCTCAGCCTGCTCTCTTATAGAACTCAGGACCACCAGCCCAGGATTGGCACCACCCACAATGGGCTGGGCCCTCTCCCACTAATCACTAATTTAAAAAATGCCCTACAGACTTGCTTGCCTACAGCCCTTGTAGAGGCATTTTCTTAACTGAGGTTCCCTCTTCTCAAATGACTTTAGCTTGTGTCAAGTTCACTGGATAAAACTATCCAGCACAGTCATAATTACATTATTTATCCTAAAGAACAGATAAAATGAAGAAAGTCAACAGACCTCCAGGAATCTGAGGAACAATAATCTGAAATATTTTTTCAAGTCCCCAAAGAGAAAAGGGGGAAATACTGGAGCAGAAAAAAAACCTTACATATTTTTATAGTATTTTTATTTTACAATTAACTTAATTTTACATGTCAGCCACAGATTCCCCCATGCTCCCTCCCCCACCCCCCATGCCCTTCCCCCCAATCCATCTCCCATTCCCACCTCCTCCAAGGCAAGGTCTCCCCTGGGGAGTCAGCCCAGCCTGGTAGACTCAGCCAAGGCAGATCCAGTCCCCTCCTCCCTACACCAAGGCTGAGCAAAGTGTCTCAGCATAGGCCTCAGGCTCCAAAATGTCAGCCCATGCACCTAGGACAGGTCCTGGCTCCACTGCCTGGGAACCTCCCGAACAGTTCAAGCTAATCAACTGTCTCACTTTTCCAGAGGGCCTAGTCCAGTTCCATGGGGATTCCTCTGCCATTGGTTCACAGTTTATGTGTTTCCACTAGTTTGGCTATTTGTCCCTGTGCTTCCTCCAACCATGGTCTCAATATCTCAAAATCATACAATCCCTCCTCTCTTGCACCGATTGGACTTCTGGAGCTCCACCTGGGGCTTGGCCATGGATCTCTGTGTCTGCTTTCCATCAGACACTGGATGAGAGTTCTATCATGACAACCAGGGTGTTTGGCCATCTGATCACCAGAGCAGGTCAGCTCAGGCACTCTCTTGACCATTGCCAGTAGACCATAGTAGAGATATCTTTGTGGATTTCTGGAGACCTCTCTAGCACTCTGCTTCTTCCTATTCCCCTGGAGTCTTCATTCATCATGGTATCTTTCTCTCCATTCTCCCACACTGTTCCTGATCCAGCTGGGACCTCCCTCTCCCCTAAGCTCTCTTTCCCCTGACCCTTGCCCTCCATTACCCCACCCCCACCCCCAGTTTGCTCATGTAGATCTCATCATCTATTTCTCTGTCGTTGGGCAATCCCTGTGTCTAAGAATTGGGGTCTCTTTACTAGGTAGCCTCCGTGGAGTTGTGAGTTGCAGTCTGGCTATCCTTTGCTTTACATATAGTATCCACTTATGAGTGAGTACATACCATGTTTGTCTTTCTGAGTCTGGGTTACCTCACTTAGGGTGATTTTTTCTAGTTCTGGATTTGCCTGCAAATTTCATGATGTCATTGTTTTTCTCTGCTGAGTAGTACTACATTGTGTATATGTACCGTTTTTATTTTATTTATCCATTCTTCAGTTGAAGGGCATCTAGGTTGTTTCCAGGTTCTGGCTATTACAAATAATGCTGCTATGAACATAGTTGAGCATGTGTCCTTGTGGTATGATTGAGCATTCCTTGGGTATATGCCCAAGAGTGGAATAGCTGGGTCTTGAGGGAGGTTGATTTCCAATAAGAAAGCACCATATTGCTTTCCAAAGTGGCTGTACAAGCTTGCACTCCCACCAACAGTAGAGGAGAGTTCCCCTTGCTCCACATCCTCTTCAACATAAGCTGTCTTCAGTGTTTTTGATCTTAACCATTCTAACGGGTGTAAGATGCAAAGAATCAATGAAATAAAGAGTTGGTTCTTTGAGAAAATCAACAAGAAAGACAAGCCCTTATCCAAACTAACAAAAAAGCAGAGAGAGAGCACATCCAAATTAGCAAAATCAGAAATGAAAAGGGAGACATAACAACTAACATTGAGGAAATCCAGAGAACCATCAGGTCATACTTCAAAAACCTCTACTACACAAAATTGGAAAATCTAACAGGGTGCTGTTTGCCTTTGTTAAGTGAGTGGTACCTATCCAGAAAATTATCCATTTCTTTTCCTTCCCCTGGTTGCTTTCAGTTAGGGTTTTATTACAGTAACAGCCACAGAAAGCAAAAAACACAAACAGAAAGGAAAACAAAAAGAATATAATGGCTAGACTAGAAAACAAATTTAAGAAAAATAATGTCTGAAAACAAACACATGAGATACACAAAAAAACAGGATGCAAGATAGGAAACACCAGTGACTTTTCCCTGAACCAATAGAAGACAGACAATGGAAGGAAAGGATAATCACAAATCTAAATATGACAAAAATAACCTTCAGAGTTAGAAGACAACACAGGTGTTACAACCTGGATAAATGCAACCTGGGAGAATACATTGCACACAGACTGTATTGCAAGACATAGAAAGGTTATCCTTCCAGCCAAAAGAAAACTAAACAGAGCAAGGGGAACTCTCTTCTACTGGTTAAAAAAAACAAACAAACAAGAAACTAATGAGCAACAGAGATGGTAAGAAAATAAATATAAAATGTGATGCTTTTTCTCATAATTTTTGTAAAACACTGACTAAACAAAAGCATCATTGTAAAGTAGGATTTAAAACAGAAATAGAAATAAAATCACACAGACCAGTACCTAAAGCAGAGGGGTTCTGTGTAATGAAATCTCACTCTTAACGTAACAGTTATGAAGTGTGAAATGCAGACTCTGAAGCAGACATAAGGAGAAGAAGCAATGTGGGAAGTGATCCAGAGAATAACTGTAATGTGTGGCTGGGGTAGGGGTGGGGGAAGAGCAAACAGAAGTTATCCAGCATGAAGAATGAAAGCCTACAATCTCATTGTATATACATGCAGATAAATTAAAATGGTATATTCATAGACCTAGAGCAACCACTGGAAATCATCAGCATCTTAGTTTCTTTCCTGTTGCTGTGATAAAATACTCTAACAAAGGCAACTTACGGGAGAGAGGACTTATTTCAATTCACAGTTTAAGGTGCATTCCATCATGACAGAGAAGTCAAGACAGGGGGAGCTTCAAGCAGATAATCACATCATATCCACAGTCAGGATGTGGGATGAATGCATGCTGGTGCTCAGCTCCTTTCTCCATCGATATGGTCCAGAATCTACCACTCAAGGAATGGTTCTGGCCACGGTGGCTAAGTAGCAAATTCCCCCCAAGTGCCTGCCTTGAGATTTCTACCAGGGTCCAGAAAAGATGCTACAAGCAGCTAAGGATACTAATCTGAGGGATATTCAATGAATCTAAGCACACTGAGTTCTTTAGTCCATTCACTTTATTCTTCTATGTCAAATTGTATCTACACAGTTTCTTTTGTGTTCTCATACTTAGATCCTTTCAGTCCTTCCTGCTCTCAGTCCCTCCTGCTGTTCTCTCACATCCTCAACTTTGTTCTTCTCCATCAATTCTTTTCTTGCTGTTCTCCAATATCTATCTTGGACTTTTCATCTTCCTCCTTCTTTTCTGTTCCCCTAAGCATATATATTCATTAACAACTTGTCAGTTAAAAACTACAAAGTAAACTCTCAGGGACAAGCATTCTGATAAGAGTCACATTTGGCAAAGACTTGGTCAGCTTAAGTGGTGATTGACAAAAGCTGTAGGTTGTAAAAAGTTCTGGCTCATCTCTTAAAGGGATAGTTACAAGGGTACAAGGGAAGAAATTAAACCAATGAGAGATTTAAGGAAAAGGCAAAGAATAAATTTACTATTCTATGTGATTAATAATATCCAGACATGTTAGTCAGTTAATAGCCTTTTTCTATTAGTCACCTGAATCTCAGGACCTGTATATAATTAGTCTACTGAGCCTAAAATCTTGCACTAAAAACTGCTGTAGAAATAAATACAGTGTTAATTGTTATTTGAATCAGAGTGGGGAGGTGCTGGTGGAGGAAGCTTAAGGCAACATAGGTGCTATTGCTCTCTTGAAGGACTAAGATATACCAAGGCCAGACATCTGCAGTATCCCTTCTAGTATGCTATAATTCTTCTGAAGAGTTTTGATACAGCAAGGCCAGGCACCTGCAATTCTGCTCTGTGAAAGTTCCATGAGGACACTTTGTCTGGCCAATATTTACCTTGTCAGTGGCTAAAGATAGAGAAGAAGACCTCTAAGTGTCTACAGTCCACGTGGAACAATGGATCTAGTATGAAGCATATTTTAATATGTTTCTATTCATAAAAATTGTACAGTTAAATAAGAAACCATCTTCTAGACTATCCACAATTATGTGAGCCCATAAAATTGAGATGTAGTCATGAGATTACATGTACACATTACATGGAAATGCACAGTAAATGGTGAGAATCATAGCTGTTATTGCACAAGAAGTTTACAACAAGAGATAGCCAATTCATTCAAAAGGCAGTAATCTCATAATGCCTTGCATGGTTTCCTCTAACAGAACCCTTAGTTCTGACAGGTTGACCTTCTGAATTCTAGTTGTCACTTGCTATATATTTCCATGGTCTTTTGCCACCAGAGGATCTCAATAGGCAGACCTTCCCTTGTCAAACAATGTAATTAAGATAATCCCCACAGGCATGTCTGATTAAGGAGGTGGTGGAAAGTGTTGTATAAATAACTCACTACACTCAATCTTAAAGAAACACATTTCAGAACAGAAGTGCATGGCCTGATGTTGTAGCTCATGGGTAGAGTGATTACCTCCCATGCTTAGATGCTGGGGTCGACCTTCAGTGTCTAAATAAATAAGTAAATGTATGCATGCACACATACATATATACATACACAGAGAAGTGTACAGCACTGACATTTTAAATGTTTGCTATGCAAACTGTGCATAGAAAAGCGTGAAGCCATATTTAAAAGGAGTATTATGGGCTGGCACTTGCCTCACATGTGCACAGGGTTCAATCCCCAGCACAGTCATCAAAAAGCCATTACCAATATCAGGTTTTATGACAAGGAGTCATAAAGAAATGAAAAGGATGTACAACAACAATAAAATTCACCATGAATATACCAGAATATTAAAATTTATGAAGCAGAAACTGACAGAAATAAAGAAATAAATATCTTAAATCATATTTGGAGGTGTGAACAAACCCCTCCCACCAGCTAATAGAGGAAGTGAGAAATTCTTCACAAGGGTACAAAACTTCAAACAACACTGTAAGCCAACTGACCTAGTTGATGTCTGCAGAAGAGTATACTCAAAACTGCAGAGCACATTCTTTTTAAGGGCTTATGAAGCATTCACCAAGGTAGGATGTATAGTGTGCACTAAGGTATCAACAAATTTCCAAGTGGTGAACTTATTTTTATATTTCAAAGTAAGTGACATTGCTGGGTGTTCTAGTGGCATTTAATTCTTCCATCACTCCACTTGCGATGGACTTCTCAGTGGCAGCAAACACACCCAAGGTGCTTTGTACTCATCACTACCATCAATAGTCAGAACAGTTTATATTTTAGTTTTGATGAATATGTATATTAATAAAGCTTAGTGTGATGTTTCAATATACACATACAGTATGCATTAATCTTGTCAAAATGAATCTTTATATGTATATTAATAAAGCTTAGTGTGATGTTTCAATATACACATACAGTATGCATTAATCTTGTCAAAATGAATCTGATTTTATTAAAACATTAAATAGTTTGGGCATGGTGGTGCACATCTATGACCAAGCACTCTGAGGTGGAAGTTGGAGGTTAAAATCTTCAAGGTCATCTGTGACTAATTTGAGGCCAGTCTGGGCTAGAGACCCTGTTAGAGGAGGATCAAGAGGGGGAGGAGGTAAAGAAGAGGAAGGGAAGGGGAGGGGAGGAGAAGGGTATTTCTGAGATAAATGGAAAATAAACAACATACTATTAAATAATAGATGAGTTGAAGTCAAGAAAAGGTTACATACTTTGAACTACTAGGTGAAAACAAAAATGCAACTTCCTGCTCTTGTGCTTCTAAGGAAGTAGTATGTAGAAGAATTTTTATAATAAAAATATGTAAGTTGGAAAACAGATTCAAAATAAACTTAAGCTTCTGCCTTAGGAAAGTATAGGGAAAAAGCAGTTTAAGCTTACAGCAAGTAGAGAAAAAGCAATCATTAAAAGAATTCAGTGAAACATTTAAAAAAAAAAAAGGAAAGCAAGGTTTGGTTTTTGAAAAATGAGTAAAATTTATAAACTACCCGAGTGTCTCATTCAGGGTTTTTATTCCTGTAAGGAGACACCATGACCACAGCTGCTCTTATATAGGAAACATTTAATTGGGGTGGCTCGTTACAGTTTCAGTGGTTCAGTCCATTATCATCATGATGAGGAGCATGGTGGTGTGCAGACAGACATGGTGGTGGAATAGTAGCTGAGAGTCTTACATTTTACAGGTAACAGGAAGTTGACTGAGTGGTATCCTGAGCATAGGAAACCTCTAAGCCTGCCCCTACAGTGACACACTTCCTCCAACAAGGCCTTCTCCTCTAACAAAGCCACACCTCCTAATAGTACCATTCCCTATGAGATTATGGAGGCCAATTCCTTTCAAACTACCACACCAAGCTAATCAAGAAAAAAAGGAAGATATAAATCACTAATATCAGAAATAAAAGACTGGTTATCAATACAAATCCAATGGGAATTAAAAGCTAAATATAATTTTAAAAACTATAACCAAGATAATCAAGAACTGTTGTGGAGGAGGGCACCTTTGAATGGTTGGTAGGAATATGGGTTAGTAAAACTACAATGGAAATTAGCACACATATTCCTCAAAACATTAAAATAGAGCTACTGAGCAATCCAGCCATGCTGCTTCTTCTGGGTTTATCTTCATCCAGCCATGAACTTCTGGGAATGTTCTCATACAGCCATGATGTCAGTTCTGGGCATACTAAGAGATCCAGACATGCACTTCTGGGCAGTCCTTGAAGGCATCAGTCAGCATGCCACAGAGATGTGTGCATAGATATTTCATCTCTGCATTGTTCACAAAAGTCACGCTATACAATCAGCACAGGTCAATGGTCTACAGTTTGTTTGACCATAAGGAAAAACAAATTATGTAGTTTAGCAGAAAACTGCAAGGTGAAATAAGCTAGATTCAGAAAGACAACTATCATGTTCTTTTTAAAAATCATATTTAGAATTTAGAGACAAAAGGACAAAATGTAAAGAGGGCTATTGGGAAAGAGAAGGAGACCATGAGGAGGGGTAGGGTAAAGGGGGTATCTGTGATCCATGCCTATGTTGAATGTATACAAATGTCACAATGAAATCCATTACCTTGTACAATTAGTGCTAATGAAGAATCACAGTAGAGGGATGCTCCAAACAACTCAATTCCACAACTGAAGGCTTGATAACTTTAGATTTAATGAACAATTCCTTTAAAAACACCATCAATTAAAACAAAGAAAAGAGATCATTTGAAGAAGCCTATATTCACTAAACATTTAAATGACCAGGAAGTAAACATCTCAAAAAAAGATAGATCTCTAGATTCATGCAATGTCACTGGTTAACTTTTCCAAGTATTTAAAACAGAAATGAGACCAATTCTCCACAGTCAGTAGAGGATAAGGGAGAGAGACAGACACAGACACACAGACACATAGACACACACACACACACACACACACACACACACACACACACACACACAGAGAGAGAGAGAGAGAGAGATAAAGAGAAATTCCTAACTCATCTCATTCTAAGAGGTCGGCATGTCATTAAATGCATTCTAAGAGGTAGATTGCAGAGTAATATTTCTCATGAAAACAGAAGCCCAAATCCTCAACACAACTTATTTAATGGAATCTAACAATGTATACAATGATTCTACTTTTATAGGACAATGGAGTAAAACTAAGGGCGTTCGAATGAAACATGAGTGCTTGTTAGAACTATATATAGCATGTTAACATTGACTCCTTAATGAAGTATACACTGTGACAAATGTGCCATACAAAGTAAGGCATTAACTAGTAGTAAAGGACACTAGAGTCTAGTATAAGGACCTATCTTATCCTTTCTTATAGTCTTATGCTGTCTGCAGAATAATTATATTAATCTAAGCTACTCAAAAGTAAGGAAGTTTATTTACAAGATGGGAGGTGAGAAATGGGGATAGTAGCAGGGCACGTGTATCATGCATGAAAGTGAAAAGCAGCTGGGGTACAGAGTCGGGGTAGAGCCATGGCAGTGAAGGAAGGCTGGCACAAGCAAATTATGAAAATGCTGTTCTGAAACCCTAAAACTTTAGTTTGTGTGCTCATTTTAAACTACAGGCAGACTCCTTTGAAAGAAATTGAATGCAATACTATTGTTCAACCTATACAAATCAGGAAAGCAAACACACACACACACACACACACACACACACACACACCATCTGGTAAAAATAAACATGTTTGTGGATGGGAAAGCTGGTTCAAATCACACTAGCAGTTACACAACATGCAAACAGCCTCAGCATGTAAGCTGTGAAGATGGGTTTTAACAAAAGTATGGACTACCACTAATTGATGTCTGTCTATAAGACACATGCTTTATTAATATAGTAGTTGCCTTTCTGTTGCTGTGATAAAGTGTCATGACCAAAAGCAATTCATGCTGGCTGGGAAGAGAAGGTATGGAGCAGACAGCAAGAGTAGGAAGCTCAGAGGTCACATCTGGGAAGAGAAGGTATGGAGCAGACAGCAAGAGCAGGAAACTCAGAGGTCACATCTGAGCTGCACCCAGGAAGTAGAAAGCCAGTACTAGAAGTGGGACAAAGCTATTAACCCTCTAAGCCAGTGTTTCTCAACCTGTGCATATCACATATTTATATTACAATTCATAACAGTAGCAAAATCACAATTATGAAGTAGCAATGAAAATAATGATATGGTTGAGGTAACCACAACATGGGAAACTGTCTTAAAGGGTGGCATCATTTGGGGGGTTGAGAACAACTGCCAGCTACCCCAAGTGACACACTTCCCTCAGCAAGTCTCCATCTCCTAAAAGTTCCATGACTTCCCCAAACAGTGCCTTCCTTGGGATGGGGGCAGTGGGGACACCAAGTATTCAAATACACAGGACATTTCTTACTCAGATTCTTACCAAAATCAAAGAGCTCCTAAGGAGCAGAAATGTGCTTACTGTGCAAAGCCCTGTCCAGCCACAGGAGCACGGGTTGAAGAACTGTCACATTTGACCTTCACAGTAATCATGAGGAGGCTACATTTTTTTTTCTTATTTTGAGTTGTATGCAGTACAAGTTAGAGGCAACTCAAGGTCAGGCTGCCTGAGACATGTGATCATGTGTCTTACCATGGTGGAGAAGGTAGACCAGATAGTGAGTGGCACATGCCACTGCATCATTAGATAATTGTGGCCACAACTCAGAGAGGGATGCTGGCTCATGCTCCCTGTGTTTGATCGTTACTAGCTGATGTCTTTTGCTGGAGGGAATTCCATAGAAGGATGGAGATCACTGCTCAGTGCCCTTGACTTCTTCAGCTACTAAGATTTCTCGGACAGGCTGTGTGCTGGGGAATTCGGATCACTTGATCCAATCAGAAACTTTCTCCTCCCTCCTTTCAGGGTCAGCCAGGGGTAATTTGGCTCCCCTCTGTCTGCCCCCATTATCTCTTCCCTGGGGGATTAACAACCACTTCACTGCACAGCTGTTAGAAGCAGGGCTTATTAATTAAAAATTAAAAGAAAACCATTTTATGAACCTTTGCATTATAAACTACAGGAGTGACTAGCCTCTTCAAAAGATTTCAGCTATTTGTCAAGGGAAAGAAAACTTTTCAAAAATCATATTTATATTTATTCTTTGAAGAAACCTTCCCCCCAGACTACATTAGCAGCATAAAGTCCATTTCCTAAGTATATATATCAGTAATCAAACCATAAAGGCAGACATTAAGGCAGAACAATCTTGCTGTATATAGCACTTGGAAATTTCCCCAGAACATTAAAATGAATTCATATGGGAAAAGAAAGAGCCAGGATATCAAATTAGAAGAAGAAGGAAAAAATACACTGATGAATAAAAGGGACAATTTAAGATAATGATCAGTCCATTGTCTTCTTTCATCAGGTGCCAAGACAACTTTGGATGAGCAGAAACGCATTTTTAATGCTTTCATTTATGAGGCTTCAAGTGAGAAATAAGCAAGCTAATGGCATGTGTTATAGATCTCTGTCTGGCCAAATCCCTTACTTTTGTCAAGATGAAAAGAGGCAGAGGCTATGAGTGACTTTCTCAAGGGCACACAGCAAGTTATTTACTCCTAAACACGACTGCTTGGGAAGCCTGGGCAGACAGCTTAGCTGGTAAAGCACTTGCCCCCAAGCATGAGGACTAGAATTTCAGTCCCTGCACCCCATGTGTAAAGCAGGATGTAACAGTTGAGCTTGCAGTCTCAGCATTGGGGAAGCAGATATACAGGATTCCTGGGAGTTCAATGGTCAGCCAGTCCAGCTGAATTGGTGAGGACCCAGTTCAGTGAGAAACCCTGCCTCAAAATATAAGATGGAGAAGAACAATTGAGGAAGACACCTGGATATCAACCCCTGGTGTCCAAGCACATGCATAAGTACATGTGAACAGGTACACAGGAACACTACACACACACACACACACACACACACACACACACACACACACACACACACACACATTTTAGAAGATTCAGTTTCCACATTGATATTTTCAGCTTCAACCTACTAGAATCTGATACCCTGATTGATAGCCCTACAAGACTGTCATTTATGATCTCAGAAAGATGAGTGACTGTGAATTTGACAATGGGTGACAGTCCTGGAGGTTCTTAATTTTAGGAGGATTGAAGGAGAAAATGAGAAATTCACTGAGCTTCTCCTCTGAGCCTGGCCCCTCTTTGTTTGAAAAAAATCTGGTTGAATTTTGCTAATGCCTTCACATTTAGCAGTTGAAGAACCTTGAATGCTAAGAGACTTACCCACTGACACAGCCACACTGCTGCAGACTGGGATTTCACATAATCCCCAGTATTATTGAAATGTCTCTACCAGTAGGGTGGGGGTATTTTCTATTGTCATGCAGGGGACACAGAAGTAAAAATTGGGTCCTTATTAATGCTAAGAACAAGGTGGGTCCAAAGGAATATAGTAGAAATTCTGATGAATCAGCTAGTGGCTGGGGCACAGTATCTCCACTGTGGTTACTCTACAATTTGACAAGTTCAGACAATGAGAGCAAAAGCAGTCACATGGTTTTCTCAAGAGTGTAAATCTGTAGGGAGAAAGATGGAGGTGGGCACAGGCGAGTCAGCACAGACAGTCTGCAGGACTGTTAAAGGACACAGATGCTAAGAAAGGCTGGGGGGGGGGACCCTTTCAACACACATGTAGCCTAGTGAGAGACTCTTCATGGCAGTGCATCCTCGGAAAGAAGAGAGAAGAACTACAGCGTAATAGTGCATCAAAAGGGAGACAGTGGAATTCAGTATTTCCAACTCCATGTGCCCAGTACACCAGCCCTTACAGAACTATAAAGCCATTGTGTATACATGGTGGCATTGCTGTGCTCACTTTGGCAGCACATATACATGGTGGCATTGCTGGCATTTTTCCAATAACTGTTGGCTCTACCAGTTCTATGAGAGTGTCCAAGATACCACCCCACCCGCCTGCCCACTGACTTACACCAGAAAGAACTAGATTTTATGAGTTCTACTTAGGGTGAACAGTAGAAGGATGAGGTAGTTATCTGACTTTACACTCACATCAGAAGGACAATTGCTTGTGTACCGTCTACCACCACGGCTTTTGTTTTGTTTTGAGTCAGTTCTCTATAGGCCAGGCTAGTCTCAAACTCCCTATGTCCTCAAGAATGACTTTGAACTTATAATCCTTGGGCTTCAACCTCTGTGTGCCACCATGCCTGGCTCCATGTGTGCTTCTTGCTGGCTTGTCACATTGCCTTTATAGGCAGCTCTGTTTATCTTAGGAAACTTACCTGTTTCAGTACAGTTGATAGCTTAACCAAGTGTTACAGCTACCATTATAAATTGGTTGAGAACATTTGCAGACAGACAGACAGACAGACAGACAGACAGACACACACACACACACACACACACACACACACACACACGCTCATGAACACACAGTATTGAGTTAATCATGATTTCTATGGCTTCTTTCCCTTCTACCTCCCCTCTCTCCCTTATTCCATCCATCCCCTCCTTTTCTTTCTCCCTCCCTATTCTTCCCTCTCTCCCTCCCTCCCTTCTTTCTTTCCTTCTTCCTCCCTCCCTTTCATCCCCTTGGAGTGTACAGTGAGAGTATGGTGTGTGTGATATATGAGTATGCATATGTGTAGGTGCGTATGCCTATGCAAGTGCATGGGGGCCAGAGAAAGACACTGTGAACCCTATCCTCTTACTCTCAACTTTTTATATAGGCTTTGAGGATTCAAACTCCTGTTTTTACAGCACATGCTCATACCCATTGAGTCATGTATCTCGTTAGCTCCCTCCTTCTACCACACTTTTTAGATACATAAACACAAAGATGTGCATGTGCCTTCTGGATGTCTTATCTCCTCTGCTCTTGTTTATTCCACATGATGTATCTGACGTCCATCGGTGAGCTCGTGTGTCAGGACTTTGTTCCTTTCTGTCCTGGAAAAGGGACTCATGGAGTGAGCAGACAACATTCCAGCTCCCTGTGACTTCACAGAGCTGTGCACAGGGAAACCATAGCAGCAGTTTTGAGAACAGCTTCAGGCTGGAACCAACTAAAGACTTTTAAACAAATATTCATCTATGGTTCTCAGGACCAAATACACATAATGATTTTTGAATGGGCTTGGAGGTCTCAGGACATTCATTGGCTGTCAAAATTCCCTGGAGGCACTGTTCTGCAGAATGATCCTCTTTGAGCATCCACATCCCAGTCCTGGATCAGTGCTGTAGGGCTTTGGTCTTATTGTTTCTTAATAGAGCTTGGCCAAGATCTGCCTAAACATGAGTCCCATGGTACAGCATTTCATTTGAACAGCTAGCTAGGACCAAGCCTCTGCCATCCATCCAAGATGCTCCTCAGGCTCCTCCCACTTTTTCCCTTTTCAAGGTCAGTTTTCTGTTTCTTTTACCCATCAAAACCCAAGACATGACCCCTTAATCTGTTTTTTCAGTGAGACTCCTAACCCAGCTCCCTCTGTGGGGACTGTGACCTTCAACTGCTCCAAGATGAGTTCTTCCAGCTTTCCTGACTCCAAGATGCTCTGCCCACTCTCATTTTCTGTTTACTGCCTGTTTCACTGGATTAACGAGAGGGAAGAGAGAGGTTCAGCGCACTGTGGCACTGCCTGCTCAGTCACCCATCACAGAAGCATATTATTATCTTTATTTCAGACACTGATCCACAGATGGGTTAATTGGCCAAGGTCATCCAGCTGCTAATTGCAGATCCAGTACTTCAATTCCAGTCTTAACTCCAGAGCCTGTGTACTTTGTACTACAATCTGCTGGCTTCCCTCCATCTTGCTTCTTTGCAGAGAGGTTTCTACACTCCCTTGAAAGTGCAATTTACTTGTAAATACACTCTTGCAGAACTCATTCACTCTCCCTCATTTTCTTTCTGCCTTCCTCACTCTCCTCACAGTTATTAGGAAGGTTCACTCTGTTTCTCAGTCCTTTCCTCATACCAAAGAAAGGCCTCCTTCCAAAGAAGCCAGTGGAGGCGCCCTGGAGAGCTGCAGCCCTGTCGTGATCCCCTCCTTAATGGGTCTGTGGCATCTGAGTAAAGCATTCATCTCAAGCTCTAAATTCTTCAGGTTTGCTTCCGCCAGCCTGCAGCCTGCAGCCCCTCACCTCCAGGGGAAATGCAAATGAAAGGCAAGCTGAATTTTCATCAAATAAACAGTTGGATTCGGTTGGAGTCTGGTGAGCAAGGCAGGGCATTACTCCATTTTAAGCCCTTATCAGAGCCCAACAAACACGTCCTCCAATGTGTGACTTGGCTAAATTGACTGCGGCAGGTAGAGTGGTGATAATGGAGTCATCCTCTCGGGGTCTCCTAACAGAGCACTTGTATAAAAGCTCTCTTTGGGCAAGTGTCAACCCTGCTGTTGAGAAACTTTCCTGATGTGAAGTCCACTGAGTCCGTCGTGCCTGCACATGTGTAGGTTTTACTCCCAACCCTGAGTTAAATCTAAGACCACTATATACAATGTTTATGGCCTTAGTCAAATTATAGCACTAATTTGAGTGACAGATGGCTACCATCTCTACAGTTTTATTTCTGCCATTGCTTCATGCATTCACCCAGAATTTATGCCTGTGTTCTTTCTTTTGGCTAGAACAGAATAGAGCACTTCAGCTGAAGGAAGGCATTTTTGTCTTGCCTATGTCTTTTAGATAGGAAACTGAAGTGTGGAGAAGGGAGCAATATCTATGACCACAATGAGTCAGTAGAATACAGGGCTTGGCCGAGGCTCACTGTTAATAGAGAAAACAGAACAAGTAGTCATGGAACAGAATGAGCCTGGATATGGCCATCTCAAGAGAAATTTGGCCTGTGGATGACCACTAAGAGTTTGAGCATGCCCAGATATGTGGTGAAAGCATTGCCTTGCTAATTTCTCATAAACAGAAAGTCAAGTTCTGAGTGAGTCAGTAGCATCTCCACCATACTTTGGTTTTGTTTTGTCTTTTAACTTTTAAATGTTTATGGGAAGTTGTGCAAATCCATGTATGTACAGGAATATGTGGATAGCAGCCAAAGATCAAGCTCAGATGTTTTTTTTTTTTCTCAGAAATTGCCCAAGCCTTTGAGACAGTGTCTCTCTCTGGAACCTGGTACTCACAGATTCAATAGCCTCACCGGCTACCAAGCCCCAGGAGTCATCTTGTCTCTATCCACCCAAGCACTGGGATTATGAGTACATGCCAACATGTTCACCTTTCTTACATGGGTGACAAGGGCTTTATCAACTGGGCATCTCCCAAGCCTTCCAGCTGGGATTTAACCTAGGGTTCTCTGACTTGGAAGGCATGCTCTGTATTCCAAAGGGATGCAGATTGCTGGGAAAGCCCTGCAGTGCTTTGTATAAACCCACAGGTCTATACCTTTCTCTGAGGTCAGCTCAGGCTCAAAACTTCCTGAAAGGCTTCTTGGGTTCCCCTTCTTAGCAGACCCTCCTGTACTTCCTGTGAGCCACAGCACTTGGCATGCACCTTCCTGCTTGTCTCCTAACTCTAGCAGACAGATTTTGTTTTTAACCTGTGATTCTTTAAAATAATATTTTAATGTATTCTTTGAATTTTTATAGATTTCTACAATATGTTTTAATTATACCCATTCACTGCTGTCTCCCTCAAACCCTATCACTCAATCAGTGATTGCCGAGGACTGAGACCCTTTATAGGCATCTGTAGGAGAAATAAATCTTTATATTTTCAAATATGAAATCAATAAATAGTATGAGGCAAAAAAGAATGCAACATACTAGTGTGAATGTTTAGAAATACAGAAGTAGCCGGGCTGTGGTGGCGCACACTTTTAATCCCAGCACTCGGGAGGCAGAGACAGGTGGATCTCTGTGAGTTTGAGGCCAGCCTGGGCTATAGAGTGAGTTCCAGGAAAGGTGCCAAAGCTACACATAGAAACTCTGCCTCAAAAAACAAAAAAAGAAATAGAGAAGTAGCCTTGTACAGGCCTTGTCTCTAGGGACCCAAGAGGGGAGACCTGAAGACAAGTGGAACAATGGAAAGATAAACTGTTTTGAGATTTTAAAAAAATACCACATATTAGGAATCTGTCAGTGACCATGACAACAGCACACTGGTGTCCTGTGAGCAGTGCTGGACCCTTCTTATCAGTAGATTCTCACCATCCAAGCCAGCAGGGAGGGGGGCAGAGATGGTGTTCTCACTGGATGAGCATCCTGAGCTCTCTGGATGTGGGTACATTGTCCTCACAAAGTGAGTCTTCCAGGAATGCTCCCTTTGTCATCTTTTGCTTGGAACCCACTTTGGAGTGCTAACAGCTATATGTACAATGACAGATATGTGTGTCTAACCAGTCTGATGTGTCCACTCGGACACATCACATCATAGGGACTTAGAACTTTGTATATGGAAAAATTAGTGACAGTGGTTTCCACAATTGCTACTTTATTCTAGCTGTGTGTTGACTTTTTTTTTAATTAAAGGACTAGGACAGATATAAAGACATTCTAGCTCATTAGAAAAGAAAAATCATGAGGAACCGTGCCCACCATGCTACAAGGGAAGATATGTTGACATTAAGGAAGGAAACAAAACCATTAACACTATCAAGGGAGTGTCTTCACTCCCTCATATATGTAGAACATTAGGTACTGCAAAGCAGTTTGCACAGTGTGAGTTTCTCCAAGGGGGAGTTTTTCCTTGAACATAAGGCATGGCTTACTCATTTCAGAATCTCCCTGGCCCTTACCCACCACCAATGCCTACTACAAAAAACAGCTAGTCAGTTCCCACTGGACTGGGGATATTCTGGGAGACAAGCTGGGAGGTGAGGAGGTCAAGAGTGTGGGGTCCTACATCCCCCTCCATGGCTATAGGAATCCTTTGAGAAACAAGGATGTTTCTCCATGAGAACAGTGCCAGGTGCTACCTAAAGAAAAGACCCCTGGGGCCATGTATCAAATAACATGCCAGATTCTCACCACCACCCTCCAGGGCCCCATTAATTCAATTTTATAGAAATGTAAGCAGTATTCTTGGAGATACAGAGAAAATAGAGCAGGGAACAGACCCAAGTTGCTCTGACTCACTCCTAATGGCTTATCACAAGCAGCAAATGGATTGTATCATTTTCTTAACTGCTCCCTCTTGTTACACGGTTAGAATACATTGTTCTTTCCACCATGGTAAATATCACCACAGTGAAGTGCGTGTGTGTGTGTGTGTGGGGGGGGGTGTTTCTTTGAATACCAAAAATCTCTGGCTGCCTTTAGAATTGCTGGAGGTAGACTCATTGAATTAAAAAGCATGGATATTTTTAAGGCTTTTGATAGACATTGCTAAATTGCTTTTGAAAGGCCAGTAGCAGCTACTCACATGCCTCCAGCGGTTTATGAGAGTCTCAATCTTGCCACATCCCAGTCAGTTCTCTCTCTCTCTCTCTCTCTCTCCCTCTCTGAAATGGTACACATTTTCCATCTGAAAATAGTGTCTCATTTTCATTTTTATTCCTTTGATTACCAACAAGGTTGAACACTTTCCTTATGTTCTGCTTTTTTTTTCCTTATTTTTTTAAGCTATTTTCTTTTTCTTTTTGGTCTTTTTCTTTTCTTGTCTGTTTTAGCTTTCAGAATCTTACTGATTTCTAAGCTCTTTATGTTAAAACTATCAAGCCTCAGTTTGTCATTCTTGCCTAGAAAATGATCCCATTTTACTTACTTTTAAGATTTGTGAAGCTAAAAACATTTCCTAAATACAATTTAATCCACCCATCCAGCATTTTGTGATGTAGTCAACTCAGTCTTTTCTGATAAATGTTCAATTTTATTTTGTTCTGTATTTTAAAACAATCAGCCTTTTACTCTGGAAGTTTGAGGCTTTCTTTTCTTTTCTCTATTATAAGGATTGACTCTGATGTAGGATTAACCTGAGCTTTTGCTAAATTGCAAACCACCATTTGCCTCAGCAGTATTTATCGTAATAATCCCTTGCTGTTCCCACAATTCCTTATCCTCATTAAGGTCTTGTTCCTCAGAGTGGCTGTTTCCGGTCCTTCCCTTTTGGAGTTATGCAGAGGCCTCTTCGGATGTTCCTTTTCCTCCCTGTTCCACCCACAACCACCTACTGAATTTCTGTTCCAGCAGTCCCCGGAGATAGCCTTGGACTTCAGACCAAGAATGAAGCCTCTTGAAAGCTTTTGCTTTTACCTATCTATTTTGCATTTGCAATGGCAACCAGCACTCTGGGATATCTGGGGCCTTGTGAGCAATTCCACTTGAGAAGCATAGCCTAGGCCTGTGCCTGTGTGAAGCTGCTGTGTGTCTGAACCTGTTGACACTGCTGGCAGCAAAGACAACCTTCTCTAGAGCCTAGACAAGCCACAGGCCTGATCTTAGTCCGAGACTGGAAGAGCTCAGTCATCTTCCTGAGGAAGGAAACCAATAAATGACACTGAACAAAATCACTGTGCCCATGCTTCAAAATACAAAACTAACTTTCAGGAAGAAAGAGCTAATAATAAATAAAAAGCCCTTGCTTCTAGGGATGGCCCTAGAAGGGAGACGGGGGACAGAAGAGCAAGGGCTGCTACTCTTCCCTAGAAAGCTGACTGACACTTCTAAGTATGGGTAAACCATTGCTCTGAGACAAAAACATAACAAATCTTGGGGATCGGTCACTTGAGCATGGCAACCTAAACAAGGTGCACTAAAGCACAGCACACTCACCTTCTTACCGGATGGATGTCTGGTGAGCAGAACTGGGTCCATCTCTATGATGTAATACATAATGTAAGAACATCAATTCTGCTAACATTTCTCCACTGGTAGCATGCAGTGTCTTCTGGGACCAAGAACACTAGATTGTAGTGGCGAAGGCCCCATGTAGGTACCAGCTCGACTTGTCTGTGTTCATGTTCAGTAGTTACATGAGTGTTGTAATCAGCAGCTGGGCCTTGCTGTCAGCTTGTGGAGAGCAGCTTACAGCCATGGCAAGAGCCTGGGTTTTCAGGGGCATCCCATGGCACCCCTTTGGCCAAAAACTCGGTTAGATGTTAACCTATTCCTGGTCCTGGAAGATTTATTTGGTGGCAAGAGATGGCCAGTTGGGACTTCGTCTCCCCTCTTTTAGGTGTCCTGCCTTCAAATATACCAGTGCAAGGGTGGCAGGTGGCACAAAGCTCGTGGGAGTCACCAACCAATGTCTGGTTTGACCTAAGGCCCGCTCCAAGAGATGCAATCCACGCCTGACACTGCTTAGGTGACCAAGAACCTGAGACTAGACAGCCCAGAGACCTAGGAGAAAACCAAATACCACTCTTCTACTAAAGGAACATAGCAACAAAATGACTCCTAATGACATTCTGCTGTATTCATAGATCAGTGTCTCCCTCAGCCACAATCAGAGAAGTTTCCTCTTGCAGTAGATGGAAACAAACATAGAGACCCACAGCAAGACATTATAGAGAGAGTGAAAGACCTTGGAACACTCAGACCTTGTCTCTATCGAATCCCTTCCCTCAGGGCTCAGAGAACCTTTGGCAGAGCCAGAGGAGATGGAGTACACCAGAACACACAGCCTTCTAAACACAATGGGACCAGCACACACATGACCTCACAGAGACTGAGGCAGCATGCACAGGGCCTGCAGTGGTCTGCACCAGATGGGGTCCTAGAGCTGAGAGAAGTGGACAAATGCCCTCACCCCTAGCCCAGAAGCTATCTCTTGATAACCACTTGAAAATGAAAATTTAGTTTTCTCCAATGGAGTCTCATGGGGGAAACAAACTACTCTCCAGGGGGACTGCATGCCCAGCAGTAGATGAGAAAATGAACTCAGTGGCCTCTTTTTGTCGCCTAATATCACATCAGGGCCTTTTCTTTTTCATCTTTGTTTTAATTTTCTTTTCAGAATTTTTTTAAATTTATTTATTTTTTACCCTGCTGGTCTTTTGTGTATATGTTATGGCTCCCAGATTTGTGTTTTTGTGGGATTCCTGAGTGTGTGAATGAGTGGGTCTTTTCCTCGATTTGTTTCTTATCTTTCATGGGGCTCCTTCTGTGTGTTTCTATTGTCCTATTCTTATTAGTTTGTTTTTGTCTTATCTTATTATATTTTATTTTATTATTGTACTATATTTTATTATTATCCTTTAGATACCTGTTTGTTTTCTAACGACAGATAGAGAGGAATGAGCCCAGATGGAGGGGATGTTGGGAAGAACTGGGAAGAGTAGGAAAGCTCTCCCTGAGCTGTGCTCTCCTGAGCTGTGCTCTCCCTGAGCTGTGCTCTCATTGTGCTGTGCTCTCACTGTGCTGTGCTCTCCTGAGCTGTGCTCTCCTGTGCTGTGCTCTCACTGTGCTGTGCTCTCACTGTGCTGTGCTCTCCTGAGCTGTGCTCTCACTGTGCTGTGCTCTCCCTGAGCTGTGCTCTCCCTGAGCTGTGCTCTCCCTGAGCTGTGCTCTCCTGAGCTGTGCTCTCATTGTGCTGTGCTCTCACTGTGCTGTGCTCTCCTGAGCTGTGCTCTCCTGTGCTGTGCTCTCACTGTGCTGTGCTCTCACTGTGCTGTGCTCTCCCTGAGCTGTGCTCTCCCTGAGCTGTGCTCTCCTGAGCTGTGCTCTCCCTGAGCTGTGCTCTCCCTGAGCTGTGCTCTCCCTGAGCTGTGCTCTCATTGTGCTATGCTCTCTCTCCTGAGCTGTGCTCTCACTGTGCTGTGCTCTCACTGTGCTGTGCTCTCCCTGAGCTGTGCTCTCACTGAGCTGTGCTCTCCTGAGCTGTGCTCTCCCTGAGCTGTGCTCTCCTGAGCTGTGCTCTCACTGTGCTGTGCTCTCACTGTGCTGTGCTCTCCCTGAGCTGTGCTCTCATTGTGCTGTGCTCTCTCTCCTGAGCTGTGCTCTCCCTGAGCTGTGCTTTCCCTGAGCTCTGCTCTCCCTGAGCTGTGCTCTCCCTGAGCTGTGCTCTCCCTGAGCTGTGCTCTCCTGAGCTGTGCTCTCACTGTGCAGTGCTCTCACTGTGCTGTGGTCTCCCTGAACTGTGCTCTCTCTCGCTGTGCATGCTCTCTCTGGAGGTGGGTACATTATTCTCATAAAACAAACCCTCCAAAAACCTTCCTTTGGTTTATCTTTTGCCTCTGAACCCAGAAGGTTCTCTCTCCCACACTAACTGTCCACCATTCTGGGGAGAACCAATGTCTCCTTCCTTTCTTTAGTTGCAGCATCTGCCCCATGTTCTGTGATGGTTTTCCGTCTACTTAGTTTTCAGACAGGGTCTTGCTCTGCAGCACAGGCAGCCTCGATTTCACAATCCTTTCTGCTCAGTGTCCTCATTACAAACATGGACCACTCTGCCAAGTCATTCTGTACATTCTGATGCTTGTATATACTTGGTGAATATTTGAAGGGGAGAGAAGGGAGAGGAGCAGAGAAAGAAGGGGAAGAGGGATAAAGGAAGGAAGGGGAGGAAAGAGGAGAGGAGAGGAAATACAATGAATATTACCCTTTCTCAGATGCTTTTTAGTTGGTCTCCGATGGTCTCTAGGAACATAATTTAGTTTTCATACATGAGGTTGAATTCTTTTTCCAGTCTTGGACTAAGGTGAGGTTTCTGTGACTAGTATCAAAAGTAAATACACTCTTCAACTTTCCTTCCTATTCGTATACCAGGGCTCATCCATTCAATGCATGATGTTAGGAGAATCTTCTGCAGCATAACTCAATGCTAGAGACAAGAGAGAGGCAGCTCTTTAGCACAGTGAAACAGAAGAGAAATACCACCAGCAGCAAAGGTTTGATTGAATTTTGGATGCTTCAAACAACCTTGGTCAGAAAAGCAAGGGGTATTCTGCCAATTTTCCTCTGCACTGAGGATTTAAAGCATCCCCCCCTTCCCTCCTTCCTCAGCTGTATCCTGGAAGTCTATGTAAATGATGACAGCTGGATCCAGCCACAAAACATACCAGGGCTCAGAGAGCCAAACTGTATCTCTGGTTATATCAGTGTTTGTATAATTGTACACATAAAAACCCACTTTAAGGGAATTTTTATGCTGCATTTAATGACAGGCATATGTAGTCTCAGCAGTCAGGAGGCAGACACAAGAGGATCATGAGTTCAAGGTCAGTCTGAGCTACATAGCACCACACTTTCTCCAAAATATTTAAAGAGTTGAAGAAAAGGGATGATTTTCTTAGAGAATAAATAAGTGTATACACAATATCTTTCTATTTACACATCCCAGACTCTTTATTTGGAATTATTTATAGACTCCCAATAAGTTCTGCTATCATAGACAGATCTTATATACCCTTATACCACCTTGCCTAAAAATGGTGTCTTACATAAATCTAGTTCATGATCAAACCCAGGAGATAGGGACTGGTACAGTCACTAAAAAGAGGTTGCGTATAGCCATGAGGAATTATGGGTTCCTGATAATAGAGTCTGTGGCTCCTAGCCACAAACACTGTGACCATAAACTCCCCAGATGATGGTCCTTGTCAGCTCCAATCCCCAGAGGAAATAGCTGAGGAAGGCGTTTGTGAGAAAGGATGGCATAGGTCGGTCAGGTTGTGGGAAATGGCATGATGAAGACTCTAGAAATGAGTTAAGAGACAAGAAAAACTGAATCTTTAAGGTGGAAATAGTTATCCTGAAAGGCAGCTTAAGGCCACCAAACATGGGTATCTAAGCATGTATATTCAGATGGAGATATTTATCTGATGGCTGTGGGAGTTCAAGGTATGGCGCTCCAGGAAGGTGAGTTAGAAGGAAGAGAATAGAGAGGAAGCCAATGTGCCATCCATAACCTCAACTAAATGGGCACAAGTTGGCTTTATATTCCTCAACTGGGCAGCCTCAACAAATTCAGCAGTAACATTCCATTCACGCCCAAATGACCTACTAGTTCCGGTGTGGCCCAGATCTCTTCATCCTTCCTTCTGTCATTCATTCAGCAATTGGGTTTTGAAAACTTGTTTACTAGACCAAGCTACAGAAGTTCATCATCGGGCAAACTAAAAAATTTTAAGGAAGATAGAGAGTCTATCATTTAAGAATCCTCTGGCCTACTGGACAAGGCTACTAGGCATTAGGTAAGAAAAGGACCCCCGTATGGACAGAGTGAAGGAAGAGCTGGCTGTCATCAAGGTGTCTAGGAAAAGACAGAAATAAGAATTGACTGGAGGGCTGCGTGGATGCCAGCATCTGGAATTCTGCCTTTTAAGTAGGTTGTTGGTGTTCACCCCATTCTTTTCAGGCACGGAGCATATCAGAACTAGTTTTCTTTATTTGGTGATTGACAGCCTGTTGTTTTTGCTAGATTGTTTGGAGGCATTTGAGGGTGGTGGAAGTCTTGTTTCCCCTCAGTCTAAACCTCAAAAAGAACTTCTGCCTCTTATCTCCATTTTCCAAGACTCTGTCAAGGGGGCCACCAGGGCTGACTGATTTAATTAATGTCTATATTATCTATCTGCTGCTTTGAAGCTGTTGTTGTGTTGTTGATATTAAAGCTGCACTGTGACATGCCTGAAGGCTAGTTTTGCCAGCAGACTTCCAACCACTGACATCCTCAGCCACAGAACAAAGAAGGCAGGCAAGAGATGTTTTGATTCCTGGGGAGTAATTTACTTCTTCTCCTAAGAAATTTGGCCACAGATTCATTCATATATCAGTAATTTTGTATCATGATTCTCATTCTCTTTGTTGCAGTCCTCTGAGGCTCATGAAAGCCATGGTCACCAGCCCATATATCCTTTCAGGTCACAGAAAGTAGTGATGACCACAGCCCTTGTCTGTTGGACACATGTATTACTGCTCCATCAGCTTCTTCCAATAAGAAGGTACAAAATGTGTCTGCCATTTTGTTATTGTCACGAGCAAAGTCCTGAGATGAAAGCTTAGGAAGAAAGGACTGTTCTGAGCTTATGGTTTTCAAGGATTTGATACATAGTTGCTTGGTCTTATGAGTTGGGCAGACCATCATCATGATAGGAGAGTGTAGCTGAGCCTCTGCCGTGTTTCTTGGTAGAAGAAGCAAAGAGGACAGAAGGAACTAGAGGTCTTATATAACCTTCCAACACACACTTCTTGTGATCTACTTCCTCTGAATAGTCCTCACCTTCTGAAGCTTCTGCAGCCCCCCAAAATACCACCACATACTGAGACTACACCTTCAAACATGGCTTTTTATTCAAGTCATTACACAAAACGTTGAAAACAGTGTGTTGGGTTATAAGGAGGACTATGATGAACCTTATTATACTATAAGATTTTGGTGCTCAATATTCATTATTGGTCAATTTCAGAAAAAAAAAAAAAAAACCTCAAGCAGCCCCATTAACTAGAAAAAACTGGTAAGAGTCTCCAGATCTGGAGTGGTAGAATTGAGTATAAATTAGACTCTGATACTTACCATCCAAGTGACCTCAGCCCAGTTGCTTCATGTCAGTGTCTAGCAAGAAATATGAATGCTGTACTCATCATTGTTGGTGTTACTATTTCCACAATCATCATCATCATCCACAACGACATCAAAATCATCACAGCTATCACTATCATCATCATCACTAACAACAGCATCAATACCAACACCACCATCAGCATCATCATTGCAATCATGACAAGTATCATCACCACCATTGTTATCATCATCATCACAAAAATCATGATAATTATCATTACCACCATTAGTATCATAATCATAAAAATCATCAATAACCTTGTGGACTAAGAATGAATTAATACCATTATTTTATGGACTATCTCAGACAACCAAGAGATCCCTCAAGGGCATAGACAACATAGTCTTGTACTCTATCACATCCTCATTTCCAAAAAAACATGCTGAGTACCCAGTAACTATTCAAATATTATTTCATAGATGACAGGTAGATGAGACTTAGGGCTTACTAAGCAATACACTTCAGAGCCTGGTTTTTAACCCTCAAGGAAACCTTGGGCTATTTCCATTTCCTCTTCTAGGCTATTGTTATAAAGATCCTGCTGAATTCACAAAGGGCAGGTCATTAAGAATTGGCAATGGCAGTACTGGAACATAGATCTGCCCAATGATCATTTCATACCCCACCAGCTCCCTAATGAACCAGCAAGTGTACTTATATGGCATCTTCTTTACTCTGAATAATCTAAGTAATCAAATGTTTACTGCTCCAAAGAGGGGAGAGGAGCTAGGATTTGGGAGTGAATGGCAGATCTCCCAACAATGTCAACAACACTAAATTACCTGGCATTTGGGCTGCTAAGATTTTCTAGTCAAATTCTAACCACTTATAATTAAGAGAGTGCATTTTTTTTCCATTTGCAAAACTATCCATCCAAACAGGGCATGCTGAGAAGCCTGGTCATGATGTTGTTATTTGCACAGGCTGCTTTTAAAATCTCTGCAAAGAAAATGACAAACACAGGCTTAAGTCACCAATAAAATGAAGTATTTAAACTGGGTTTTCTTCCAACATAATGAGCAGATTTCGGCAAGGGGGAAGGGAGCTAGCTTTCCAACTGAAAAGGTTAAATTATAAGGCTTTTACATAAGTGCTTATGGGGGCACTCAGAGGTACCATATGGAGATGGCACTCTGTAAATGACACCTGGGCTGTTTCTCAGAACCACAATATTTAAACTGGTGTAATAATGTCTCCAGGAAACAGCAGCTGATAGTCCTCCACCACACACACACACACACACACACACACACACACACACACACACACACCCAAATACCGTTAGAAGGATAATGAACCAGGTCTGGGGAGATGCTGCCATCGACAAAGAGCTTGTTGTGTCACTCCCCAGACCCATGTGGCAATAAGCTGGCTGCTGTGGTATGCACTTGCAACCCCAGTATAGTCACCAAGGTTCAGTCACCAAGCAGCCGAATTGGTGAGTCCTAGGACAGTGAAACACTGTCTCAAAAACAAAGTGACAAGTGGGAGGTGGAGAGATTGCTCAGCAGGTTGGCTGAAGACATAGCGCAGCAGGTAAGAGCACTGGCTGCTTTTCTAGAAGACGGGGGTTTGATTCTCTGCATCTATATGGCAGTTTACAGTCACCTATAACTCCAGTTCCACAGAACCGATACCCACTTATGGCCTCTGCAGGTATTGCATGCACTTGGTGCATAGATACACATATAGTCCAGATACCCACATACATAAAGTGAAAGCAAATAAACTTCAAAAAAGTTAAGGTACATGACATCATGAGGCACGACAGCCAAAGTTGGCTTCTGGCTTGTAAATACATTCCCACATACATGTGAAACTACACACACACACACACACACACACACACACACACACACACACACACACACAGAGTTTACTGTCACACAGATCGAGAGATCTCAGTTCTAGAGACAGTGATGATGGTGGTGATTATAATAGCATGATTGCTGAGCATGTAATAACCAGAAATACCCTTAGTTGCCACCCCTGGGGTTTCTATTCAGTACCTTGTAAGGTTGTTATTGTCAGGCCAATCTTACTGATCTGGAATGAGAGTCCCAGAGGTTAAGTAACTTGTATGTAATTAATAAGAAGTAAGCCAGAATGATGCCATGGCAATCATCATACTACACTTCTTGCCAGAATTTCAGACAATCTTATTACCCATTACTCTAAGACTTGCTGCAAAACCTACAGTTAGTCTAACTGAGATTTAACTATCTAAGTTTTCTCACAGTACCCAACAGAGATAACATCACCCCCTAAACAACAGGAAGAAATTCTAAGGAAACGACATCCCTTCTCCCTTAGGTTTCATAATTCTCAGGGTTATGGATGATGGTTATAGGGTTGGGGGTGGAATAAAATATTAGACTCAGTATTCTAAAAAAAAGGGGGAAAAGAAGAAATGAAGTGGATAGGTATAAGATATTATGGTAGATTATTGTATATACTAGTAAACAAATTTAGTAAAATAGCAGCCTTAATTTGCACTGTAATTTACAGTTATGGATTCTTATATGTTGATACAAATATAAACTATTTTTATGTTCCTGTTTAAGATAATTTGTATATTGATACAAATACAGAGCTAGACTTGTCATAATGTACATATATTTCTACTCTTATTTGAAATATTTGTATATTGATACAAATGTAAATTTATATCTGTCATACTTTATGTATGTTCTACTTCTGTTTAGGATATTCGGTATATTGATATATATTTAAAATTATTGTCATATTGCATATTGCACATATATTCCTACCTCTGTTATAAATATCTTGTGTATTGTCACAATTTTGAGGTCATCGTTCTTTACCATACATTTGCTTATAGACTCTTTACTTTGTTTACATGAAGCCTTAGTCCTTAGGTTATTTCGGTAGATAAGACTTATAGATTTATAGTCACCTATGCTTGTCATCTCTATAGTTACATTAGTTAAGTTATCCAGATTTACAGATACATAGGTCAGATGGACAGGTAATCTTCAAACACTTCATAGACCTAGATGATATGGCATTTAAATAACTTAGAATTCTGTTGATGTGAGACACAATTGCTTCTGGCTACACCAATTTGATCCCGAGAGAATGTTGGGCTTCAAAGACATTTCCATTTGGAAATTTGTCTTCTTGGCACAAAATGGCCTACTGGGCAAAGAACTGCCCTTGCCTCGACTGCTGACAGTACAAATGCAATGCTGTCCTTTCTGGACAAGCGGGACACAAGGAAAGCGACCACTGTACTCTGCCAAGACAGGGTAAGATGGTCTTTCAGAATTCCTGCTTCTGCAAATAGTCTGTCAGATACTCTAGGCCTGTAGCCAATTTGAATGCACCAACAATGCTGAGAAACATTAGGTGACTGTCCAGGCTGCCAGCTGTCTCAGTCTACTCTTGCAAGATTCCTGAAAGTTGCTTGCATCCATCTACCATTTCTCAGGTACCATTATATTCCTTCTCAGGTCTTTGATGGGATTGAAGACTAGCAGTTATAGTTACAACTTAGTATATATAATATCTTAGATAGAACATATTAAGTATTAGATTCAGGTTCTTTAGGATAGGACACCTTTTAGAATGATCTTTGTAACATGCCATTTACCTATGCTCTATACTTCTCTGGATTTTAGTATGCGTTTCTTGCTTGATATTGTTCACATTGGTTGTAGTTCCATCTTATCTAGGTCATTATCCCTCATTATTCCTGGACAATATTTGATAACCATTCCGTTGTATATAGTCTTGTATTAAGTTAGAACCTTCTTATTTAGACAAAAAGGGGGAGATGTAGTGGGTAACCATTCCAGCTTTGATCTGGAAGTTCCAACCCCCATTGAGGCTTCAGTAACTGTCACACCTACAAGGCGGGGGCAAGGGAGGTGCCGAGAGACCCGAGATCAGGATGGGCCAGCACGCTCTCTGTTCCTGGACCCTAGACGGTGGAGGTTGATCGAGCAGAGCTCCAAAGAACAGCGCTGAACTGCTATACTCCTTCCCCAGACCCTGTGACCTACCTATCCCTTCATTTGTAAGTTACCCACTAAATAAATCTTCCTTTTAACTAATGGAGTGGCCTTAATAATTTCACCAATACCAGATGCTACTTAGACCAGCTTAATTATGTTCATTACCCCATGTGCAGCATCCCCAACTCTGTCTCCTGGGTTGTAATAGAGCATCTTATAGAGTAACAATAGTGCTAAAAAGGAAACCTTCTCTGGGAAGGTTTCTATGCCAATGGCCAAACTTTCTGGGCATGAGTGGGGTATGTTATCCCTTGGGGGTGGTGTCCTTATAACAGTGGGGGATGAAGAGGGAGATGACACAGGACTCTAGTCCTATCTCCACTCCTACAAAACTTTCTAAATGGGCATAGATTTCCTGGTAGGTCATTTCTATACTCATATCAGTTTTAGAGTTGGAGGTGTGTGTGTATGTGTGTGTGTGTGTGTGTGTGTGTGTGTGTGTGTGTGTGTGTGTGTATGTGTTCATGCAAGTGTCTACATGTATGTAGGCAGATGCATGTGTGTGTGTGAGTGGAGACCAAAGTAGAAGTCTGGCGTCTCACTCAATCACCACCTTAATTTTTGAGACAAGATCTCTCACTGAATCTGGAGCTCAATAATTCAACTAGACTGGATGGCAACCAAGCTTTAGGGACCCAACTGTCAACCACCACAATGCCCAGAATTTTATGTGGGTATTGTTGATCCAAACTCAGGTCTTCATGCTTGCATAACACTTCATTGACTGAGCCTTCTCCTCAGAGTTCTTTTTTTTTTTTCCCTTTGTTTTTCGAGACAAGGTTTCTTTGTGTAAGAGCCCTGGTGTCCTGGAACTCACTCTGTAGACTAGGCTGGCCTCGAACTCACAGAGATCTGCCTACCTCTTCCTCCCGAGTGCTGGGATAAAAGGTGTGTACCACCCACTCCCAGCTCCCCGGAGTTCTTAGCACTGGGTCCAAAGGCACATTAGATCAATTGATATATAGGCTCAAGAGTCATAAGTTTACTGGATAAAGGATCACCACCTTAGTTAGATTCTCAAGGGCTTGAGACATCCCTATCACCAAGGAAGGACCTCAGTCCCTAAGACCTCCAACCACAAAGTGTCCTTCATACTTGGTAAGCCCTTGTCATTAATGTTCAGGAAGGTGTCATGATACAGTAAAACCAGCATTCATTCGTGTATTCACTCTTCTCCCATTCAGGTCTTTTGCAATTCCTTTCCTTTATGCCATATTTCAAGCAATGTGGATTCAGAGAAAAATCCATCTTTAAGGAGATTTGTTGCATGAACTTTTCCTGTTGAGACATGAACAAAATCTGCTCCTCAGAGTAGGAAGGACATCAACAATAGAACAAAGCAAGGACTCCACCCAAGTCTAGATTAGTGAGCTTATTGAATTTATTTACAAGAGCATGGGTGCCCCCCAAACCACTGTCCCCAGCTCACCCTCGGTGGGTACCTCCCAAAAGCTGTGGAGATTAACTCTCTCCCAGTCCTCCTCAACTGACCTCCCAGACTCTATTCAGAAATACTCCCCAAGGCCATGTATAGCTGAGGCTGAATTACAAACTACTAAGATGGAGATGCAGGAAGGAGTGACTGAAACCTCAGGCAAGGCTTTAACAACCTTCTCCACCCTCTTTCTCTGAGGAAACATCAGTAGATCTTGAGGCTGTCTTGCTGGTAATCCTAACTGCTCTGATTAAGATGGTAATGGTTACTATGCACAGAGGGCAGTGTTCCCAAGAAGCTCCCAGCAGGGGCAGTTCCTAAGCAGATGATTACAACTCTGTATGCTGTCCTTTCAATGATGGTATTTCAGGCCAGAAGAGGAAACAGATGAGCCAGGCTAGAAAGGCTGTGGGAAGTTCTAATCCATGTCTTGAAGAACAAGGAAAATTAATTAACAACATGTAGAAAGGAATTCATTCTGGACTGAGCCAAGGACTAACCCAGAAATACAGGTGGAGGAATGGAGGAAATCCAACATGAATTTTCCCAGAACATAAAATGGTCAGTAACAGTAAAGGACTGGAGAGGTTGCTAGGCAGGTAGAGAGACAGTCATCAGGCATCTCTTCACTACAGAGAGGTAACCCTTCTTAGCGTTTCTATTGCTGTGATAAACACTGAGCAAAGGCAACTTGTGGAAGAAAAGATTTACTTCAGCCTGCAGTTCCACATTACAGCAAATCATCAAAGGAAGTCAGGACAGGAACTCAATATGACAGGAACCTGGAGGCAGGAGCTGATACAGGGGCCTTGGAGGGGCGCTGCTTACTTGCTAGATTCCATGACTTGCTCAATCTGCTTTCTTCTACCATCCAGAACTACCTGAGCAGGGATGGCACCACCTTCAGTGAGATAGGACCTCCCACGTCAATCATAAATCAAGACGATACACCACAGAGTTGCCCTAAGGCCAATCTAGTGAGGATGTTCTCTCAATTGAAGTTCCCTCTTCTAAAATGACTATAGCCTGTGTCAACTTGACATGGAAGTAGCCATTAAAGTGCCTTTTAAATTTTTTAAGACTTCTGTGACAACCCAGGATCCATATGATGCAAATGTAAACAAAGACAGAGACCATCTTTTGCCATGGGTGGGTCACATCTCACACTGTCTTTTCTGCTGTTTGTCTCCAGAACTACAGACAACCAATTTCATGTACAATATTTTTGATGAATAAAATAGCAGTAGAGATGGGGAGGTGGGATTAAGGCTTGAGAAATGTGTAGCATGTTAAATCAGCATAAATTGGAAACAGATTGGATGTGAAAAGTGGAGAAGAGGCAAACTGAAGCAACTTCTAGCATCATGAGATGAGTCTACATTCTGAACTTGAATGCTATCTTCTCAGAGACAACAAATGTAGGGATGGAAGACAGTTGTGGTGGCCTAATGTGAAGTGACCTGAATGGAGAAAGATGGTCATTCTTTCTGTGTGTGGAAGAGAGGTGATGAAGAGAGGAATTAAGAGGTAGACAAGAGAGGCAGAGTCTGCAAAACAGAAAGACAAAAAGAAAGTCAAAGCAAAACAATCAGGTTTGGAAGGGGCAGGTTTTAAAGGTGAAGAAGCACATAAAACACAAACTAAGACAAAAGCTCAAGCAGAAAACGTGTGCACACGTGCGCGCACATGCATTCGAGCACCACATACATGCTTAAGTATGCAAGGGTACATGCTTGGGGAGTAGGGAAATTAGATGAGGAGGGATGGAGAAAAAGAAATTTTGGAGGAGAAAGACACAGAAGCAGAATGAGAAAGGAGGGAGAAAGCATGTCCAAAAGGCCCCTCTGAATGGAGAAGAAAGACATCCTGATGCTCAGTCTGTGCTGCCTCCAGTCTGATCCTCCTAACCCGGTTCTAGCCAACTGATTCATAGCAAGGCCATGTCACCTCTGTTTATACCTGTTAAACGAGATTGGCACTTAGCAAGCCTAGAAGGAACTGACCTTCCCCTGTCAACATCCAGTTCTTTGCTTTACCTCCAAGATGTCCACTGAGGTGTCATTGATGCCCCAGAGACAGAAGGATTTTTTTGATGTCACATCAAGAAACTATGCTTTTGAGACGGTTAGGAGCTACATGAGGTGATTATCTGAGCCAAGAGTCCCCTTTCTGGAAAGAATCATGATAATTGCTGACAGTCCTCCCTGTGATGGATGGGAAAGTATGGGAATAACACGAATAATGAACGAGCAGTCTATTCTTGGATCTGCTATTACTGACCTTCTAATTGGGTGTCTGAGTCTCCTGGGGTTCCCTAAACCATAACATCACTCTCAGAAAACCCAGAGATCAAAACTGAAACACAGTTACTTATCACAAATATTCTGATTGCAATCAGTGGCCACTTTGGAAATAGGAACAAGTCCCATTGTCTTATTTTCTTTCTCTCCAAGATTTGTGGTGATTAGACAAGGAAATTTCTCTATCAGAGAACAGACTTGAGTAGAATCCTGGCTCTCCCAATTCTTGGCTGCTTAGCTTACATTCTGAAGCTCATTTTCTTTCTAAAGTTAGTACTAATACCTCCCACCTCATATGATTTGTGTATGTGTGTGTACCATTGCTAATGTATGCAAATTGCCTTGCAGATAGTAGATTTTCAATAAATGATAGCTGTTGGTTATTATTATTATTATTATTATCATCATTATTATTGTGGACATCTTTGGCTCGATGCAAAAGACTGGCAGCCTGACAGATAAAAATCCAGAGCTACATTTAGAAAACTACTACCCAAGTGTGCAGTAGCCCTAATTAGAATTCTCATTAAGTTCTGGTAATGAGAAATGTGTGAGAACACACTTTTCAATCTCCCAGGAGAAAAAGAAGTGAGAGGATTATTTTTTTTAAGTGAAGAAAAGAAAAGTAACTTTCCATATTATCTCACTTGCTTCTCAAATTGGTGAGTGCTGTGGGGGTTTAGATGAGGTGCTCTTGTGCTCCCTTTGACCTTATAAGGTGTTTCATAATTTTCTTGCCAAAGGATGGCCCCCACATTGTTTTTCTCCAAACTCCAGAAGTAGTGGACTCTCATAGTATATGAGCATGGGCTATGGTGTAGGAAAGAGTGCTGAAAAAGAGGCTCAGGACGAAGGTGGTTACACATGGGCTTGCTATAGGGTGTAGTCATATCCCCATATGACGTTAGGTAACTGAAGAAGGCAATAATAAAATGAAACAGTAGAAGGCTTTTTAACAAGCAACAATGAAAACTTAATTCAAAAATCAAGTCTGCAGCAGTGATCCCCACTGCAGTTCCCTCTGATCAAACAGCCTGTGCTCTTGGCACTGAGCAGTGCGGATGAAGGCAACCTAAACACATCTGCTCACACTTGACACTCATACCTATGAACTGCTGGGTTTTTACAGTAGATGCAAAGTCTTCTGCTTTTACAGAAAGACAATGCTGTAATTATGGACAACAATGACTTTTAATATTCTCGTACCACCATTCCTCAGCATAAAAGTATTAATTACTATATCTTTGGGATGCATTTTGTTAGAATATTTAATTTAAAAAACTGTTGTTTGAGTAGCTCACTTGAGTTTTATTTTAAAAATCACTAAATGAATGAGGTTAGAACAGAATTTGCAAGAATTTCTAAAATAGTTCTAAACATACTTCAGCCATTTAGTACTATGTCATTATGTTCATATTATTGACAGTTATAAAACTAAACTATGTATCAACTCTGAAAATTGTTAAAAACATGCTACATCCTATAGTGTCAAATATTCAGCCAATATTGAATTCTTTATGAAAAACCAAACAAGTACATCCTTCTCATCTGTATGCAAACTTGCATTCATTTTTAATGAATTGGAAGACTGTATATATATCAAAGAATTACTTCTAAGTAGCTTGATATGATTTATTATTAGAAAATATTTGTGTGTATTTCATACAGCTATATTCTTAAGGTCATGTAACAAGTTCTTGAGGGAAAAGGACCCAGATGGGAAAGGTGTAAGTAGCTGTGCTCACAACAGCAATTTCCTTCAAAGCTACCAGGTGACCCAGGAAAAAAGGAGAAGCTTAAAGAGACTGTTCCAGGATGAGCAGTGTAAACCAGAACACAAACTTCAGTTCTGCCTTCACTAGAAATGCTAGTGACCTTTCTTTAAGGAACATCATGGGGCTACCCACAGAATTGGGTCATTGAGGGATATTCTATGGTCTTAAGAAGCCTTTGAGGTCAGCCATCTTGTTTCTTTAAGCATCTCTTCCCATAAGCAATGATGGAACTGTTATTATAGTAGACGAGAGAGTGTCTTTATCATTCAAACCCCAAGACACTTCCATTTCATCATTCTTTTGTGCTTTCATGATGTCTAGAAAGACCTGTTGAATACCTGCCCTGTTGTGGGCACTATGGTGGATGTTGGCCATACCAGCAATAATCTAAATTTGGCACACTCCAGGAGCTTCCATTCCAATGAGAAAAAAGTAGATAGTATGACTAGACATAAGCAGGTAAGATAATACAATAAGATGCAAAGGACTCAGTGATTAGAGAACAGAGCTGCTCAAAGACTGTCCGGGTGTTGGAAGCAGAATTGCAGTCAGAAAAGCAGGTACTCTACAGCTCGTCTGGCCAGGTACAGCCATGGCTAAAGTTAAAAATATAGTTCACCAAGAGGAGGTAAAATGGGGCTCAAGGGGTATCTAATGATACAAGAGATGGGTGAGGAGCTGTTTACTGTCATATTCTGTATGGGTTAACTCGTTGTTTTGAGTGTAAGGATGAACAGGATTACTTAGCCACAACCCATTGTGGTAGAGAAGTCACCAGCAGGAGCTTGAGGCAGATCTTCACATTACACTGTTGTGCAGAAAAGAGCACTGAATGTGTGCAGGCTAGTTATCTTTCTCTACTTCATGCAGTCAGGGATCTCCTGCTCAGGGAGTATTCCTGCCCACACTTAAGATGGTCTTTCCACACCAATTAGTGTAATATTGACAGTTGACATTAACATCAAACTACCTTTCCTCCATATTGTATGGAATGCTGAGTTGCCTTGATTTAGTGACAGCCGGCTACGCATTATAAAACATGTACCAAAGTTGAGTTGTTTGTGGGTAGACTATCCTTGGGAGGAATCCCATGCCAGCCATTGTCCTCTACACACCTCCTGAATCAATGAGGTATACCAGAGTAAGGGGATACCCCCAATAGCAGTGACCCTGAGAATAGCATGCACCAGAACTGCATGCACTAGGCAGGTACTGGTGGGAGCTGTATGGCTTTTGCTGTGGGGAACAGACATGAAACCGAGCTATCTCCCAAGAAAGTTCTTCTGCATAAGTGAGGCATTACAATGACAATAAAATATGCATGGATGATATCTTCCACAATAGCCTCTTATTTGGCAGAAAAGTAATATGGTAATATGGGGAAAAGGGAAAAGATGATATGGAGATGTCTTGCCACTTCATGCATCTGGTGGTCCATAAGGACTAAGACTAAAGAGTCGATTTGTATATAAAAGCCCTTCCTAATGTCCAAACATTTGGAACCTCTGGGGTAATTAGGTAATGGAGGAAGAGTAAGGTGGAAATGGTAAAGCCCACCTCTTAAGTCTGACATTTAATACAGTAAAAGAAAAAAAAAAATCCCTGATAGGGAATAATACTCTGCCTCTGAACTGCTTGAACTGAGAAGAACTTTTAAATTGAAAATGAAATAGCCTGTCACAGCCCAGTTTGTGAGGCTGTGGGACATGGAAAGGATGCGGATATAGTTGGTGTAAGTGCCCTGAAAGCAGAGAAACTGAGGACTAAAACTACCATTCCTCCCCTTTGAGACAGAGGTTGCATAATTTAAGACAATGTGAGGGAAAACAATCCTCTGGTGGTCTGGCTCATACTAGGGACATTAGGTTATTGCTGGCTGAGGTCTCCATAAATACAGGGACTAAAAAACAACAGAAGATGAGCACCGAAAGAACCGGGTGTATGGAAGGCCATGTGCGATGCCTAGTGCATGGGCTCTAATAGGGTTCTATGCATGGGGGAATTAAATATGGTTTATTCAGCCAGGACCTCGGGGCTGGTATATAGGGCTCTGGTAGCTTTGCTAAATGTCATTGTGGGATGTGCTATTAGACAGCATATAAATTGTGTTTGTAAGGCATCAAAGTGTTCCAGAGGAAGAGAGGAACAGGAAAGTAGATGGAACAGGTCACTTGTAACATGAATTCCTAAATGGTCTTATAATAAAAAAAACTTAGAGCCAGATGTTGGGGTGAAAGCTGGAAGATCAGAGAAGCAGAGCAAGAAAGCCACCACCATTACCTTACCAATTCCTACGCCTGCAAAAGCCTTCCTTAGCTGAAAAGCCTCTAGCCGAAAGACTTTAATTCCTTTCTCCTCATGCCTTATATACTTTTCTCAGCCCACTCATATTATTTCCTGTCTCATTTTTTGCTAGCACTGGGATTAAAGGCATGTGACTCCCAAGTATTGTGGTTAAAGGTGTGTGCCACCACTGCCTGGCTCTGTTTCTCTCCTAGACTGAGTCAATCTCATGTAGTCCAGGATGGCTTTGAACTCACAGAGATCCTCCGGAGTGCTAGGATTAAAGATGTGTGCCACTACTGCCTAGCTTCTGTGTTTAATCTAGTGGCTTGTTCTGTTCTCTGACCTTCAGGCAAATTTATTAGGGTACACAATATATCACCACAGTCACTCATAATCAAACGTGGAAAGATTTGTTTTGAATTGTTCTTACAGGAAAAAAAAAGTTGACAGAAAGCCAAGTACTGGTAGTCAACCTCTTGGAGAGCTTAGAGTCTGTACAAACAGTTAATCAAAAATCTGAAAATAAGAATGAATGGCCGCAGCATAGTTAAACAAAAATAGTAATACTGTCGTAGAAGTGGGAGGTAACCTCCCTAAGCATGCTGTGCACATTCTCCCTGCAAGAAAGTTTGTAAGTAGGGATTGTTCAGCCAGCCTGGGCCCCTTTCTGTAGCCATGCATGGCCAGCAGAGATATAACGGCCAAGGAGCTGCCCAGAGCTGTGAGAACTGGGGACCCAGCTCCAGCAGTAGATGCAGCAGGCAAGACAATGGCCTTGCTTCCACATAGCCTTTGGTCTGGATGAGCTCATCAGGACAAGGAGGTGAGCAATAGTGCAGAGATGGGAAGTATGGATGGCTCATGGAGAAGATCCTGATTGTGGGGGAAGGCAGTGTCTTCCATTCTTACCCTTAGAGGCAACGCTGCTATTTTAGTGAAGCAATTGACAACTGATATGGACAATGGGATCTCCTCATGCTCTATGGAACCTTTCTAAGTTTTAAACTGCTCCCTTAGCTACTAAAGACCAATTGACACTTGCTTGGAAAAGATGATAGTTAACCTTCAGAGGTTTGTCTATTTAGTGTCTTGTAAATTTGGGGTCCCTTTGGTATTTCATAAGCCAGGAGAAACATCTGGAACAATAGTAAAGACAGCAGCTATAGTGTACGAATAGAGATATCTTACGTGACATGTATGGGGAAAGGCACTTCCAAAATCAAGTGCCAGGGCTGAGCTACCTGCCAATGAGTTGTGGGCCATGGAAACCTTTGAAGTCTTATAAACAGTAAAGACTACTGTTGCTGTTGTTATTTACATGTCAGAACTAGATGGCAAGACCTTGGTGAGCAAACTGCATTATTTAGTGACAAGAAACTAAACTGGAACTGAGCTAGAAGTTCTCTTCCTGCTGGCTAACTTTTATAGCTCAGGAAGGCACTATGTAGGTTGCTGGTGAAAATTTCATCCATAGTCCTGCTCAGCTGTAGATACTGAGTGCCAAATAGGATGCTCTCACTGCTTCAATAGTGGCACGGCTGTTGTGGTTGTTACCAACCACTTTCTACTTACACTTGTGACCTGCTTCACAGGAGGAAATCCGTGTTTGATACTGTAAACCAGACCTGTGGTTGGGGAAGTCACAGGCACTGCTGTTGTTTTCTTAAAGTGCACTGTCTGTTGAGGCTTCTAGACATTTGTTACTGTACTCAAAGAGGACTTACGCTATCAACGTTGGTCACAGAGGGAAATTCATATTTGTGGTGGGTAATGGTTTCTTTGGAGGCTCATCACTGGTCAAACTAAGACACAGAACTGTCAATTTGAATCTCCCCTTCCAAAGTTCAAAAACCATCATAGGAGAGGGGCAAAATGTATCAGGGCAGGAATAAACTATGGAATATTTCTGAGATTTTTCCCTCTAAATAGAAAATATTCCTTCTGAGAGGAAAGCAGAAGGCTTGTAAGACTCGAGCTCCTGAGACTTAGGAGGCCCAGAAAGCTTGATAAATTTACAAGGGTTCCCTTCCTGAAGTTATATACATAGTATTCAGTTGCTGAGCAAAGGAAACTTTCCTGAGGAGCTGTCTACAAGTTGCACAGGGGAGCTCCAGGGTTTGTAACTCAACCGGATACTGGGATGGAATTTGTTTTTGCTTTTGTTTGGTTTCTGTTTTTGATGATACAGCTGCCCATGAGTCGACATGCTCTTGTAGCTTGCCTTTCACATGTGCCGTTCCATATAACTTCAATGGACTACCGATTCACCAGGCTGGATTTGAGAGACCCAAGCCCTGGTCTGCTGTTGGTGCCCTGTCTAGGGTGAATAGACAGTAGTCCATGTCTCTTCAGGCAAAGCTATACTACACCACACAAGGACAATTGCGTTTGTTTCTTCTAAAGCCTCTTAGGGTTTGCACATCATCAATTTCATTGGTACTCAAAGAAGTGCTGCAGTGATCCGGGGTGTCGTTGAAGAGCCTCACTGCGCAGAGATGCTCATGTACCCTAACAGGCTAAGTGAGAAGCTGGCAAAGCACTAGTGGCAGACAAGCTCAAGTCTCTGTGTTTCTCAACAGTTGTCTCCAACAACTTACATTGGAATCTCTGAGGTGTTTCTTGAAATGCCTAGTACTTCCAAATGATATGATTCAAGTCTAAGACATGCCATTCTATGTAAGTTTGTGGAGTTCATCTCTCATCTGCAGAAACTGCCCTCAATTTTCTAATAATAGTTGAATGGTTATAGCCAAACAAGTCTGATTCCAGCTTTCTGGATTTAGATTTTTTTTTTTCCAACCCAAATCTAATCATGACCTAGAATCCTGGGATGAAAAATACTAAATTGGTTTCCATCTACTAGATGTCATAACTAGAATAAGAAGAGATGAAAGAAGAAGGAATGTATAGAGGCAGGGTCCCTGGGGAAGAAGACCAGGGCTGCCCTAAACTATCAGCAAGAATCACTTCTAAACTATATGAGTAAGGTAAAAGATCTAAGGTCTAAGATCACACAGCTGGATCCAGAGCTGGAATTAAAACCAAGAATGCCTTCCCAGCTGTGGTTTAATGTTCTTGGAACTCCACTTACCTGCAAAATAGCAGGCAATTCACCTCTACACCTCTGTGGCCCAGACCCACCACTCCCTGCTGCTGATGTGATTACAACCATAAGTCTGATTGGCCATTTCCCAGGACTGCTCTCCCACAATTACCATCTGCACCCTCACCCTCACCACCCTCTGGAGAGTTTGCCGTTATCTCCAAGACTCTGTCTACCACAGATAAGGGTAGCAGTTGAACTGAATCCCCTCAAGCCTCATGGAATGTGTAACCTTCAAGAGAGCTTGGGAAGCTTCCGGAAAAGGCAAGGGCTTTACAGTGCAGAAATTGGATGTTGTGGGTATACTAAACTAGTTAAGTATGTGGCGGGGAAGGGAGGGTGCAAATGAGAAATGTGAAGATGAAATGAGGTAGGAATGAAATGGTGTGGAAGGAGGGAGAGAAGAAACAATTGAGACAAAGGGAAGGAGAACGAGTGAGCAAATGTGAAGGAAGGACACAGGGTTTGTAATTTGTGTGTCACCACCCCCTCCCTGTCTTGCCAAAGTCTTAAAAGGCAGGGCCCGTGTTTGATTCCTTACAGTCTGTCAATGATTGGCCCCGAGTCTGACATAGAGCAAATTCTCTCTATATTTGTCAAATAAATCAATGAACATAAAGATATCTCTACACGTGAACAAACTTTTAAAAGTGTGTTGTTATCTTTATTTCATATACCTCCCAAAAAATCAATTAGCGAAGTAGTACAATGCTAATGGCTTGAGTGTCCCCTCTAAAAATGGGTCTTAGATTTTCACTGTAATCATTGTGAAGCATGGGGCCCTTAGATACTTAAATTCTGAGGGCTCCATGTAAAGGGCTCCTGGGAACCACCACAGGACTGGCTTGCTGATAACAGGCCATGTTCCTGACTCTTTAGTCTGTTTCACACATGTTTGGGTGTCTGTCAGCCAAACTATGACTCAACATAGAGGCTGTTGACAGACATAGACACTGTGACCTTGAACTTTCCAAACCCCGGAATCATAAGTCCAACAAAACTCCACTATCTATGCTATACCAAACTGTGGTATTCAAATACACCCACAGGAAACTGACTAAGACACATAGGTTCTAAAATATGAACTGTGGGTATAGCTTAGTTGGTAGAGCACTTGTCTACCATTCATGAGGCTCTGGGTTTGATCTCTAAGACTGAAAAACAAGCAAACAAACAAAAACAAACAGTAAATAAATAGGCAAGTGGTCTGAGATAGCACCTTAAGTTAGGCTGACCCCTAAGACCATACCCTACATGTTTTCCACTATATATATTTCTCATGGATAAATTCTCCAAATTTCTTGCATTTAGGAACCAAGGAAAATTCATCCTTTTGGGACTGAGTCTGGACTAACATGCTTCACCTAGATGTCCTCATAGTCTCCTCTTCTGTGGACTTCTTTGCTGGCTTTGTGTCCCTTTAACTGTTTCAGTAGCTGGGGCTCTGCAGGGCCTTTGACTTTCCCATCTCTTTGACCAATGGGTGAAAAATGCTGAAGAATGCTCGAGACCCTGGGTGAAGAGCCATCCTCTGCCACTCCCCATGTGAGGTCACCTAAGATTTGGCCCCTGCTTAGAGTCTTCCTCTCCTCCATGCTGTTGTTCACTCCCTTGCCATTGTTCTCCTGCAATCTTCCTCCCTTGTATATGCCTCCCCATCTCTGCATCCTTCTGATGACCTTGACACAAAGGAAATGCAAAAACCAACCTACCCCATTAGCTTGGCTGTCAGTGGGTCAGAATCAACGGTACATGAATATTTCATATTAATAACAGCCCTGACTTGTTGAACACCCACCATGATTAGATGCTCTTCTGTGTCTTCTTTCTAGTCCTCTAAGGAAAAAAGATTGGTGTGATTGTATTTATTCTAGAGATGAGAAAAATATAGGCACTGTGAAGCTCAATAGCTTTTCTCAGTTTACACACTAGAAATTTAAAGAACGGATTCAAATCCAAGGTTATCTACCTTTCTGTTTCCTCTTCCCATAATGGCACATACTTACCCACTGCCCATGTTCCCTATGTTTAGGAGGAGAAAGAAGTAGGTAACCAAGGGATTCCTGTCCTGCACATTCCGTGGAGAATCCTAAGTAGACTCTGTGGGCTAAATAACTAAACAAGGAGAGATGAGCAGAAACATGTTCTCTACATTTTACATGAAAATTCCATTGACTCCTCAAGAAATGCATTCTTCTAAAACCTTAGACCGCTCGGCCATGCTACCCGCGTACATTCTTCTAAAACCTATGTCAAGAAATGAAAGTGAGGATGAAGCCTTCCCAACACAACCTACACAGCATTGGCTTTGGGTGCGTTGTGCTTGAGAATTCTGCAGACACCTAACTCACAGAATCACTGTACATTCAGCTCAACTGCCTTTGAAAAAAGGTCTTCAAAACATGAAAACAAAATAACAGCATCAGAAACAACTTCAAATTACGAGAAAATAAGACACCTGCACAGCTTAAATTGCATCTTCTGTCTTCCCAATTTTTGCCTTTTAAGATGGAGACAATGAATGCTCTGTTTGGATGTTGGGGTTTTAAAAAGCGAGGTGCCCTTTTTATAATGGTTTTCAAAGAGGCATTATACAATTTGAATCTAAGTGAAACCTCTGAACTGGCAAAGAGGAAAACTTCAAGAGGATGTGACAAAATTATTTCAGCAACCATGACATTTCTTGATGTGAAACACTTTCTTTGAACTGTACAACACTGTATGAGTATGGATTTGAAATCTGACAAGAAAATAAGTGAGATGCCAGGCTGATGATGAAGACATTCTTCTCTTACAAAGTCCCCTCCCCCATTAACTGAATCTAAGTATAGCCAGCAATATTGAGAGGTTTGAGTGGAGTGCCTGGAAGGGCAGAATCAGGCAATCCCAAATTCAGATGATCACTCCAGTACTAAGTCTCTTAGCCTCTTGGTTCCCTTATCCATAAAACAGAGCTATTAATGTCAGAGTTGCTGGGAGGGTTGAAGATAAAGCATTGAAGTTCTTAGCATGGATGGTGATGTTAATGGAGGTAGCATAATGATTACTGAGTGACATTTATGTGCCAGGTATAATTTTGTCTTTGCTAAGAGAATTTTGGCTATTCTAACTGTCCCTAAAATCTCATATCTGAACACAGGAAAAGCACGTTGCACACAGAAACTCAGGGGGTGGTAGAAATGGTGGCAATGGAAGGTGCATAGCCACAAAGTCATTCAGAAACTGCTTGACTGAAGGGCTTACCAAGTTGGCCTGGGTGTTGACATTCAAGCATCAGTCTGAAAAGAGCATTGGATGAATGCTGGAAGTTCTCAATGGGCTAGATCTCAAAGTGTTCAAAAACAGACACATAGTTCCCTCCCACACTCATGAAGATGGGAAGGGACAAGAAGCATAGTTCTTGTGACTATAGCCACAACTTCCATACAATGTCCTTCTTGGATATGTACTCAACAATCTGTATCACTCTAACTCCATAGTGAAGGTCTCACAGGGAGAGCTTGAGGGATGGGTTCTATTATCACAGAGAGCCTGCAGCATATGAAGGAATGAGCAAATGAAGGGCTAAAGTCTGGTCCCAGGTTGGCTGGCTGGCTGCTGCTCTAACCATCTCTGTGTGTTCATGCTTCAGGAATGAAGGGGTCTTAGATACTATCTGTGGCAGACAGCCTCCAAGGTCCTATGAGTAGCTCCTGCATCTGCTCTTCAGCGCCTTGTGTGATCTTTTCTCCTTCAGCAACTTGCTTCTGATCAATAGACTGTGACAATGTTGAAAGGATGTCACTTCTGCCATTATACTTGAAAAGATGATGACTTCTGTTTCCCTAGTAGACACTCTGACTATGTATGTATGTATGTATGTATGTATGTATGTATGTATGTATCTATCTATCTATCTATCTATCTATCTATCTATCTATTTATCTATCTATCCATCCATCCATCCATTCTTCCACCCACCCACTCATCCATCCACCCACCCACCCATCCACCCACCCATCCATCTGCCTACCTACCTACCTACCTATCTAACCCTATCTCCCCCTACCCCTCCCTTTCTCCTCCCTGTCCCCAAGCCACCATACTGGTGATACCAACATGGCAAGGAATTGATGATAGCCTCTGTCTAAAAGCCAATTAGGAACTGTCAGCCCAATAGCCCTTTGAGAACTGAGATTGAGCACCAGCTCTGAGAGTTTAGAAGTATATTTTCCCTATTGAGCCCTCAGGTGAAACTCCAGCCCTTGCTCATCCTGATTCAGGATCTCATTAGAGACTTCAATGACAGGACAGAGTAAGCCTTATTCAGATACTATAAAAATATGTGTTTTTTTTTTTTTTTTTTTTTTACAAAAGTATAGCTTTGTGGGTTTTTGAGCCTTCCTGGCAAACAGTTCCTAGGGAAATATCCCAAAACTTAACACAAAGATTTTCTTCTTTCTTTTGTTTTTTACTCTTAAGGGTCTTTATTTCAAAATTTCCATTTTAATAATAAAATAAGTGTATCTATTAAATTTATATTAAGAATGTTTAGGACATTAAAAGTACTTTTTGGTGATGTTTAATTAAATCAACTCACGGCTCCTGAGATTGGCTTTATCTACCCATATGTGGTGCCTACCTGCTCAAACTCTTTTTAAAATGTTTTGAAATTATCATTTAAAGTAGTAGATTTTTACATGACTTCTCCATACATTCTTAGTTTTAATGATTCCTCGGGCCTCCTTTTTTTCATACAGGTTGGTTTTTAATTCTTATCGCTCTCAGGACTCCCCTCCTGTGCTCACATAGAATGTGTTCTATCTTCTTTAAGGCCTCTTCTTCCCATGGCCCTTTGCTCACTTTCAAGTCTCTGCAAACATTCCAAGCTAATCAAACAAACTAAAATTTTGAAACTGTGATGTACACATGAGAGAGAACACGAGGTGTTCAGCTTCCTGGGCCTGGATTACCTACTCATTATAGTATTTCTAGTTCCATCCGCTTCCTGCAAGTTTGGTAATTTTCAGGTTTCTTTGGTGCTGAACAAAATTTCATTGTGTTTATATGCCCCATTTCCTCTATTCACTCACCAGTAGATCTACATCTAGGCTGGTTCAATTTTCTATCTATTGTGAATAGAGCAGCATGAATGTGGATATGAAATTATCTCTGCGGTAGGATGTGAAATCCTTGTGTATACACCCGGGAGTGCTATAACTGGGTCACATTGTAGTTGCAGTTTTTGTTCTTTCAGACTGATTTACATTGAGGCTGCATTCATTCACACGCTAACAGTGTATGGGTCCCTATTTCCCACATCGCTACCAGCAGTTGCTGTCATTTGTATTGTCAGTGAAGCCATTCGGACCTGGGTGAGGCGAAATCTCATTTTTCTGATGACGAACGATGTTGAACAGTTTCTGAAAATGTTTACTAGTCATTTGTATTTATTCTTCTCATGATTTTTGCTCAGTTCCCTAACATATTTTTAATTGATATCTTGTTTTCAGGATTTTGTTTGCTTTAAGTTCTCTTTACAGCCTAGATACTAATCCTATGACAGATGTATAGCTGCAAAAATGTTCTCTTTCTCTGGGCTGCTTCTTTGTCTGATTGACAGTTTCCTTTGCTGTGTAGAAACATTTCAGTTTCATAAGATGCCATTTTCAATTGTTGCTCTTATTCTCTGTACTACCAGAGTCGTATTCTGAAAGACCTCACCTATGCCTGGAAGTTGAATTGTACTTCTTACTTTTCCCTCCACAAGCTTCAGAATGAGCTCTTACGTTGTGGTCCTTGTACTGCTCTAGGTTATCTACCAGAACTGGATGGTAAGACTTTATTGCTAAAGACATCATACATTGGTTGCAGAACAGAGAGAAACTATACTGAGAATGGGCTGGAAGCTTCCTCCATGCTGGCTAGCTTTCATGAAGAGGGACAGCTGGGGGAGTAAAATCAGCAAGGGTCTTTCTTAGTTTTGAACCTTAAACATTACAATACCAACTTGCCAGGCAAGCTGTGCCTACTGGTACAGTAGTGGCACACAGTGTGGAAGTAAACAGCTGATTTCTGACTAGATCTGAGGCCCACTCCATGGAGGGAGTTTATGTCCAGGACTGTAGACCTGCTCAAAGGCTCAGAGCTGGCACTAGGGGTGATTCTAGTAATTTTATGGTAGTAAGTAGGCATGTTGGCAAACTGACTCTTAATAATTTGTGTTTTTACCCATAAACTAGTGCTATCTTCAGCCCTGAATCAAAGAAGCTTCTCTTTTCTGTGAATGGTGGTCAACACAGAAAATAATGGCTGGTGATGTGTAAGTGAGAGTTGTGTGCTCAACCTTAAATAGCACACCCATATCACCTTCTCCAAGGCTCAAGGAACATCACTAAAGAGATCAGAAAGAGTGTGAAAACCTGACAGTGGAGATGAGGACCATGAAGCACTATCCTATGGGCAGGACGTGGTCCTGGCACCCATGAACTCACACAGTTTTCACAGGATTCAGCCTCTATACATTTAACCACAGTTGGGCAAGGGGCTCACACAGGACCCAGCCCTGCCCAGGAACTAAGGGCTCCTACAAGAGAGGAAGTTACTGTCTTCATTGCTGCAGCCACTCTTGAATTAGTCATGCTCCTGTGGCTAGATTCTCACCCATGCCCATGTAGGAAGCCCTGATCAGACTTTGTGGGTCAAAACAAACACAAACACAAAGACATGACAGTGACAGGAGATGGGCAGGGGTGGGGTGAGATGAGTAAGCGTAGGTGGTGGGTCAGTATGTCCAGAATGAGATATGTATTTTAAATTGATAGTTTAGGGAGAAGGATGTGGTATGCAAAATAAAAGATCCAGGAGTTCTCAGCCTTTTAAAAACCATTATGTGCCTCATTAATTATTATTTTATTCTCTATAAACTTCTAGATCAGAAAAAAAAAACTTTCTACCCAACAAGCCACATTCACTAAGGAAGAATTGATTTTCTTTCTGCTTTTTTAAAAATTATATATAGACTAAACAAAAAATAATATTCTGGTCTTTCCATGATGCTGCTAGCAGACAAAGAGTTAGAGGAAAAGGCACCACACCAAGTTCACTCATGTCTCATCCAAAGCCAAAGAACATGGTACTTTTTTTAAACCCAAGGCCTGGAGCATGCAGTCTTTTCTGAATGAAGTTTTAAAATATTGAACACAATGTTCTCTAAGTTTGTATACCTTTGTAGGTTCTTAGTTCATTGTTATAACAACACTTTGGTGTTTTGTTGTTGTTGTTTGTTTTGTTTTTTTGGGAGGGTTTTGGTTTTTTTAAAATGCTGATTGGGGCTCAAATCATTCCTGCGTCTCCCAAATTCCTCTCTGAGTTCATTAGTCTTGACTATCAACTTGACTAAATTAAGATGTACCTATGAGATTAGTAAAGCCTACCTCTGGGTGTTTCCAATGGGGACTGACCAAAGAGTCAAGACCTGTCTTAATATGGTTGGTACCATCCAATAGTCTAGGGACTTAGATAGAAATGAAGGGAAAAGAGGTAGTCCAATAGCACAGGTCTCTCTCCTCCTCCCCTACCCCTCCTTTCTCCTCTTCTTCCTATTCTCCCCTCCTTCCCATCCTTTTCCCTCCTTTCTCCTCCTTATTCTCCCCATTGTCTTTCTCCTTCCTGATGGCCATGATGTGAGCTGATCTTCCCCACTACACCTTCTCTGACATGATGAAATTAAACTTCTGACACCAGGAACCAATTTTTTTCCTTTTTTCCTCACTGACATCATTCTCAGATCCTTTGCTATAGCACCAAAAAGTGAAGAATATATATTCTCATTCTTCTCACAGAGAGATGAAGGACAGGAGCTGTCTGTCCTTTGTTGCCTACTCCAGCACATTTCTGGCTTCATTTCAGAGTCATTTGATACAATTTTTAATGACACAGCATGGAATATGATCAAGAGTTTGAGGATGTACACAATGGGGGAAGATCAACCCCACATCTGACAGAGGGCTGATCTCCAAAATATATAAAGAACTCAAGAAACTAGATGTCAAAATACCTAACAATCCAATTAAAAATGGGCTACAGAGCTAAACAGAGAATTCTCAACAGAAGAAGCTCAAATGGCCAAAAGACATTTAAGGAATTGCTCAATGTCCATAGTCATCAGGGAAATGCAAATCAAAACGACTCAGAGATACCATTTTACATCTGTCAGAATGGCTAAGATCAAAAATGCTGAAGACAGCTTATGTTGGAGAAGATTTGGAGCAAGGGAAACACTCCTCCACTGTTGGTGGGAGTGCAAACTTGTACAACCACTTTGGAAACCAGAATGGCAGTTTCTCATAAAATTGGGAATCAATCTACCTCAAGACCCAGCTATACCACTCTTGGGCATATACCCAAGGAATGCTCAATCAAACCACAAGGACACATGCTCAACCATGTTCATAGCAGCATTATTCATAATAGCCAGAACTTGGAAACAACCTAGACACCCCTCAACTGAAGAATAGATTAAGAAAACGTGGTACATAAACATATACACAATGGGGTACTACTCAGCAGAGAAAAACAATGACATCATGAAATTTGCAGGCAAATGGATGGAACTAGAAAAAATCATCCTGAGTGAGGTAACCCAGATTCAGAAGGACAAACATGGTATGTACTCACTCATAAGTGGATACTAGATGTAAAATAAAGGATAACCAGACTGCAATCCACAGCTCCAGGGAGGCTAGCTAACAGGGAGGACCCTAGGAAGGATACATGGATTGCCCTGTGAAGGAGAAATAGATGGGATCTACAAATGAGCAAACTGGGGGTAATGGAGGGCAAGGGATGGGGATGAGAACATAGGGGAACAATGGGAGGTTTGAGCTGGAACAGGGACAGAGTGGGAGAGCAAGGAAAGAGATATCATGATAAATGAAGACATCATGGGAATAGGGAGAAACAGAGTGCTAGGGAAGGTCCCAGGAATCCACAAGGATGACCCCATTTTAGACTACTGGCAATAGACAAGAGGGTGCCTGAACTGGCCTACTCTGGTGATCAGATGGTTGAATACCCTAACTGTCATCATAGAGCCCTCATCCAGTGACTGATGGTAGCAGATGCAGAGATTCACGGCCAGGTGCCAGGCCGGGCTCCACAAGTCCAATTGATGAGAGAGAGAAGGAATTCTATGAGCAAGGGACATTGAAATCATGATGGGAAAATGTACAGAGATGACCAGCCAAACTAGTAGAAACTCATGAACTGTGGACCAATAGCTGTGGAGCCCCCATGGTACTGGACTAGGCCTTCTGGATAGGCGAGACAGTTGTTTAGCTTGAACTGGTTAGGGAACCCCCAGGCAGTGGGATCGGGATCCATCCCTGGTGCATGAGCTGGCTTTTTGGAGCCTAGTGCCTATGGTGGGACACTTTGTGCAGCCTTGGTGCAGGGAGGAGGGGCTTGGACCTGCCTCAACTGAACATACCAGGCTCTGCTTACTCCCCATGGGAGACCTTGCCTTGGAGGAGGTGGGAATCAGGGGTGGGTTGGGGGGAAGCCTGGGGGCAGGAGGAGGGAGGAGAAGGGAATCTGTGGTTGCTATATAAAATGAATATAAAATCTCTTAATACTAAATAAAAATGAAAACAAATAGATTGCAAAGGTAGGTCCTAACTTACCATCAATTGTATCACATCTAAATGGACTGACTACTCCAATTAAAAGTTGAAAACTGCAAGAACAAAATTTGTAATGACCCAGCCAAAAAAAAAATTAAAAAGAGTTTGAGGCTGAATCTGAAAGAAACTTAAGATTCTTAGTTTACTGTCTGTTGGTCCCAGGATCCTCCTGTTGTTCCTTCCCCGCTCAGACACTCAGAAATTGTAAGCACCAAGACTTTTGTTGGTCATCTGTGAATAGAGAATGGACATATCAGCTCTGCCACTGGGATGTTGTTTGTTACTTGAGCGAGTTTAACATTTCTGGTCCTTTGTGTTTTCTTCTATGAATGGAACATAATAAAATACTATTTCATAGGGTAAAGTAGACACATATTGAAATTATTATTATGATAGCAAAAATGCCTAAGTGTTTGCCAAGTGTCAAGCCCTGAGCTAATATTGTTATTATTTTTCTTCTCAATAACAGCCAGTAGTTATCTCTATTCTAAGGGCAAGACTGTGGAAGCTTGGAGTCAGGGGTAGCTCTGTGTCTCCTAAATCTGCCAATCCAAGGGCATTTATTTCTAATCATAGACCCTTCAGAGATCTGTAGGTAGAATTCAGTGGGCTTGTGAACTTAAATGGGGAGATTGTTGTTTTCACAAGGCTCTAATTGAAATGTATGTTTCTCAAATGATACATGTAGCAAAAAAAAAAAAAAGACACAAACACCAGTGCCATGTGTCACTGGGAGAATTAAGTCACAGTTGCAACAGAAAGCATGAAGCACTGTGCTCAGTGCCTGGAGAGATGGCTCAGTGGTTAAGAACATTTGATGCTCTTGCACAGGCCCTGAATTCAGTTCCAGCACCCACATGGTAGCTCACAAACACTTGTAACTCCAGTTTCAGGGGATTTGACACCCTCTTTGACCTTTGTTAGAATCAGCCACACACATGGTGAATATATATATATACATACATGCAGGCAAAACATTCATACACATGAAATGGACCTTTGGGGGGAAAAGATTGTGCTGTCATGACTTAGAAACTGACCACAAGGCATTCTGTTTTAGTACATTTGCTAAAAGTGCATATATTTTTACATCATAAATATGTGGAGATTTAAAACATTTTCATAACTGTATTGTAAGATAATGAGCTTTGGAATTCTATTAGTTTTATGTATTGAAAAATATCATTCTGAGCAAGGAGTCTACAGGCTTTACTAGATACCCCAAGGCACCAAAAGCACTGAAATTTAGGTCTCCAATCAGACATAGTAGTATATATTAGAAATTCTAATGCTTAGAAAGCAAACAAAGCCAGGCGGTGGTGGCCCACGCCTTTCTTTAATCCCAGCACTTGGGAGGCAGAGGCAGGCGGATCTCTGTGAGTTCGAGGCCAGCCTGGACTACCAAGTGAGTTCCAGGAAAGGCGCAAAGCTACACAGAGAAACCCTGCCTCGAAAAACCAAGAAAAAAAAAAAAAGAAAGAAAGAAAGCAAACATAGGAAGATTCCAAGTTTAAAGCCAGAGACTCTGAAGAAAGAGGGGAAGAGGAAGAAAGGAGTAGGGGAAGAGGGTCTGTCTGAGTCCGTGACTGGGTAGGAACCAAGTACCTAACAAGTACTCAAAACACTGGGAATTACTAGGACATGAGGCACCATTTTGGTGTTGCAAGAAAATCAAAGTGAGAAGGGCTTCACTCTGCTGATGGTTCCACGTTTGCAGGGAAGGCTCAGTCAGGTGAGAGGGCAAGATTGAAGATTAACCCAAACTTCCTAATAGAATCCTAAAGAAAGTGACTTCCCGGACCTGGGAACACAGTGGACCAGTATTGGAGTCAACAGTGCTTGCTGCCCACCAGGTCTATTTATTACAGGGCAGAGCTTCCAAGGCTGGTCATGAAGCCAAAGGACGCACCTACAGAGGCTCCCTCTCTGGATGCATGTAGTGCCGTTCCATTTCCTCTAAATCCTGAAGTCTTGGGAAGAGTTTCAGAGGTCAGATAACCAGTGTGCTGCTGCTCAAGCTCCACCCTGAGCCTTGAAATGGTCAGGAACTTGTTCTGCGTACTGGCTGCCCTAACTCACACCCACTTCATCTACCCACTGCAGGGGTGCTTAGGGACCAGCATGTTTCTCCAGCTCCCTCACTGATCCACATGCTCATGCAAGTGAGAACCGCTGGCAGAGCAAGCAAAGACATGAGTTCAAATCCTCGTTTCATCACTTGATGAACTGATTTGAATAAATTGCTCCAGTTTTAGATACATCTCTGAACTGCAGCTCTGAAACAAATGCTGGTGAGGGGTATGTGCCAAGACACTGTGTTCAGTGATATCTGTCTCTGCAAAGACACCTGCACGTTTGCTGTTTATGAGCTGTGACTTAACTCAGGTAGCTGAAGACACAGAAGTGTGTCTCTCCCCACAAAGGCATAATTCTCTGTACCATGACTCCATCAGTAGGGCTCCAATGTGTCCTGGTTGGTGACTCGACCTTTGAACATGTCCAAGTGCCAGAAGAGCACTCTTCTCTTCCATATGCCTGTGACTGCCGGGCTCTGTATCAGACTTTACTAGCTCTGTTCTGTGTGATACCAAGTAACCCTCTGTCAGTGGGTGATCTCCCAATCAAGGATAAGGCCCCGACTGTGACGGCCGATTGTGATCCACACTCCCCATTGCTCCCGGGAGAGCCTTCCTGAACATCCCCACCTTGGGTGTGTTATTCCAGAAGGACTGCCAGTCTCTGCATGTGAGTAGCCACTGTGCTTTCCTGCCCCAGCGCTGGCATCTCTGCACCTTTGAAGCTAGGGCACAATGACTGACTTCTGGTTGCCAATTGGTGCACCTCTGGGCTATGCATATCACTCTATATAAATAAAACACTGATGGCCAGTGACCAGGCAGGAAGTATAGGCGGGACAAGGAGAGAGGAGAATTGGGGAAACAGGAAGAAGGGGGAGAGACACTGCAGCCACCGCCAGGACAAGCAACATGTAAAGACGCCGGTAAGCCACCAGCCACGTGACAAGGTATAGATTTATAGAAATGGGTTAATTTAAGATATAAGAACAGTTAGCAAGAAGCCTGCCACGGCCATACAGTTTATAAGTAATATAAGTGTCTGAGTGATTATTTCATGCATGGATTGTGGGACTGTGGGGCTTGATAGAACCTGGAGAGAAGCCCTCCAGCAACACCTCTGGGCTATGGCTTTCTCTCATACTGAAAATGTTTCTGTTCTTGTACTTGTCAACCTAGAACTGTTTCCTCATGGGAAGTCCCTGGAATCAGTTGATACATGATACAAATCAGACTTGGATAGGGGAGTTCTGAGAGTGTGTGCTTAATACTCTTCTTCCTTTAGAGACAGGCACCCACTATCTAGTTCTGGATGGCCTAGAACTCACTATATAGACCAGACTGGCCTCAAATTCATAGGTCTACCTCCCTCTGCCTCCTGAGTGCTGGTTGTAAAACACACACCACCACACCTGTCAATACTTTCTTATAGAGTTTATATTAGTGAGAGCAAGGAAATGGAATCAACCCCGAAATACCCATTAAAAGATAAATTGATAATAAAAGATGTGCAACATAAAACTGATGGAATACTACTCAGCTATAAATATATATGAAATCATTAATTTGCAGGAAAACACACAGATCTTGAGAGTACACCATTAAACATGATCCATACAAAGAAAAGAAAAACTGCACATTCTTCCCTGCATGGGTGTCAGCCTATAATGTACACGTGTGAGTGTAACATTGGGTGATGACGAAAGATGAAGACAACACACACAGCAAACCCAGGAAAAGATATGGGGGACTGGGAACCGCAAGGAAGGCCAAGGGGGCAGAGAGATGGGGTTAGGAGAACCACAAAAAGCCCACTCTGTCCCCAAACGTCATAACACTAACTGATACATTATACGCTGATTTTTAAGTTTAAAAATAAAATCAATAAAGGTGAAAAAATAGTTTATATACAGCCTTAAGCCTGAGCTATCTGACAAATGACATGATAAGTGATAGGAATTCTAACCACGCCCCATGGTCATGCATGCCCAGCAGGACGCTTAGTCATCTCTGCCTAGTCATTTCTGGGTCATAGATCCTGCATGCCCCATGCCCCACGGTTACACGGTCACATAGTTGTGTGGACGTGACCAAGTGATCTACACACACACACACACACACACACACACACACACACACACACACACACACGGAAGAGCCACATGGGCCTGTGCTCGGGTGCGCCCTGGCCTTTATAAGGCAGTGCCGTGTCCCCCACCCTCTTTCTCGCACTGTGTCCTTCCAGAGGCCTGGTCACCTCCATCCCTTTCTCTTTGTCTTGATAAAACTCTGGCTAGTGAATTCTGTTGTGTGTCATGACTTTTCCTTGGGGGCAAGAGAGCCGCAAAAACCCATCAGTAAGGTCCCCTGTTTGCTAGTTTTCCTGTCATATTCTCCATCCCCTCCCAAGATCCTATCTTTGTTTCTCATTTTCATTGTATTTATTTGTATGGAGCATTGCATACATAACATAAGGTATTTGTGGAGATCAGATAACAGCTTGCAGGAGATAATTCTCTCCTTCTACCACGTGGGTTCCAAGGATCAAAAGCAGGTTACAAGCTTGGCAACAAGCTGCTTTTCCTGCTGAGCCATCTTGCCAGTCCACCTTCACTTCTTAAGTGAATTACTTTCTCTCGGTGTTTCAGACTTTCAACCTCTTCCAGGAGGAGCCATACTCTACAGGTTTCTGCTCAGTGCTGACAGAAGTCAGCCAGGAAATACAGCTCTATAAGTGGGGGCAGGAGGGAGCCTTATTCCGTCCTGTCAGTAGTCATGCCTACTACAGTCTGCTTACTAGTAGATGCAAATTTCTGAAGTGCAACCAGATTCTTTGCCATTAATGCAAATTTAGTGATGATAAAGAGCCACAGCAATGCCATATGTAAGGACTCAGAGTGAACTTTGACATGTACATACTTACCACAAAGACTAAACAATATCTTTGGAAATCTTGTCTAAGTTGCTGACAGCAAGGAGCCTCAGCTCCCTGTGAGGATCAGTACTGTGAGTCTCAAAGGCTCATTAATACCTGGTAGAAACTCAGCTCAGGCTGTAGGTATCGGGAAGGATGAGAAGACACCTGGAGCATCACATATAATCAGTTTATTGCCAGGTAAGAAATTCATATTAATATAGTGAATACATATGTTTACAAATAAACATTCTTAGAAAACAAACAAATGTTTTTTTTTTCATTGTAGGAAGTGTTATTGTATCATAAACTCTGCAGTGTGACAAGTGTTAACACAGGGTTACTTGCAGAACATACAATTACTAAAATATTTGCACATAAAATATGCTCCATTTACACACAAAAAAACTGGGGAAGATTAGATGGGAATTCCAGGCAGAGCCCAAGGCGGATGGAGGCTGAGACACTCCAGGAAGGTGAGGGAAACCAGATTCTGGTCCCATGGAGTTAGAAATGAGGGATCATATGGACGGAGGAGAGAATGGTTTTAATAATCATATTTTTCTCTTCTATTTCTCCCCCAAGCTGGCCACAAGAGCCTTGTCACATGGCAGCCATCAACTGTCCTACAGGTCATGTTCCCTTGAAGTATCAGAAGGTTTATCCAACCTCCCAAGAGGAAGCCAAAGAATAAATAGATCTTGCCTGTCTAATTGTCCCTCCTCAGTTCCTCTCCCAAAGTCAAGTGGGAAGTGATGAGACAAGTGCTCTGTGAGTTGTCCACAGCTCACATTATTGAGAAGTATATGCTACATCTTATTGGCCAAACTGTATCTCTGAAGTCAAACCTACAGTTGCAGACCTAAGAGTCAAGTTCACTGGATGAAGTCTACTGTGAAAAAAAAAGAATGAGTAAGAAATAGAATACTATAGACAAGGAATCCAGAAAGACCCTCAAATTAGAATTAGATAAAGGGGAAGTGACGTGAGTGGAGGGAAAACGAGCTATAAGGAAGGAAAGGGTTGCAGAACTTGACCTGGAAAGCATCTCTCAGGTAGGTCAACCCAGTATTTCTTGAAGTATGTTACTAGTACATGCAGATTGTATGTCATAGAGGTAGCATATTTAACACCAACTTTAAAATAAGATTTTCTTTTCATCTGCATTCCCCTTCACTCAATTATTCCAAGGCAACTCTGTCTTGGGTACCAGCATCTTTAACAACACTAATGTCTTTTTGAGAGAGAAGAGACCAGACCAGGCCTTCACTAGAGTTTCATCTTTGAGACCTTCCTGTTCTCCATAATACTTACTGTCTATTCATGGTAACTGATGCTGGGGTTCTATATGTGATAAAGACAGATGTTTCCCTTTTCAAATAACATTGCTTAAAAGTGAATCCACTTAAATACCAATACTGTGATGGTAATCTCCAGATGATGTTGTGTTTGGAGGGTAGAACTAACTCAAGTCAAAGAGAGATGTGCATGCCAGCAGTTCATACTCCCCTCTGGAGAGTGCTGGGGTCTCAACATTTACTCTGACCTCTGACCTCTGTGTTGCCTTTCTCTGCACCTCTTATATGGGAATCTTATAGAGTGTGTTCTTTGCAGAATTTCTTCTGTAAATAAAAACAGAGTACTATTTTTAGAAAGCTGAATAGGCTCAGGCCAGATTCCCCATGCTTCCTATGGGAGACAGCCCCAGAGAGGTCAAAGGTTTTTCCAGGCTCTTCATACTTACTTGGAACATGGAGAATAATATTTGGATGTGCTGATGTTGTGATGTCAGAGAGACCCAGGAGGCAGAACATCACATGGAATGCTCCAACTCACTTTCACCTAGATTTTTACACCAAAAAAAGCTGTGAGTCATTGGAAGGTTCTTGTTAATTAGCTAAGATCTTTAGGACCTATTTGAAGACTTTCTTCTTTAAACAAAATTCTCTTGCTTCTCCATGCACATGTCTGCACTTCCACTAAACAAAGGACTTTTAGCAGGACCCTCCTTCTTGAGACCCAATAGCTGTTAGCTCTAGGAACCAATCTGTAAAGCAACTTTGAGAGAGTCCAGGGAGGAAAAGATGGCACAGAATATCTCTGGAGGTCATCTGATGGGATTGTGGGGATTCTGGGGGTGTCCTTAGGTCCCCCTGACATTGTAGCAGCCCCTTCAAAGGGTATTAATTGGCTGGGCTCACCCTACAAAGGGAAGATGGAACATCACTACTGTAGAGAAAACAGGAGGAGGAAGGCTAAGAGAACAGAAGAGTCACTTAAAACAAGACCGGCACTTGAACAACACCACGCTGAAGGCACCACCCACGCTTATGACATTTTCACTCCAAAGCAGTTGAAGTTTGGCAGCAGCGGCAGCGACACGCTGAAGGGGGGAGGACGTTGGGGACAGACAGTTCATAGAGGACATTTTTGTCATTGTCCAGGTCTTGGAGGTGAAGGAGAAACGCCAGGAAGTGGAGACTTCTCACCCTTCACACCTCCTGTTAACTCTCCAACTGCACATTTTCTAAGCCCTGGACAAAATTAATATGCTGTTCATTTTATGTGTCACTTGAAAAGTTCATTTTTTATTATTCTCTGGACCCTCACAAAAGGCTCATCCCTCACAACATCATGGTCTTTCAGAAAGTTCTCTAGAATGTTCTTCTCTTCCCATCACTGACAGTGGGTTTAGAGACTATTTACTTTGTGAGTTTTTTGCTTTCAGCTTCCATGGTATGCAAAGTTCCATCAGTGTAATGCTTAGGGTCCATTACTGCCTCACACTCCTCACTAGTCTGTGTTTGCATCACTTCTTGGGACTAGGAAATGCTTGTGATGTGAACAAATTCTTCCCCAAGCACTCTGAAGCTACCCCTGCCTGTGTGCCCACCCTCTTCCTTTTACCAAGAAAGACAGAACATGGGGAGTGTGCTCCAGGGGCAGTTTGTCTAAATTGTGCTACTTATATATATTTGTTATAATGGATTTCAGTTTCCAGTTTAGGGGGAAAAGGAAAATGAGCCCCCACAATTTGGGCCTGAAGCTGAAAGTTTCCCCTCTCCTGTATTGCTGAATGTCCATGCTTCGGTCTTGCTCAGCTGCCTGCTGGAGCATATTAGGCATGACCAGGAAAAGCATGATTCCATATCACGAGTAGGTCTGTGGTTGGTTCCTGTAGAACGGAGTGTGTGTGTGTCTGCTAGGGATTTGGGCAAGACCAGGGAGGTGTAGGTGGGATGGGATTTTTTGCCTCTCTCAGTTGAGTATGGTCTCCAGGATACTCCCTGAAGTGAAAGCTCAGACAGTCACTTCTGTTTTGCTGTTGGTGATGAAGTATGGCTGTGTGGGTGGGAAATGCTGGGTGCGAGTCCCCAAGGGGTCGCAAGAGCCTGACTCAGCTATGCCAAGCTTGCCCTTGTTGCCATAAGCCTGTCGCCGGAGAGACTGGTCACTGGGGTCCCAGGTCTTAAAGTTGGCAGTCGAGTTGTAGGCCAGGGGATGAGGGGGCATCTTGTTGGTTCGCGACTTCTGTCCATTCTGCTGGGCAGGCCCATGCTCTGGGCTGAAGGCCCGGGGCTCATCTTCCACTCTGACAGGGTGCAAAGGGAGATTTCCCTTGGCAGCCAGCTCCGCCAGGTGCCTTCGCTTGGTGTAGAAGTCATCATTGACCTTGTCAGCTGCACAGTGGGGTGGGTGGATGGACAGAGAGAGCAGAGACAGGGGAGAGAGAAAAGATAGTTAGGGAGTTGGACTGGTCAGTTTGATAATACTGCAAAAATGGGCTGACAATCCAAACAAGACACATCGGGACTCCACCTGGAACAAGACAGAGGCAAGCGTGGCACCATGGCCTTTTCACAATCCAGAGCAGGAACAAGAGGTTTAAAGATGCACTCAATTAAACACATCTAGACGATCCCAATTAAACACATCTCCCATCGCAGTCCACACCACTTGCCCCTAACCTTGGATTTTCTAACATTCAAGTGTTGCTTCTTCATCACTAAAATAATGATCCTCACTAAAGAAAACACTGGACATGTTGAGAAATGTTTAATCATCTACCACTCAAGAATAGCAGTATTGGCTGGCAGATGTATCTTCATCTGGCCTCCTCTGGGTTTTATGTGTAAGTGTTGGGGGGAACACATGAGGACAAACACCAACTTCAGTTGCCTTTCTGAATTACTCTCTTGGTTTTTGACGCAGGATCTCTCATTTTCACCAGAACTCACAGATTCTGCCCAATGGCCAGCCACAGAACCTCAGGAATTCTCCTGTTTCCATTTCCCCAGCACTGGGATTTTGAGAGCATGCCACTAACTTGACTGTGTAAATGTGGTTTCTAGGTCTCCACTCAGGTGTCCCTGCTTGTGGAGAAAACACTTTACCAACCGAGCCATTTCTCTATGCTCTCCTGGATTATTACTCATTTGTATGATTGCTTTTGTTTTTGCTCTAACCTTTAACTGGTATAGTACTCAAATCCCGGTTCTGCCACCGGCCTGCAGTGTAACTTTGGCTGTCTTAAATTCTACCCCTAGCTACTTCTGCATAAAGAAAATACTCAAAACAAGTGCATTTCATGGTGTTGTGTGCATGGCTAAGTGATTCAGTGTGTTGAGCACTTTCAGCACATCTATCTTGGCCACCACTACTATCAACACAGCTTTACTTCCTCTTGTAATGTCTAGGAGCATCCCCTAGCTTGCCATAACTAACTAACAAACATCTTAATGACTCTCATCAACTATCAAACTTAATCCCTTTATCAATGAAAAGTTAAGCTATGCCGATGTTACACTATTACAAATAAAACCTAAATGAAAATCTTTTTACTCAAATCTTTTCAATTAAGATACATTCTAAAACACATTTTCTTAATCTGCACCAGAAAGTAGCAAACTGTAGCCCGGGGCACCACTGCAGTTAGCTACCATCTGTTATTGTAAATAATGTTTTCTTGAAAACAAAGCCACGCCCATTTACCTATGGCCCATGGCTCTGGTGTAACTGAGTTACTGTGACAGACAATCAGTGGCTGGAGAACCTGAAATGTCTACTGCTCAGCCCTTTAAGAAAAGGTTGACTGACTCCTGATCTGGATTACCCAATGTAGAATGATTTCTCCAAAGAGTATAAATGTTGATAAGGCTCTTGATTTGACCAACTATTAAGACTTGAGCCAGCTTTCACTGTTTGACCACACACGGTCCTTCACCGAATCATCCATTTCTCCCCTCCTCCTCACTTCATTATATTTTTTTTTGCATTTGTTTTTTGAGAAATTCTTAAATGAGTACTGTATTTACATCATTTACACTCTTCTCCCCTACCCCATTTCTCCCCTTCAGATTCCCTCTTCTTCGATTATTATTGTTACATATATGGTGTGTGTGTGTGTGTGTGTGTGTGTGTAATCTGATGATTTCTCTTAATGTTGCTGATATGTACATGCACTTGGGACTGGATGGATAACCAGTCAAGGGACTTGTCCTGGAGAACATTGTTTCTCCCTTTTCAGGAGCCATTCAATGCCTGTAGCTCTTCACCTAGAGGTAGGACCTTATTTATTTAGATCCATATTTATCCAATAAACTGATGATTCCTCTTTTTTCATTCATTTACTCTTAAATTTATCTTGTAATTTTTATTTCTTTTTTTTTTTTTTTTTCCGAGACAGGGTTTCTCTGTGTAGCTTTGCGCCTTTCCTGGAACTCACTTGGTAGTCCAGGCTGGCCTCGAACTCACAGAGATCCGCCTGGCTCTGCCTCCCGAATGCTGGGATTACAGGCGTGCACCGCCGCCGCCACCGCCACCACCACTGGGCGTAATTTTTATTTCTAAGATTCTTTATAATTTTAGATTCATTTTTTAACAATACACTTTTGAAATTGCATCTCACTAAGAAGTATTTGTTGTTCATTTACCTCTGCTGCTCACACCTAACATCTTATAGCATTCATACTATGTGAAGCTATAGATGTGGAAACCACAGTTCCACATACTTTCATCATGTGATTTTCTATACAAAAGATGGGCATTTTGACTTCTGTACATGGATTCTGCTATACAAACTAGGGGACTGTCAAATTCAAACATGGGAAATGACCCAACTGAGGTTACCCACAGCTAGTAGATCAATCCTGGTAATAAAAGCAGCTACATGGGATCAAAGAGACAAATATTCAGGTACCCAGAACCATCTCCAAACATGTTTAATCAGAATCACTGAAAGGCCAGTCCAGATACCCTTTGTCTTTAAGTCCATGCAATCAATCCTAACCCACAGCTGGACCTGGGAACTCCAGGACCATCCTATCACAGTGGCACAGGTAGTTTTTCTAGAAAATCAGAGAGCAATGGCTTCCCAACACACTACTGGTATCCTTGACTTCTTCCACTTGAAGACCTCTGGATAGGATCCTTCCAAAACATGCTCTTCTCCCAGGCACTTGACATTGCTCCACTCCACAGCTGATCTACGCTTCATTCCCTGGTGCTTATCTTGCTCTCTAGAACTCCACAAGGGTCAAGCCAGGTCTGTGTTTGTCTTCCCTGTCATAACAACATGAAGCTTGGTCTTTAGCAAATATTGGGCATATAAATAGTCAATGGTGAGTGTATAAGCAAAATACCATAAAGCATAGAGGAGCACACCTGGTCAAGAGTAAGATGGAGAAATTCCCTTTCCTTTTGCCTCCCAATCTCCTCTGACTGAAAATCTCACTTACCTTCATTATGTACCTGGTCATGATCTAGCATGCTCACTTGTGTACACCTACTCCTCAGACATTAGACTAAGCCCAATGTCTGCTCAGAACATGGTTCAAAGGTTCCTGTTGTTCGAATCTTAGATGGTCTTATAATAAGCCTGGGGCCAGATACTGGGGGAAAAGCTGAAAGATCAGAGAAGCAGAGAAAGCCACAGCCAACCTCACCTCACCAACTCCTCAGCCTATCCTGTTTCCTTAGACTGAAAGCCTCTGAGTCTTCCCCCAAAGGGTCTCAGCTGAACTACTTTAGTTTTTGTTTCCTCACACCTTATATACCATTCTCTGCCCTGCTGTCACTTTCTGGGATTAGAGGAATGTGTGCTTCCCACTACTGGGATTAAAGATGTGTGCCACCACTGCCTGCCTCTGTCTCTAGTGTGGCCTTGAACTCACAGAGATCCGGATGGATCTCTGCCTTCCAAGTGCTAGGATTAAAGGTGTGTGCCACCACTGTCTGGCCTCTATGTCTCATCTAGCGGCTGGCTCTGTCCTCTGATCCTCATGCAAGTTTATTACGGTATACAATATATCATCACAAGTTCCCATTTTTACAATTGGAAAAAAACCAGTCATGAAAGAGGAAGGCCTTCTCAGAAAACTATAAAGAGAAGTAAGACCCTTGGGCTGTTAGGGAAGATGGGTGGGTCCTCTTGGCTTCCTCCATACCCAACTGGAACTGGTCTCTTGGTGAACCTGGTATTGGAAACACCTTGGGAAATGTAGAATAGATTTTTTTAAAAAAGTGTGTAGACTCTGAAATCAGACAGACCATAGAGATGCCACTAAATACCTTGTACCTGTTTCCTTAGGTTGAAATGGGGAGAACACTAAATACTGTCAGACTTATTATAAGGAATAAAGCATATGTGATATATATGCTACGTACAATAATTCCTAGAGCACAATATAACTTCTCAATATATGTACTTTACCTACTTCTTGCCTGACTGGAGGAGCACAAAACTACAATCAATACACACTTATTGAGCACTTACTCTGTACAGGCAACCTAGTGGGCCCAAAGTGGGCATCCATCAAACCAATCTGCTTCCTTGTGGTTTCTTTCCTTTACTACCTACCTAGCATGTTGGTTAAGTGGCCAGTTACTCCAAGAGAGGACATACAGAAAATGAGCAGTGATCAGGAGAGGTTTCCACAAAGAAACTATCTTTAAGGTGACATGCAAAGGTGTGAGTGACTCTTCAGTGTATCACAAGACTGACCGTAGTCCTCTGCAACTCTTTCTATCAGGAGACAGTCTATTTCTGCACACCTGGAATTGAGCTCGCTCTATTGCTTGCTTTGACTAAATTGTAGCAGCTTTTGGGAGCAGCTGCTTGAGCCTCCTTCTGTGTGGAACCCCACTTTTTATCCTTAAAGGATAAGAAACCCACAAGCTTCCTACTCCCATTCAACACAGTCAACAGCCTTCCAGTTACAGATATCTAGTGAGAGCATCCTCCTGGACAACACAGTCACAGTCAGCCTAGGTAAGTCCTGCCTGGAGCATCCAGTCACACCAGAAGTAGGCTCAGAATCATGATTCCAATAAGTGGCAGCTGTGCTGAGCCCTGAGTGTTGGAACCATTTGGTAACTGCTACACAGCAGCCAGCATGCTGCAAACCCTGTGGTGGGAAGAAGCATGATAGCTTTGGGGAACTGAAATACTCTGGTGGTACAGGGAGGAAAGCAAACTTATACCACTGTTGTCTAATGTCCCATAGGGAAGACTGTTTCATCCATGCAACTGATGTGACTGACCAAATTCCTCCATGGGACCCTGGGGTGTTTTAGAGAAGTGAAGTACAGATATAGCTTTAGTACCTGGGGGTAGAACAGACACCTCCAAATGATGTTTTAAAGATTATTTCAACCACAAAGAGGTGATTAGAGGCAATGCAATTTTCATGAAGTCCGCACCCTCTACAGTACTTCTGGTCTCTTCTTTGTGGAGGGAGATGGGGGCTGCTTACTTGACACACTACATGTGTGGTCCCTCTTTTAATAGATGACAAAGCACCCAGTGAAGGAAATAACACTCACTGAGCAGTCTTGTAAGCCCCATTAGCAAATGCATTAACCTAATCAGCCCCACTACCTCATGGGCAGATGGCTGACAAGCCGACCAAGGAACAGATGCTCTGGCCCTTCAGCAGCACTAGAACTCTCTGGTTTGATTTTCTCTATACCTGAAAAGGGGAGAAAGAAAGAAAAAGGTACTTTCCTACTAATGAGCCTAATTGCCTTGAAGGAGCCAGGGTGGTAAAACACAACTGCACCTTCTTCCATCTGTCTCTCTCCTAATTAGCAGCAGACAGTGTGCAGATGCGGCTGTGGTGGAACCCTGCATCTGTGGAAGTGGTGTGGAGATACTAACCAGTTCCTGAGATGGGCTGCACATCCGAGGGGCTCAGTGGGTGGCCTCCCACCTACTTCCCTTCCCTGGGCCCAAAGAATCCCCAGGAAGGCTTCTAACAGCTTGTTTTCACCTGGGGCTATTCATGACTCCTAGGGATGGGTTCGTGGGAAGGAATGCCCCGCAGAGCTTGCACCATCCCCCCTGGATCTCTGTCTTTGGTTCAATAATATGATGAAATATAGCAATTAATCTTCCAATCACGTTTAAACATAGGGTCCACATTCTTTGCAGAGCCCCCCAAGTGGCATGATTGGAATCCTGATCTTTGTGCACACTCCTCTATTCCGTACTGACAGAAACCCATCACAGGATGTATTTTCCTCCAAGGCAGCTGCAACAGGGTACCACAAACTGACTGGCTTTAGACAACAGACATGTATTCTCTTTCAGTTCTAGAGGTCAGAAGTCTGCAGTTACCATGGTGGCAGAACCACACATCCTCTCCAAGCGTCGCCTTTTCTAGTGTCTCTTGGTTTCTGGCAATTTGGGGCATCCATTGCCTCATAGCTTCTGGCTTTAGATGGCCAATCTCCACCCGCCCCACCTTCTCAATCTGTATTTCCAGATTTATCTCTTCTTGTATGGCCTCAGTCATTATGCTAGGTCCCACATTAATCCACTGTGCCCTTATTTTAATCTGGTGGCATTTACAAAGACCTTATTTCCACGTGTTCACAGTCTGAGTAAACATGATCTTGGGGACACCATTCTACCCAGTATATATGATTCCTTTCTGTTCTTGAACACAGAAGTGTATGACAAGGCCCTTGAACCTCACTCCTACTTTATACTAGGTTAAATTCATCTTTCAGCCCTCTGACCAAAGCCTACTTCTGCCTAACAGTCCTCTGGCTGGCCCAAGAGAAACATTTGCCCTGATAATCCCCAATTATGTGCATCATTCATATTGCTATATAAAATTATCTTTCTTAGCATTTCCCTTTGGCTAGAACATAAGGTAGTACCTGTTCTCACTGCTGTTTCTCAAATACTGAACCCAGTACCTCATGCACAGCAGTCACTTTCCAAGACAACAAGGAGTCAAACTGTAGTTTGTGGGTCTCACACGAAGCTCCTGAAAGCCACAGCATATTTCCCCAGTCTTGAAAGGCTACAGTAGTGAATCTGAGGGTATTAAGCTGAAAATAGGTCTCTCTCTCTCTCTCTCTCTCTCTCTCTCTCTCTCTCTCTCTCTCTCTCTCTCTCTCTCTCTCTCTCTCTCTCCCTCCCTCCCTCTCAGACTCCTGGCTACCATAATGTGAACTGCCCAGCTTTACCACTCTCCCCTGCCATGACGGACTGAACCTATGAATTCAGGTATTTTGTCTAAGCAATAAAAATTCTAACCAGCTGGTGGCACTATTGAGAGACAGTGGAAACCTTAGGAAGTAGAATTAGGACCCTGACACCCTTCCACCCACCAGGATACAGCAGTGTCACAGGTCCAAAGCAACAGGACCGAGTGGCCATAAACAAAACATCCGCAACAAAAATAAACCCTTTCTCCTTTAAGATATCCCTCGGGCATTTTGTCACAGTGAGAGAAAGCTGAGTAACACGCTGTATGATACCAACCAACTTTGACAGTGCAAAGGATGGTGCCACAGCAGGGTGCCATAGCTGCGGCTAGTGGGCCTGTGGACCCTTGGGGTGATGTGCCAGAGAAACACTTCTTTCTCTTAAGCCACTGTATTTGTAGAGCCTTCAGTGACGTAAAGCAATATTTACTTTAACTTCTATAGAAATATTTCTGGGTCTTTGCCTTTTTTCTGCCTCCTTCACAAGCTAAATTAAAAGTAAGAGGCAAGGTGGGCCATTCAGGTTGTTCATGGCCTCCTCTAATCCTTTGAAGTGCATACTGTGAAGCTGTCCAGGTTCCCCAGGCATCTCAGCAGGCAGGAACAGGAAAGGCAGAGGAGGCCTGATCTGTCTAAGGACCTCTCAGCAGGGCCAAGGTAGACATAAGAAGACATGTCTTCAGGGCGAGTTAGTCCATTTATTTGGTTCAGGGCCTTGCAACAAGAGGGGATTGTGTTTGAGTCAGGTCCTAATGATGCTTTCACCGTGGAACACCGAATCATTCTTGCTGGAGGCCTCTCTAAGAGAGGAAAAGATCAAACACAAAAAAGCAAGTGCTTTTGGTGCCTGGTCTTTTCCCACCTTAACCCTGAAGGCCCTGGCAGGAAGTCTAGCTGCCTTTGGTGAAGAATGTCCTTCCAGGCTTGGGCTTCACCCCAAGCTCTCCAGACTGTACCACAAACTGCTTTATTGTAGCTTGTGGTCCTCGGCAATGCTGGACCCTTTGTTGATTCCCTCAGGCTGCCTGGCTGGGCAGTCTCCATTTTCAGCAAGGCTGCTAATAAAGGTGCAAGGGCTGGGCTCCAGGCAGAGCTAACCACAGAGCCTCTGACACAATACAGCCCAGAGTGGGTTGTGTCTGTTCACTGCCTTCCTGTGTGTCCGGCATTGCTGTTACACAGACATAGCTCTTCTCAAAAGCTCAGGATGTGCCTTGTCTTCTGGTCTACCTCCATGCTGGTGAAATGTACACATTTAAACTGAAGCAAGGAAGACAAAGGCTCTGTCCCACACCCTGCACTCACCACCTTCTACTGTCTCTTCATGGGGCGATCTAAAGTCCATTGGTAAGATTTGGGGTGCTGTAGTAGTTGGAGGTATTAATGAATTTTTGCTCTTCCTTCTATCAGTGACTTTTCTCCATATGACATTAAACTCCTCCAGAAAAAAAGAAAAGAGAAAGAAAGCAACTCAGAAAGAAAAGTTCGTGTTTTCTTCTTTGCCCTGGGCTCTGAGCTCATCCCCATGGCTGACACTATTCACAGACAGGACAAAGATGGAGGCTGGTATTGCTTGGTTTGCTTGCTCTCTGGTTCCATCGTCACTGGGACTTGTCTAAGCTCCCTCATTAAGACAAGACTAGTAGAGCTGAGCAGCTTTGATCAGTCCAGAACAAATGACCAAAACGGCCTAGATGAGCCAATGTCCAGCCATCTGTTTGTGAGTGAACTCAGCGGAGATCAGAAAAACCTCCCATCTCCCACAAATCACCGATGCCAAGAGTCCCCATCTGAACAATTGCTGAGACCAGTGAGTTCTGAGCTGTGAGGTCTGAGCCCCTTTGTTACAGGGTGTTGCATGATGACAGATAACAGATGTAAGTGTGAGCTGGTCTTTTACTCACTTCTAAGAGGAATCCTGAGTTTCCAGATTGGATCCTTCTCACTGCTCCTAGTGCCTGTGTGTGGATGACAGACCTGCCCACCTCTGGCTGCTTTTCTACTTCCCTGTCCTGTTTTGTTTCAGTAGTTTTAAGAAAAGGACAAGCTTTTCTCGAGTGCTTTGCCTCTCTTCATTTAGTAATACGCAGTTATCAACAACTTTATGCGGAGTGTCTACTTAGAGTTGTGAGCACCACACATGTCCGCTCTGCATTGTGTAGCTCTGGCTGGCTTCTACTCAGAGTGACACACTTTTAAACTAGTAAACTGTTCATTGCAATCTTGATGTAATGACATTTTATGAAGGCCAGAGAGCGCTCTCCACAGGCTCATTTCTGTGGGTCCTCAGGCACCAATGCTCTAGGGCTGTCCTGTGCTTTCAAAGGTGCAGAATGGATGATAGGGTGGGGTTTGAGTTTTATTTAAAAAAAAAAAAAAAAAAAAAACTCCTCTCATTACCCCATTCCTCCTGCTCTGTATCCTACTAGTTGCTACCAAACTAATAACCCAAATCAGGAAATTGCCAAAGCTAGGGTATCAGGAAGTAATGTCTTAAGGCTGCCTTTGGGTGAGCGTTTCACCAGCATGAACTGCAGGCTGTGTGCACTCTGATGAAGATATAATCAAATTAAACATTTACATTTGCCTCCTCTAACATTCCTTAGAAGAACGACTGTCAATGAGAGACATTTGTTTTCCTCCTTCTTTCCTCTTTCTTTCCCTATTCATTTTTATGTTTTTATTAAGAGATAGTCTCACTGTGTAAATCAGGCTAGCTCAAAACTTATGCTTTTCCTCCCTGAGTCTCCAGAGTGCTGGGATCACAGGTGTGGGACACACCTGGCATAGTCATCTCTTGGGAGAAAGAAGTAACTAGGATTTTTTTAGCACCTACTATGGACTAGATAATGTTTTAGCCTTTCACTTCCATGATCACATTTAAAAGCTCTTGAAGTAAGACCAATAAGGTACCATTGGTCTTTCTGTGTGGTAGGTAAAGGAATTAAGACCCAGAGATATTGGGCATCTTGGTTGTCGAGTAACTCTTCTGTAGCCCATAAGATGCAGAGCAGGAAACAAGTTGTAAGATTGCCCCCACCCCCTTGTTCTTTTAACTGTGATGTGGTTTTAATTACCATGAGGAATATATATTTTCCAGCAAATGTCAGAAATGCATGTGTTTGCTGCCTAGGATGGAGTTTGGAGAAACACAGCTAAGGGACTGTTTTGTTTTGTTCAGCTAATGAAAATGATCTAAAATTGACTGTGGTAATAGTTGCATTTCTGAGGATATATAGTAAAAGTTGTTGAATTATGAGAAGAAATGCATCTTGTGGAAAATGATGGCATGTGAAAATTGGTGTTCTGAGGCACCAATTATGTGTTTGTGTTTGCATTTAGGGTTTGGTATTAGATAAAGTGGCATAAACTAAGAATATTCAGAAGGTATTCTGATTTGGGACACAAGAATAAGATCTCTGTGTGTTCAGGGTCAGAGCTATTAGAGCCATAGCAAGAGTGTGGCGGTGGTGGCACACGCCTTTAATCCCATAAGATCTCTGTGTGTTCAGGGTCAGAGCTATTAGAGCCATAGCAAGAGTGTGGCGGTGGTGGCACACGCCTTTAATCCCATAAGATCTCTGTGTGTTCAGGGATACAGTCAGCATTGGAGACATATACCTTTAAGACCTAGGGGGCTGTACATTCAGACAGTGACGAGGCAGTCATGTGTTTGGGTTTACAACCAATGAGAAGGTAGAACGACATACTATAAAAAAACAAACCGACAGGAAGTAGGTCTCTTTTTTCGCGAAGCTGGGACAGCAGAAGGAAGGGTGAGATTTAGCTCTGAGCTCTGACCTCTCGACTTTCTCTTTTACATTGTTTCTGTGTTTCTTATTTAATAAGACGGTTGGTTACATCTACAAGGTATATTAAAAAAAGAATGTGCTGGCAACCCTCCCCACATACACACACTTACAGGCCCAGGTCCTTAGGGGTGGGTGGGTCCAGGACTTACATTTGCATGTCATCACCAGTAATTCAGGGTAAGCCCTTATGTCACTGTCTGTGGTCTCAGTGACCTGTTGAGATGTAATTTTCTTGTGTAGCCTGAGACAACCTTTGGTTATCTTGAGAGAGATGGGGATGGGGGTCCCAGGTCCTTACCTGAGTATCGGCTTCTGAAAGTCACCTTCACCATTACTAAGAATCATCTCCAAAACAGAGGTCTTTGGACCGTTGGCCTCTTCTGTGCATACTCTGGACCTGTTGTTACCAAGTCCTGTGCTAAGACATTTGCTTGTGCTGCCTCATAAGCCCATGGAGAGTAGACACTCCAATTGCCTCTATCTCAGCGATGGTGGAAACAGGAGTTCAGAGTGTCGGTGGTTTGAGTAAGAACACAGAGGCAAACTCCAGTGAAAACAGCAGCCTTCTGGCAGCGTCCTTCAAATTATGTGTGCCAGTTGTAGCTCCAGAAGACCCATATTCATTTAGAAGAACAGTTTCCCAAAAACTGGCTTCAATTTGATTGTGGACTTGAGGTATTGTCTTCCTGTTGTGGTTTTCCCACAAACAGGCCAGGAATTCCCAGGGTTCATCACAGTGGATCAACATCAGTGTCCCCTACAGATGATGTCCATGGAGAACACTACGTACTGAAAGATAATTGTGATGTCTGCCACTTCCTCGTGCCATTTCCTGTCCTAGCAGACACAATTCTCTCCCAAGGTGAATCAAAACTGACACAGGCATCAGGAAGAAGCAGGCATCTACAGGGATTTTTGCTATCACAGTTACAATTTCTTACCCAAACTCTCTAGGAGAGACCAAGTCCCTACCTTTTTCAAAAGTTCTCCCTATGTTCTAAACATGGGTCCCCAACAGTATTGGAGCAATTGGCTGTTAAGATGTTAACTGATCTATCTTAAAATAAAAGACCTGATGTCAAGGCTGTTTGAGAAATGAGTTAACCAAAGTTGAAGCACTTTTCATTGGCATGGAACTCCTCAGAGCCCCAGACTTTTTCTCACTTGGTGGTAATAGCAAAATAGCACCAGTAATCACCAGCAGCCACTCACCACTTTCTCTGCGCCAGGGAACATGACATGTGTTTAAAGCATTAGTTCATTTTTGCAGTCATCTAGGAAGTATCTGGTATGATTATCTCCATTTTGCAGGCCAGGAAATCAGGGCTTAGAGTTCATAGCCATGCTTCTTTGAACATGCCTGTCAAGTCTCATTTCAGAAGCTAAGCGGGGTATGGTCTGGTTAGTACTTGGAAGAAAATCCAGGTCGAGGAGTTGAATGATTGGCTGAAGGTACCAAGAACAGCCAATAAAGGGCAGGACTGGAATTCCTGTGTTTCTGAGTCTTAAGCCTGACCCAGCTTGTCTCTTCCTTAGAAGAAGAGCATGACTGTACAAATCACCAGTCTTGTTTTCATGCCTTCTCTATAAGTTGAATGGATGGCATTTGAGAAAGACAAGTGACCTCAAAGGAAGTTAGCCCTGGCCTTCTGTTTTTCCTCCCCATACAAGGCAAAATAAATATAGGTGCACTAAGCAGAGGAAGGGAGGGTGCTCCGGATCGAGAAGGAAACAGCTTTCAAGCCTTTGCTTTTGACATGGCCTGAAATACTGTCTAAAGGATCAGGCCACAGCAGACTGATAAAGGCCAAGATGCATACTGCTTCCTTAGGGCTGTCATGGGACCTTAATAGCTTAGTTTTTCACAGGCAGGAGAAGGAGGGGTATGCCTTTCAAATTAGTAGGTCTGTCATGTTCTAAACTGTTGGCATTTCTGAAAATGGGATTTGACTTGTGAACAATTATTATCCAATGCAGGATCTGAAATCTGCCTCTCTCAAGTCAACAACCTGGTAGTAAGGGGATTCTCATTAAACACAGACCTCTTCCTCAGGGTGGGACTATTGTATCCCCAGATTCCAATCCAAATTGTATTTGAGCTCTGGAGCATTTGTCAAATTTCTTCCTCATTTCTTTAAGTCTTGGGAGGCATTTCATGTCCTCATTCGAGGGTGTTTGTCTCCCAGCAAGATGTCTGTCCAGCAGCAGTGCTAAGAGCTCAGGTCAGCAGTGCAGCACTCTGGAACTTATGGGCAACTCCACTCCTGGAGCTCCACCCAAGACCTAGCAAACCAAAGTATCCCGAGCAGCAGGTGCTCACATCCTCCTAATGCAAAGACCATTTCCCTAGGGGTCCTTATCCCTGTCGTACCCACTTGCCCATGTATCCTGCAGCTCCCCAGTTATCTCTCGACTCCACTTTCTTCTCCCTATCCTATACCTACACCAGTTGAACACTATCTGTGTTCAAGAGCATTGTAATTGGTGTCCCCAACCCCAGCCCAGATTTCCATAATGGAGTTCCCATTGAGAAGTCAGAATGCAAAAAAGACACCCTTGTCTAGGTGTTTGCATTGTCGCTCTGCCCCCACCTCTTGGGACAGATACTGCATTCCTACTGTAGGATCCAGCAGTGGACAGGGAATGAAGAAGATGTTGGTTCTGAAAACAGCTTTTTCTGCCCTCCATCCCCAGGGAACAATGTGTCCATTAGCATCATACATACTCTCAATTCACTGTACCTCCTCTAGTGGACGAATTCCTTTAGACAAGTGTGACTTCCTCACTTGGACATCCATGACCAAGTTCTAAATAGGTATGACAATACTCAGCCAAGTGTTTGGAGAATTAATAAATGTGAAGGGTCAGAATTCTGGCATGTAGTAGGGAATTAATACATTAATTATAGCCACCACTTGACCTAGTCACCCAAGTAGTTAATTCAAAGACTCAACTCAGAAAATTCCTTAGCCCCACTGCTCACTCTGCTGGGAAAGTTGAAAACAAATTCTGTTCCCTAAAAGGCCAATTCCCCAGACTTATGATCAACAACTTGACTGTATTTAATCTCCCCAGAAGGATTATGTTCATCCCCATGTACACCAGCAATACTTCCAGAATTAATTTTTCTTGTGTTTTGTTTTTGCCACCTTGCTTTTATAGTCTCTTTGATGAATTTACCTTTCCTGAGATGTGTCTGACAGAAGAATTTCCATAAAACAACAAATAATTGGAAGTGAGCAAAGGCATAGCACATTGTCCAATGACTGCCTAAGCATGGACACCACATCCAAGTGCATGCACATGTGCACACACATGCTACAAGACACACCTCTACACTAGAGATTACACAGACTTATAGGTACCAGTCAGGGAAGACACACATATAACTGGGTCACATACAAACACTGGGACTCTCTGTCCCTTCATTATTTAATGTTGAGTTTGACAACACCTGGATAAAGAGTCAGAAAAAGCAATACGATACCTTTTGGTGACTTAAGTGTCGCCACTGCCCAGTCACCATCAGAATTTCCTAAAAAAATAACAATCAAGAGATGCTGATCTGGTTGTCAGGAAGCCCATGTTTGTGGTACCCTCACATCCCTAGTGTTTGCTGTCTGAGCTACAGCATCCAAGGAATCCGGCCTCAGGGGACCCAGGGGACAAGGAGGGAACCAGGGTGAGCTTGCAATAGATATGTACCTGTTCCTCCAAGACCTAACAGGACATCAAGAGACATGCCCTGAACACCCAAGGCAACAGCAGCAGAGGAAGGAGTATTAAACAGTAGTCTGGTTCCAGTTTCAACTCACTGTGGAAGGTCGGTTTCACTAATACGGACACAAGTGGAGAAGGTGAGGAATTTGCTTCCCATTTGTTGCAGATATTCTTCTGGAATACGAGGGTGCATCATTGTTCAGTCATGCTCCAAGCCCATGATCAGAGCATGCCCTCCTGCCCATGGTGTTAAATGCTGCATTGTGTACAACTTGCTTCACCACAATGCCTAAGTGTGAAAGATACTGTTGAAAGAGTGAGAGAATTTACTCTTCTCCAGAGTCACTTTTCCTTAAGTAGGGAAATCCCCCCGAAGCAAAAGGGATCAAGCTTGTTCTCTGAGAATCCCATAATGAGTAAACCATTGCTTTATAGAACAGGCGGGAATTTGAGTTATAAATCAGGTTTTCCAAATCTAATTCCAGATGTACCCAGTAGCCCCTGCGGGAGTGGTCTCATTAACAGAGCTTCTCGTAATATAAACATACTTCTCATAAAATCAACAAATATGTGAAGAACTCTGAGTGTACCCCACTCCTTCATTAACAGTCTTTTGTAAAATTGAGTTTAATTTAAAGTGGGACAACCTCTGCCTATGAAAGCCTTGTCCCATTGGCTGAAAGCTTGACCAATCAGTGAGTGCTTCTGGCTCTTCTTTTCTTTCCTAGGAACCTACTTGGGCAGACCAAGTCCTGAACACTTTCTACACTATTTCCAGAGACCTAACAGGCTGCCAGCTGAGAGGAGATTCAGGGAACAGCCTGTGACCAGAATTATAGAGCATAGATTTGGCCCTATTTAAACCTTTCTGGTTGGCCTCCCCGGTATGCCAAAGAACTTTCAACTTGCCATGTACCCCCTGGGATCCGAACCCTACACCCTCATCACTCATACAGAGGAACTTGAATGGCAGGAGTGCGTTAAAGCTCACTGCCCTGCCTGCTATGCTTTGCCGTGTCTTCTCCCGCAACTGAGGGTCATCTGGAAATAGGTATAGCGCCCCAAATTTTCCTTTGCTCCTGGACACCAGTCTGACCAACCCCCAAGTTACAGGCTCCAAGAAAGTCATCCTCCCCACGAATCAAACTTCTCAGTTTGCCTTTAAGGCAGGACCCAGTCTTTTGTCACCTTTCCCCAGCTTCCAAGCCAGGGTAGAGGGCTGACCAGGCAGTAACAAATTTTCTTCTATGAATCCATTAACAATGAGTATATTTAATAAGATGACGGGTGCATGGGCTCCCAAACAGGTACTACAGGAAACCTCAGAAACTTAGGACCATGGATCAGGGCAGATGGGAGATAATATCAGACTGCAGGCAACTTCCTGTTCATGTGTGATGTCCATTGAGAATCATAACAGGATGGCATTTTCCCTGCTCTAGAGATAGGAGTACTCCCTCTCTGAAGGATACCTTCAGGGACACTTCTGCCTTACTAACATTGTGCTATGAAGAGGCACAGCTGTCCTCACCAGATACCTGCCCAGTACACGGTGACTTGGGTCATGGAAGGGCAATACATAACCATGTCAACCTATAAGGCACATCTCTCAGTTGCAACCTTGATTGGAAACATCTCCAAACTGTGAAGGGAGTCAGGTGAGTGACACGTCCTCCTTGGTGGATGGTAGCACTCACGCATCTGCACCCCATTTCTTGCAGACTTAGGTGGAGACAGTGAAGCGGCTTGGGCTGGCTCTGCTGATAGTTAGGATTGCAGAAAAGCCATCTGTTGTTTGTTCTCCTTCCTGTTTGTGTTTTTACCAGATCCCTAATGTGAGCTAACTTGCAGCATGTATATCTTTCCCAAACTGATGTAAAGAATATGGATTCTGCTCTCTCCCTCAGATCCAAATGCATGCCTATCAAGGTCCTGATATATCTGGGGAACTAGCAGGGAGTGACGGACAGGCAGAGCTTCTGGAAGGAAAAATGTGATGGGCTGTAGAAGCTACTACACATGAAGAACTTTTCCTGAGCCGAATTATTGGCTCCATCTGAGCCATTCACTGTATGTAGTTATGAATTCCTCTACACAGGAGAAACTGAGACCAAAAACCTGATAGTTTCTGAAATCATTTATAATGTTTGAGTCGGGACTTAAAACTCAGTCCTGACCAATTTTAGTTTCATGCATATTCTTCCTTCTCACTGGTCACCTCAGGTTCTGACTTGACACGATAACTATCACATTTCAATCCACTGGCTTTACAGAGGGCACTGATAGTTTGAAATGCCCCACATGGTGCTGTGATACTGTAGATGGGGTTGGCCAGAGCCATACCTCAGTGTCACCTATAGTCAAGGGACATCAAATTTAGTATCTGGAGAAGAAATAAATGAACACATGAATGAATGAATGAATGAATGAATGAATGAATGATATTTCATTCCAGCATGCTTTCCCCTACAGAGTCTTGTGTGGCTTAGTGCCTGACATTTCCCCCTTTGTACTATTTTTTTGCCAATAGCTTAGCAGTGAGCCCCTGGGAACAGGCCAGTCCGCTGTCACATGTCTGAGATGACCAAATGGTATGTGTTGAGACCCTGAAGTCTAAAAGAAGAAAGTTCGAAGTATGAAAGGGGCAATTTCAATAAAGCAGCAAAAACGGAAGGAGAGACAAAGGCAGACAGGTTTGGGGATCTACATCAGAGTTAAAAAGAAGCTTATGATCTTTTTTTAAAATCTGATCTCCCACCAGCACGGGCAGGAGGTGTGTGTGATGTTTCAGCACCACAGTTATTCTGATAACTAGAAGAGGTGGAATGGTTTAATATTACAATTATAAAAATTAGAGTGCCGTTGGGGACCACTCAGTTCTGCTCCTTGCTTATCCTATGAAGTAGAAATCTAGGCATTTCAGGGGCTGGCTCAGCAGCACACAGCTAGGTAAGGGCAGAGCCAGGACTAGAATGGAGCTCCTGGTAGATAAGCATCTGATACTTTGGATATTAAAGCTTTCAAGGTGGATTTATTTTCTAGGGATCTTTTCTAAGTTGGCAGTTAACACTAGAGATTGGCTAGGCCTCCCTTGTCCACTGGATTGGAAGTTTTTACACAGTGAGCCTGGCTCCAGGGGGTGGCCAATCATTTTAAACAGCCTGGCCCCTGGGTGGTAATGATCCTCTAATGAAATGCATTTCCCCACTCACAGCAAGTTTGCACTACACCTTAACAAAGAACCTTTGAAAGAACATTTATTATGGGATTTGCAGTTCATTGATGCAGGCAGATGCTGGCGTCCTGGGGAGTCACCTGTCAGCAACAAACTGACACTCCACTCAAAGGCGATGCACCAGATCACCCATCACTCAGTTCAATCCCAAGAACTCCACAGTTGTCTAAGGATGGGAAGGGAAGCCTGTTAGCCATTGACTAGACTGGGGCAAAAATCCCAAGAGAGATCCTTCCATTTGCTACAAGATACAAAGATGATTTCTTAAAATCCAGCTAGTCTCTGATTCTTGCCAATGGCAAATTCATTCATTCATGCAAAAAATATTTCAGCAGTTCCTGGTTGCAGAAGAAAGGGTTACATAGGGAGTGTCAAACATATTTTCATATTGAAAATTTCATTCCAAATGCTCTGCAGACATTTCTTGTCTAAAGCAACCCTGCAGAAATCTCGGGGAGGATCAAGGAGCTGTGTTGGAACATTCATCAATTATTTACCCTAAGAGCTACTAAGGATCTGGTTTGTGTGAAGGTCTAAGTTAAAGAAATGGGTTGCATGGAATAATTTGACCAGTTCTCAAAGAAATAAAAGACATCTGGGTTGATTATTTTTAATGTCTAAAGAAGAATCCCATAAACAACAGATGTTATTTATCACCGAATTGCAGGGTTCAGAAAGAGAGGTGGGACCAGAATAGCATTTGCAGGTTGCTGCAGCTGTGTGAGCAGTGAAGACACTCTCACCTGCTCTCCTGGGCAATAGTACTTCTCCCTTCCTTGTAAAATGTGGATGCTTAGGATGCACGTGGTATGCAAGAACAGTGGGGAATCAAGAAAATCGATGGCTATAGAACATAAGAGGGGGTGTTTTCTCTTTTCCCCAGGGGCTGGGGGAGACAGAGAAATAAAGCATGAGACTTGGATAACTTCTAGGGAAAGCTTTACCAGGTAGGAGATTTAGAGAAGACGGTGTCTGTCTATTAAACATGTGACCTTGGCACTATATACTTGGCTCAATCTCTTCTAATTATTCCATCCTGAAGACCTAGGCAACTGGGGAACAGGAGCTCTTCAACTTCTGATACAAACATTAGTCACCTAGCCTGTCTCTGGCCTTATGTGAGGTACCAATACAATTGTTTTATGAGTATTATTATCATTAGCAACCTTAGATACCACAAATATCAGAGCCACATAGTGGTGTCTGAACTTTGAGTTCTGGGGTTAGGATATTTCATAGCTGAATCAATCAAAGAGTTTCTATTATCCCATCTCTACTGAGGGTCTGGTAGAAAAGAAGATAAACAATTGCTTAGAAAAGATAGTATATCTGTGGCATCCTCTACCTATCCAATGTTTCTTGGAAGCAAAACTATATGAGAATAAATGAGTAAGTCCTGTAAGTGGCCAGAACAGCAGAAAGAGCTCTCCCAATAAATCAAATGGAATTCTAGGCAAAGGGAGTTGTTCTATGACTCAAAGATCCTGGTAGCCAATCTTTTAGTGAAGGAGAAGAGTCTTCTGTAAGGAGAATATTTAAAGAATATGATGAAGACCTTTCAGGGAGACCCAAGCTGAGCCTGAGAGAAGATAGAACCAAGAAAGGAGTCAGTCAGCATGGCTGTTCACAAGAGAGTGGTGATCTGGGAAAAAGAGACATTGTGAATGATGGGACTTACTTTGTTTGGTCTTGACTTGAAAGGTCTCTGTTTTCCCATTTTATAAACTGGAAAACTGAGGACTCCTGGGGGTTGAATGTGGCACATGGTAGAAGCTATGTGGTAGAGCCAGGATTTGAGTTCATATCTGTCTGGCTCTTTTCAGCTCCTCAAAAAATAAACTCAGAGAAGGGGCAGGTTAAATGAAAAGGCAGACTTAAAAACCTCTCCTCAAAAACAGGACTAGAAAACAAAACCCACAGGATGTAACAAGAAGGAAACAAATTTTCTGTGTCTAGAGTGAGCAAGAATGTAGGAAGCAGGCACTAGATTTGGGAGAGGACATGAAGAGAAACAGTGGAGTTGAGGTCCAGTCTTCTGAATGCTGGCTTGTGCTATAGTCCAAGTCAGGAGTCTTCGGTTTTGGCTTCATATTAGAAACATCTAGACTTTTAAAATTTCACATACATGGGTATTTAGTCATATATCTCTGTGTACCTTGTGCATCCCTGCTACTTGTGGAGGCCATAAAAGGGTTTCAAATCCCCTGGAACTGGACTTACAGATGGTTATGAGCCACCATGTTGGTGCTGGGAATGAAACCAGGGCCCTCTAGAAGAGCCAATGAGCCATCTCTCCAGCCTCCTTTGTTTTTTTTCAAATGTCTATGTCTGAACTCCACCTTCACCCAGCTCAGTTAAAATCCCCAAGGTGCACTGGGCCCGGGTACTGTTTACTGCACTCAGGTGGTACTGGATCATCTGCACATTGAGAACCTGAGTTGCCCCAACCAAACACAAACCAGGAACTGATTGATGACTTTGCTGTGACTGTGACTTCGTCTAGTGGAATGCGTCTGAGAGCAAAGTGCCATGTTCTGTTCAAGTGGGATGGAGAGGGGTACTGGGGTGACCGAGGTGCCTGCACAGTCTCAGCTGTTTCCTGCTCTATTGGCTCTGTTGAATCACTGCTTTAGTTGAGGTTTCTTAATCCAGTCATCGAGTGCTAATTGTGCTTTCTTCCATGGATCAGTGAGACAGCATGCTTAAGAAGTCAAATGTAATATTGCACACTTGGTAAGAACAACATTTCTAGTAGCTCTAGAGTCTAGACCGCCTTTCCCCAGGAAATGCCACATTCTAAAGAAGAAAGGCTACCTGAGCAAACATTTATGCTATACATTCATTTCTTGGAGTTGGCAGGGGATGTGTGGGTGATGGGGGTTACCTTTTTAAAAGTCAAGACATTGCTAAAACTAATAGACTAGATTCTACACCTGAGGGTTCTGAGGACTACCTAGGGAAGATGGGGAATGCTAAAGGGGATTAAACATAAGTGGACCACATGAGCATCCCCAGGAAAGAGTTCTAAGTAAACAGGTGCCCCAGAAGACCACACTGTCCACATAGCAAGGCAGGACTCAACTGGTTCAGAAGAAGCAACTGGGGGAGTCCTGATTCTAGATAGATAGACAGATAGGTAGATAGAGAGATGATAGATAGATAGATAGATAGATAGATAGATAGATGACAGATTCATAAATAGACATATATATACATAGATAGATGATAGTTTCATAGACATATACATAGTTATAGATAAATGATACACACACATAAATACTCACAAACATAGGCATATACATAGGTAGATACATACATAAATTGGTTAATATATATACACATATATGATAGACAGATAAATGATAGCTAGATGATGAACAGACAGATAGATGATAGAAAAGCAGAGAAATAGGTTTAATAAGAAAATAAGAGTAAAAAATAAGTCCATAGGGAGAAGCCAAGTACAGGAGGAGGGAGAAGAAAACAGATCCATGTAGGATGTCCTTACCGACTGCCTTCAAGGAGGCATACTTGTTGAGCTCTTTGCCTGGAGGCTGCTGTTCATATGGATTAGAAATCTGGCCCAGGTTGGGGTATGAATGTGGGTGTCCCATCTGCTGGAGCAGAGGAGAAGTGGGCACTGCATTGTTCATCTGGGTGGTGTCTGAAAATGAAGAGAAAGAGATGGTCATAAATAGAGCAGGACCTACCAACCACCTCCACTGCCATCACATCCCTCCAGCCTAAAATCCTCCCCAGACTATGGACATGAGTGGAAGAGCATCAGACAGAATGATAAATGCCAAGTTTCTATCATTGAACAGCTACTTGCATTGTCAAAACAGTATCGCCGGGTGGTGGTGGCGCACACCTTTAATCCCATCACTCAAGAGGCAGATCCAGGCAGATCTCTGTGAGTTTGAGGCCAGCCTGGGCTACCAAGAGAGTTCCAGGAAAGGCACAAAGCTATACAGAGAAACCCTGTCTCGTAAAAACAACAACAAACAAACAAACAACACAAAAAAACAGTATGTGGGGACAGTAGAGAAATGGCTCAATGGTTAAGAATCCATTGTGCTTTTGTAGAGAACTTAAGTTTTATTCTCAGCACCTGTATTTAGCAGTTCACAAATGCCTGTAACTTCAGCTCCAGGGACATACAACATCTTGGGCCAACTCAAGAACTTGTACTCATGTGCACAGACACATAGAGACTCAGAATTAAAACTAAAATAAATATTTTAAGATAACAAAATTTGCGGGCTGAGGAAATGGGTGGATGACATGAGTTCCAATCCCAGCACCTATGTCAAGAAGACAGGAGTGTACATGCCTGCAAGCAGTTCTAGCACTAGTAGGCCGAGAAAGGCAAACCCTTGGAGCTTGCCACTCAGCCTAACAGAAACACCCAACTTCTCATTCAACCAGAGACTTTGTCTCAAAGGAATATAGTGGAGAGCAGAGAGGTGATACCCAATATCTGGCTTCTGCATGTGTGTGCACTGATGTATAAATCCTGACACACACACACACACACACACACACACACACACAAACAAGAACAAACAAGATTTGTGCAACAAGATGTTCGACTTCAGCAACATTCAATTAAGAGCTCCTGAAGTCTACCCCTTTGCAAAAAAGCTGACAAACGGGAGGACTGTAGGCCGCCAGGGATGGTGTAAGTGCTGGGAACAGAGGCCTCAGAAGCTTGAGATCTGTGTGCAACCTAATCAGCTGCCACACCTGCAGAAAGGAGCTGGCATGTTGTACTGACATTTACAGGACATGTATATGTGATACAGACAGTGTCACCTCTGGCAACCAAGCCTACAGAAATATATAATTGCCACAATGTAAGGATCTTTGCTCAGAAATGCTTTTTGCACTATTTCATTGTGTTTTGTTTTTTAATATAAACTGAAAAAAACTGAACTACTATTATGGGAATTCACAAAAATATTTCACAATATGCATTCATGAAACTGTTAGGGGGATAAAGGTTTTAAAGTAAATCCATACTACATGTCTAGGAAGTTTCCAGAGACTGGACAGGAAGCAGGTGAGGCAGTACAAATGTTATAGTGTTTATCTTACAAAACAAAAGGTGCCTGCTTCTTCACATGAAGGTTTGCTTGCATAAGCTAAACAAAAGATTACAAAGCACACATATTGAATATTGACTACTTGGGAGGGACTGAAAATTATGGAAAGGGAATTTTCAGAAAGTTTGACTTTTCAATGCATTGAGATGAAATATGAAGGAAAAGCAGAATATCAGTCAGGTGTGGCAGATGAGGAAAGGCACTACAGAGAAGAAGTTACAGGCAGAGGAAGTAGCAGGTGGCTTTGCCACTGAAGGGAAGATGGCAGGTTCAGGTTCAGACTAAGAACCGGCGAGAGGTCCTTAGTCTCTCGACATGCATGGCTGGAAAGTACAGCATGAAGGAAGTAGAACAAGATGTGGCAGCAGCAGCTGGCAGAGCCCAAGCAGCTCGTTGGGAGACCCCATCTTCACCTGGACAGCAAGGAGATGAAGTTCAGGTGGAGAGAGATGGTCAATCCAGGAGAGTCAATCAGGGCTCAGCCTCAACCAGGGGATCGGGTGGGATGTCTCCAGCTTCAGGAAGCACCTGTGTTCATCAAGATGTACCCTGCTACCAAGATGCTGGGCAACCTCGTGTGATTCCATTAGCTGGCATCCACACTCACTTCCCAGCTTCTGCAGCTCTTGGCTGCCGACAGCTCACCCAGCTGTGGTATGCAGAGGTTTGCTCTCAGCTGACGGGGCCACCATGCTGGACTTGGTACATTTCACACACCTCACCCTCAACACCTGAGTGGTCTGCAACCGGTGCCCCCTGTCATTCAAGTGCAGAGTGCAGCCACTTGCTTCAAGGTGGGACTGACTATGGAGAGACAGTGGGTGCTCAAGACTCACCCTGGATTGGGACAGGTTTAGGACTGGGGTTTTCCATAAAGGATCAGATGGTTTAGACTTTGCAGGTCTCTGTTGCAGCTACTCAATCTGCCATTGTAGGGTGAAACTAGCCTGGATATTATACAAAGAAACAGTCGTGTCTATTTCAGTAAAATTTTATTTTCAAAACCAGGTGACACCAGGTTTGGCTCAAGGTCTTTGTTTGATTATCCCTGTCTACACTTTACCTGACGCTTTCATTCTTGCATGGCCACTGTGCTCCATTTATGTTTCCCAGTGCGTGTGTGTGTGTGTGTGTGTGTGTGTGTGTGTGTGTGTGTGTGTGTGTGTGTGTATTCACTGAAAAGCACTCACCAAGAGCCATGAACTGAACTCCTACTTCAGGCTCTGCATCTAAAAGATGCAATTCATGATATGTACGGATATTTTTGTATTCAGAAACCAATGAACCCAGTTGTAAACAGACAGGATACAATAACTGCTCCATAAATATAGGGAATATGTTTTTATCACTACACATGTCTGGGCAATCACATAAACCCAAATGTCTAGAGGGAGTGTTGTGAAGTGTAAACCATCTAATCCAGCCTCAGGCTGGCATCCAAAGAGGTAGGGTATCCTGTGGTAGCTTTTGACTGACTCCCAAGACAAACAAGTGATGAGAGGAAAGGTGTTGATAAGATATGGCTCTCACTATGCCCTGGACCCTGAGATGCTCCTACATTTTCCTATGCAGATCCCACCTCCAGAGGGTGTCTTCTACTCCTAGAAATGTCAGGCCAAGCAAATATTTTCCCAAATGTTGGTCCAGTAGAAAGAGCCTCATCATACACTGTCATCGCCTGATGCTCTCTGTGTTTCTTTGTATGTGTGATGTGATTTCTTTTATTTTACAGCCACTGTGTTTATAAATTTAGAGTCACCATTTTCTTTAATATGCTTCTTCATTTCTATCAGAGTCATACGATGAGCTGCCAATCATATTAACTGTTTGAGTGTGGGCTTGCCTAGAAATCATGAGATAAAGCCTTAAATGTAAGCACATTTGTGTATGATCTGAGGAAACACTTACAGCAGAAGGGCAGGAGACGCAAGGAGGAAATGAAGCAAAGAATGTGAGACCAAGAAAGATACACTGGTGGTGAACTGGTTGAATCCCACTCTGGGATTCTACTGCATGGTGTTGAGTGTCTCCTTCACAATATGTCACCACAGGAACAATGGGGCTCCCTTTGTATTTACATAGCAAGTCTCATCCATTGCTGGTTGAGGATCTTTCTTAAAAACTCAACTCTCAGGTGGGACTTCGGTTTGTGTCAACATGGCAATTCTCTTGCCCCTGCCAAGCTGCGTTAGAAACTTCCAGGTGGAAAGCAGCGGGGGAGGCATAAGAGGGGTTTGCTGACAGATGCAAACATGAACTTTTATAGTCAAATAAAAGGACTAAATTCTGGTATTCATCTCACAGTAGGGTGACTGTTAACAATAATGGATTTTCTAGCTACAAAATCTAAAAGAAAGGAGTTTTCGTGTTCTTACCATGAAGATATGATAAATGATTGAGGTTACAAATATGTTGATCACCATAATTTAATTGTTACATGGTGTAATCCATGTATCAGGGTAACACACTTTACCCCTGGATATGTACAATCATTGTGTGCCAATTAAAAGTAAGATAAAATAAAGCTTCAAAGACAGACTGAGTGGTGCATAAGGGAAGCCCAAGGCCACCAGGAAACTGACTAATGACTCAGTGCCAGGTATTTTGTGCCCCCACTGAAGAGATTTCAAACAGTAGCTCATCCAGTTAGAGCGGACACCCTCAAAGTCAGTCCTCTGTCCCCTCTCCCCTGCATCCTGGACCCTCATCACTATCCGAAAATCCTATTTCTAAGTTCACCAGGGAATGCTAACCACTTCATTAAAGGAGGAAAGAGCCTGTAGAGATGCTCCTCACAGGACATCTTGGGACAGCTTTTATATTATTAAACAGAATACTTAATATTCCTTTACAGAGCATTTGCTCTTAGATTATTTCTGCTAAGTTTTGTGTTACCTCTAGGGCACTGAGTGGTTATTGAACATAAGTAGGTATGACAGAGAGGGCCCACTAAAATGAACCCTCTCTAAAGAAGAAACGAGGCTGCCCCGAGTCATGACTCTGCTTCACATTCAGCAACTTAGGAAGTGACTTCATGGCAGACTTAGATAGCCATTTTGTGCTAGCTTCCAGGCACCAGATATTCAGAAATATTAAAATTGTAACCCTCAGGGAAGCCATAAAGAACTGTTAAACAGACATTGGTGGCTGAGTTTTCCTAGACAAAAAGATAGGTTAGACCTCATAGCCTGTTATCTGTTAAGTTTCCCCAAATGTGCCCAGCAAAAGAGACCCAAAACAGGTCTATGAAAGGAAACCCCAGGCTAATGTATAAGAAAAACAGACCAACACTGTGAAGAATGCAAAGCATGGGAGATTATGGCCAAGATGAGAAAAGAAGTATAAATGTGTGCGTGTATATGTTATCTGTAGCTGTGTGTACAAATACACACTTATCCTACATCTATACTGTATGCAGGCATAATTTCTTTTGCAGAGTTATGGCCATAGAGGAATGCAGTAGCACTAGTGGTGTCTTTCTCATGGAAGGGTGATTGGATTTCTCTTCTAGCTTAGCTCAGAGAGATCTCATGCACCTGCATAGGAACAGATTCTGTCCAGCCCAACAAGAAAATTCCACACCCTTATAATGTTACAGCTCATTATAGCCCTTAAAAAGACTACAGAGCCTTTGCTGTTCTATGACATTAACCATATTCCATCAACAACCTCCATTAGCATGCAGGACGCCATTGACACCCCTGCACTTTTCTCCTAAGACAGAAAGGGCCCTCGTGTACCTGACAGTCATTTTTAAAGAAAGTTGGGGCATAATTACTCTAATTGGAGGCATCTAGTATTCTTACCCCAAGGTAACCATCTTGGAAGTACCATTATTATGTGGTATATCTTAGTCATTCAACAGAAATAAAGTGCATGCAATTCAGATCATGCCAGTTAGGGTAAAAAGTGCTCAGTTACAAGCACAGAGAGGTTGTGCTGAGCTTCTGTGTGGGAGACAAATGATGACCAGTGGTTCATTTGGATGGAATGACAACAGAAAGAGCCCCAGAACATTTTATAGGGAGGAATGGCATGGAAATATATGAGAGGGTCCAAGCATGCTGCTTTGACGATACTCAGGAACTAGCTTCTCAAATGCTATCTCCCTGGTTTGCACTGTCATCTCAACCAGCAAGGGTTGTGTGCATGTTCATGTTGACATGCCGGTGTGGGTGTGCATGGGGAGGCCAGAGGCCAGAGGTCAGCATCAGGTGTCGTTGTCCACTGCTCTCTGCTGTACTTGTTGAGACAGGGCTTCTCAATGAACCTGGAGCTCATGGATTTGGCTTGAGTGGTTGGCCAGAGCATCCTGTCTCCAGCTCCCCAGTCTGTAGGTCCGTGCTACTCAGCCCATCTTCTCTACTTAGAGACACAGGGATCAGACTCAGGGCCTGGTGCTCACATGGTAAGGTAAGCACTTCCTTAACTGACAGTCTCCTCAGCCTCTGTTAACTTTTGTTGGAGGTAGATGTTTAAAATTTTTCTGTGGATGAATGTTTTGTCTGCATGTATATATGTGTACCCTGTGTATGCCTCATACTCAAGGAGGCCAGGACAGAGTGTCAATACCACGGAACTGGAGTTACAAGCAGTTGTGAGCCACTAGGTGGGTGCTGCAAATCAACCCTTGGTCCCCCGAAGAAACAAGTGCTCTTAAGTGCTAAGCCATCTCTCCAGACACTAATGTAAGTAGTTTTAAATCTACTAAAATACTTACAGTATGGTACAGAAACATCCACTACTGCCCTCGACCCAGTTTCTCTATTATGAACATGTCCTTTTGGGATGTTTGTTACAATCAATTAGCTAATATTGATAGGTCACTAACATAAGCTCACACTTCGTTAGGGTTCCCTTCACTCCTTACTAATGTCCTTTTAGAATCCCATTTCAGCACCACACTAAACTAAATCATGTCTCCTTCATCTCCTTTGGCCATGAAAGTTTCCTTAGACCTTTTTTTTTTTTTTTTTTTTTTTTTTTTTTTTTTTTTTTTTTTTTTTTTTTTTTGGTTTTTCAACACAGTGTTTCTCTGTGTAGCTTTGCACCTTTCCTGGAATTCACTATGTAGCCTAGGCTGGCCTTGAACTCTGCCTCCCTAGTACTGGGATTAAAGGCATGCACCACCACTGCCTGGCTAGACTGTACATTTTTTATGTCTTTGATGGTTTTGAGGATCATGGTCAGTTGGACACCTTGTCTAATGTCAATTAAAAGAAATATGTCTCATGTCTTCCTTGTGATTCAGTCAGGGTTATTGGCTCATGAGAGGAAAAGCACAGAGGCAGATGCTGTCATCATAGCACATCAAGGACGCACAAGATGATGACTTATTGCTGAGATGTTCCTTTTTATAACCAACACAGTTGGCAGTGCTCACTGGGCTTCTCCACTGGTGACCTTCTCCACTTCTCCTCCCCTTTACTCTCTGGAAGGAAGCAGATGTGCATCGTCGACACCTAAGGAGCAGGAGTGGATGCTGCACCTCCTCAGTGGAGATGTAATACACGAGGCATCTGGAACTCATCTCATTCTCCATTCCATTTTCATTCCTATCATTGCAGACACATGAAGTGTTGCATGCCTTGGGTTATACCACAAAATACTTTGCTTTGTTGTCTTCCTCAATTTGCCACTTTGCTATACTTTCATCTTTTTATGTTTGGGGGGCATTGTTTATTTCTTAGTAATATATTTCTAGGATCATATTATATATTTCCTGTCCTGGCCCAAGGATCATCCATCTCTTCAAGGACCTGGTTCATTTTGCTGGAAAAAAGTATTAGACACCAAAATTTGTGTATAAGGGAGCTATGGTTACTTTTCATATCACTCTGATGACAGAACAAGAATATTTCCATGTGTGAGGACATAGACATATGCACATATCTATAAATATCTATATATGTAACCACCTTTACCAGTATTAGCCTGTGCATGCATTCATTCTGATGTCCCTATCTATGATCCATTGTCAAGTGCATCACTCTACCTGCTTATCTTAGCTCTCCACCCTGATATTAAACCTGACTCCCCTTGCCCTCCATTATTGATATATGGATATATATATATCATTATATATATATATATATATATATATATATATATATATATATATTACAATGGATGTGGATGTGCAGGCCCTCTGGGCTGTGGATATCACTCTGTGTGCTGTGAATGTGTTGCTCTGATTTGGTTGATAAATAAAACACTGATTGGCCAGTAGCCAGGCAGCAAGTATAGTATAGGCAGGATAAGCAGAGAGGAGAATTCTGGGAACAGGAAGGCTGAGTCGGGAGTCACCAGCCAGACACAGAGGAAGCAAGATGTAAAGATACAGATAAGCCATGAGCCACATGGGAAAGTATAGATTTATAGAAATGGGTTAATTTAAGATGTAAAATCTAGCTAACAAGAAGCCTGAGCCATTAGGCCATACAGCTTTAATTAGTATAAGCCTCTATGTGTTTATTTGGGTGTGAGAGGCTGTGGGCCTGGGTAGGGCTGGAGAAAACTCCAGCTACATCTCTGTGGCATGCTGACCTTGATTTCTTTGTGTTTATACCTGGACTAATAGAGCAGGATCAATTTTAGTTCCTTTTTTAGTGTCTTAAGCAACCTCCATACTGATTTCCAAAGGGGCTACACCAGTTATATTCCCACCAAACAATGAACAAGGATTGCTTTTTCCTGCATCCTCACCAGCATTTGCTGTTGTTTCCTTGATAGTGAGATTCTGACTGGAGTCAGATGGGATTTCAGTGCAGTTTTGATTTACATTTCCCTGATGGCTATGGAGACCGAACATTGTTCATACTTTTATTGGCCATTTACTTTTTTGAGATTATAATATAATTACAACATTTTCCTTCCTTTTTCTTTACTCCAAACCCTCCCATATAACCCTCCCCTTCAAATCCATAGCCTCTTTTTTCACTAATTGTTACTACATACATATATGTATGTATACATACGCACATAATACACACACACACACACACACACACATATATATATATATATATATATATATATATATATATTCCTAAATATAACATGTTCAGTCAATATAATGCTACCTCTATGTGTGTTTGAGGGGCCAACTGTTTGGCACTAGACAACCAATTGGTGTGCTCTTCCCTGGGGAAGACTACCTCTCCCCAGCTTTTCTCAGTTACCTGTAGGGATGAGGCCTCATGGAGTTTCCCATACACACTTTGACATGTCCACTGGTGTCTTTCTTGTTCATCTCATATTTGGGCAGTCATATTGGTAACACTTCTTTTGAGAATTGTCCAATTAATTTGCTAATTTATAGATCAAATTATTTGGGTTTTGGTATTTATTTTTATTTTAGTTCATTAATGTTCTGTATGTTAATGCCTTGTCAGATGGAGAAAGGGTAGGGATTCTCCCCATCCTTTGGGTGCTCTCTTCACTCTACTGACTGTCTCCCATGCTGCACAGAGCTTTGTCAGGTTTGGTATTGAGCTCCTGGAGTCTTTTGCCTGTGCCTACATCTGAGAGTGTTTTCTCTGCTTTGCTCCAGCAGTGTAGAAGTTTCCCATCTTACATGGAAGTCTTTGATCCACTCTGTACAGGGAGGGGAACAGATATCGAAACTTCTACACATGAACCATATGAAGGTCCACTTCCCTGGCACCATTGTTGAAGGCATTCGACTAGACTGCATTGTTTTCACTTTTGTTGAGAGAGAGAGAGAGAGAGAGAGGGAGGGAGGAAGGGAGGGAGGGAGGGAGGGAGAGAGAGAGAGAGAGAGAGAGAGAGAGAGAGAGAGAGTCAATTATTATTATTTATTTGCTCTGAAGAATCTATGCTTGGCAGATGCTGGGTATAGCTGGCAATTTAGGGTTATGAGGAGGTGCACAGCCAAGGGAGAAGGACCATAATGACACTAAAGATGGAGAACAAGAAAGCCCCGCCCATATGTAACAAACTTGGAGAACAGGAAAGCACCGCCTACACATAACAAATACAGAAGGTAAAGGAAACATGAGACAGTCTTCATGTATGAATCCATCCACTTTTCCCTGGAACCTCTATGTATCTACATATTCTGCCCCATTTCACAGAGGAAGAAATCAAGGCATAGGGAGGCTTTGAAATCCCACATGAAATCCCGAGAGAGTGGTGGAGCCATCCTGAACCTAGCAGCCTGACTCTAGGAATCCATGGTCTCAGCCATTTCCTTACTGTCTCTCTAGGAGCTGACATTCGAATTTCTGACATTTAAATCTCATTTTACAGCTAGGTAATAATTTTTAAGCCAGGCTATCATCTTTGGAGGGTATCCCCCCTCCAATTCCTTCATCTCCACTCACTAGCATATTAAAGGCAGGACATGGTTGGCAGGATAAAAGAGTTACAATGAAGATGGACCAGAGAAGAAAGACACCTAAAACTCAGCTGCATTGAGTCTTGAAGGGCCTAAGGGTGAAACAAGAGAGACAAAGAAGACTAGATTCTGTCACGTGACTTCCCCATCCTCGAACTTTCAACCTCAGGTAAAGTGGGGATGATGGATGAATTGAGGGAAACATCAGAGGGAGGTCACCTGCACAGCTCCTGTTTGGGATTCCAGGGAGGGTTCACAGATGAAAGCTCTGCACTCTTGTGGATAATTAATATAAGAAACAGTGACGTGGGGCTTGTGAGATGACCCAAAAAAATGCTTGAGCTCAATGTCCCTGAACTCACACATCATTAGAAATGTGGTGACAGGACAATCCTGTGTACTTGCTGGCTAGTCAGCTAGCTGAATTAGTGAGCTTCAGGCTCAATGAGAGACCATCATACCTTAAAAAGTAAGGTAGAAAGTGAATGAGAAAGTTACTTGACATTAACTTCTGGTTTCCACATGTACACACATGAACTACCACCTACACACACACACACACACACACACACACACACACACAATACAGTGGTAGAAGCTAACCAAATGATTGCCTAGTTGGCTCAATGATTCTGAGATAGCACATAGCCTGAGATCTCAGGTTTTACCTCAGAAATTGGTCATTGAACCTGACACACACAGGCAAATAGAGTGAACTTCCTCCCATTTCACCCTACACTCCTTTCTCTCTCAAGCTCATGTAAACCACAGTCCACTCAGACATAGGTCATATACCCCAAAAGGCTAAATAAAAGGCACATTAACCATGTAAAAACATTTCTCTACATTATTTAATATCATTTTATAGATAAGGAAATCAAAGCTCAGGGAGAGGCTTGGGTAGATGGCTTAATAATAACATGCCTGTCATGCAACCATGAGGACCTAAATCCAATCCGTAGAACCCATATGAAAAAGCCAGGTGTGGAGGTGCACTTGTGACTCCAGTGCTGGAGAACTGGAGACAGGTCCTGGGACCTGCTAGCTGGCAAGTGTAATCTATTTGGCAAGTTTCAAACCAGTGAGAGACCCTGTCTCAATAAAATGATGAACAGTACCTAGGGGAATAGCACCGAACATATACTCTGGTCTCCACATGCACACATATGCATGCACAATTGCACACATCCATGTACCCTCACACAAGCACACACAGAGGAAAGAAAACAAAAAACTCAGACATATTCAGTGACTTGGCCAAAGAAAACCAGCTTGTCACGATAGCAGCAGGATTTCCCTTCAGGTTTGTCTCTGCAGTGTTTCTTCCACTGAGCCGGGCTGCTGCGAGCATAGCACTAAGCCTTCTGTGTGGACAGAAAGGCTCCTGTCTCCAGTCCCTTTCCTTCTTCATGTAGTATCCCAGTCAGAGGAGAAAAGCCATGTCCAGACTCATGCCCTGCCCAGACCCATGCCCTGTCCAGACCCATGCCCTGACCAGATCCATGCCCTGTCCAGACCCATGCCCTGCCCAGACCATGCCCTGTCCAGATCCATGCTTGTTTCTTCCTTGATCCAGATAGCAGAGTTTAAATTTTACTCACAGAATGAATGAGTCCTCCATTCTACAAAACCCAGTGTCCTTGTGGAGTTCCCCTGTGCCCTTGTCTCTTTGTTAGATTCACACATTCATTCCTTGACACAGACTTTAGTATTTCAGATCTTCAGGGTTTGTGTTTTGTGGGTGGGTTCTAGCTTTTATACTATACTCATAAAATTCCTTTCAAACCTTTCCACAGTTGAGAAGGACAGTGTTTTTATCTGACTCCAGAGGCCATGGTTCCCTTCATTCCCACCCTTTCCAACACACTATGCACAAGACTCAGACTTTGGCTTCTGTATAGGACCATGTGGATAATAGAATGACATACGAATGCACTTTGGGAGGCAGTTTGAGATTTGAACTGTGGCTTACTCATCTACCTATAGCACCTTTGGTATGTCATAAAGTGTTTATGGACCTCAGCCTTCTAACCTGCAAACTGGGGCCATAACAGCTCCCTCCTGAGATGCTGTAGGGATTACAGACATGAAGCAGATGGGTTTGGTATCACAGGTGAATCATTACAGGCACCCCCGACAGTAACCAAAGCTTTATTGCCTCCAATTACGCAGAAAATCAAGGCAACATAAAGAGGCCACGAGAAGAAGGATGTTAGGTTTCAGAATGCTTAGACACAAACCAGAATTATTTTTTCGGCTATGTCAAAACTGAACCTTTGTGAGAGAAAGGTCAGGAGATGTCCCTGCAGGCACCAATTGCTCAGGTAATTATCACAACAACAGCAAAGAAAATGGACATTCAAAGTCAGAGCAGAACCCTGGCTTTTAGCTCTGCTTTTCTTCTTCAACCTTTCCAAATCTTTTAAGGGGAAAACCTGAAAATTATATTATTTGAAATACCATGTAGATTTGTCTTTGGCCACAAGCACAGAAAAAAAAGCTAGTCAAAATTACCTTGAATTTGTGAAAAGAGGACATAGGAAGCTACTCTCCCACCAGAAAATATTCATGCAAAAAGAGAGTGAGTCTCAGTAGCAGAAGGAAAATTACCAATTCACAATGGAGGAAAAAGAGAAAATGCATAATAGTAAAACCTTTGGCAGAAGCAGCTCATGTTGCCCTCATGGTTACATCTCCACATTATGCAAGCACTTACTTTATTTTATTTTGACCATTTAGGAAGGGAATATTTTAAACCTAGAGTTGTGGACTATTTAATTAGTGTTCACTTGTGGCCAGTTTTATGTCAGCCCTGGAGAACAGAGATTCATGTCACTTTCTGGGGTTGGGGGCACATGGGCTACATGATAGAAGACCTGATTGATGGCACAAGCTATAATTCACACAATGAAAACTGTGACACAGCCAGACAAGAGCACTCATGAAGGTGCAAGAGAGGAGCTGGAGAGATGGCTTGGCGCTTACGAGTGCTCATTGTTCTTACAGAGAACCTGGGTTCAGCTCCCAACACACACATGGTGGCTCACAGCCATCCAGTTCTAGGGCATCCAATGGCCTCTTTAAGCCCCTATGTGCTTCTGCATGCAAATGGTGCACATAAGCTCAAGCAAACACACAAAATAAAAATCACATACACAGAAATAATTTTTTTAAGTGCAAGAGAGGGCTGTGTAGCTTGGCTTCACAAGATAGAGAATCTTCTTTGTCTATATTCTTAAAAAAACCACACACACACACACACACACACACACACACAAACAAACACACAAAGTAACAAAGACAGCAAAAACAAGAGGAGATGCTTAATTATAATCTGAAGTACCATTGTGTATATGCTTAAGGAACTCAGTTACCATTTCTTGCCACAATGTGTTGTTATCACCTCTAAGCAGATTGTCTCTGCCATGCAATCATGGGAATGCTGTGGAACTGATGGTGGAATTGATCCCTCAGCAAAATGGCATTGAGAGGTTATGAAACTTCTGGAGATGACTAGAACACTAGGATGCACTAATGAAGGCCTCATGGGACTGTTAGTTACCATGAGAGAGGGCATCTGCCCCTTTGGTTTTGCAGGGTTTGTCTCTGCACACATCCACTCACCCTTCTGTTTCCTGCCATGAACACATATGACACAATGCCTTTGCCAGACAGAGCTGCCCAATCCTGGGCTGTCAGCCTCTGAGCCCTGAGATAACTCATCATCTTTCCTTTATAAATTACCCTGTCTTGGGTATTTTGTTACAGCAAAAGGAAATGGACTAAGACAGGTATTTAACTTGCCACTGATAGCTCAGAACCATCACGTGCATACAAAGGATTGTTCAATGCTCATACTAGCCATCTCGGCTAAGCTCTTGATAGAATTCTAGAAGTGGCCACTTGCCCCTTTGCTCATCAGCCTCCGAGTACTGTGATTTCATTTCATCTCTTCTCCCTGTCCCCTCTCCTATGACTCTTCTTATTCTGTGGTCTCCATTTGTCCTGGTTGTCATTCTCTGTCAGTCACAGGAGCAAGCAGTAGTCAATCCTTTTGACCTTCTTTATTTTAAGCCTTAATATGTTGTGGGACTAGAAATCAGGTGTCCACACATGTTAGAACAGATTACAAAGAAACAATTAACCACATATTAAAAGGCCATTTAGTCCATAAAATGCTCTGCTTTGTGTTTGTGAAACTAATGCTGAACTGTCTTTTACCTCTTGGCTTGAGTGTCACATCCTCCAAGAGACCTGCCTCGCTTCCACAGCATCAGGCAAGACAGTATTATATTACATTAATATTTACATCAATGATATATGTATATGGCATGCATATGGCAGTGACCTTATAAAATATCACTCAGTGGTTCTGTAGTCATCTTTGTATAAGTACACACAATGATATTTGCACATCAGCAAAATAGCCCAACAATGTGCTTTCTAGAATGTATCCCTGTTGCAGAGTGATGTGTAACTGTGCTCGTGAGCTCCTTGATTAGCCTGGAAGGCTATGTAACAATGGACTATAAAACTGGATGGTGTTAACTGAAGAAACATATCGACCTCCAGTTTTGGGAGCTAGGAGTCCAAGATCAAGATGTGAGCAGATATACTTCTTCCTAAAGTTGGTGAGGGAGAGCCTGGATAGACGGCATCTTGATATCCTTGGCTTATAGAGAGCAGCTTTCTCCTTTCATGTTATGCACCTGCTTCATCTGAATCCCTTGTTTCGGTGAGGGCACCAGTCTCCAGCAGGGACTCATCTTATCTGCAATGACCTTGTTCCCAAATAAGGTCACATTCAGTGACATTAGAAACTACACACTTCTATATATGAATTTGGACGAGTAGAATTCAATCCAGAAGTGCATTTTCTTCGTTACTCACTTGACAGCTCTTTTTCCCATACCTCTTTGAGACCATGGAATATGTCTGTTTTCTTCCTCACACCTGCCCTGCCCTAGCTTCTCACATGGAACTTAATTCTCTTATAGGGGAGAAAGGGAAGGGGACTGTTTTCAGATATCTGCTTTGTAACAGGCAATATTTCAGACACTGTATTTTACCTCAAAGTCAGACTTTGCTCAAAGAAACTGCACAGGGATTAATATATTGGTTTACCAATATAGGAATTTGGGATGCTCTGAATTCTTTTTCTCTTTTTTGGAGTATGTGCATAGTGCATAAATCCTTTGTTTAAGGAGCATTTGATGCCTAGGATTGAAAACGACAAGAACAAGGAGGAAAGAGGAAGATAATAAAACAAATGAGAAAACCGGGCTTAGCTTACCCAAAAAGCCTGGATACTGAACTACTCAGGCAATAACACAGTACGTTTCTCCCCTGAATGTGAGATGATAACTACGTGATCCACAGCATGTCTGTAGCAAAGACAGTTGATACAGGACTGGGTAGGATCTCCAGACAATCCTGTATCAGGTGCTTGCTTGCTTGCTTGCTTGCTTGCTTGCTTGCTTGCTTGCTTGCGGTAAACCAATAAAAGCATTTGGATCAGCTTTAGTCAAAGCTGCCTGTGGCCAATCTGTGGAACATTGGGAGGAAAGAACACACAAAAGCTGGTGGGGAGTAGAGAGGAACAAGGGGTCTGAATGCAGAGCTACAGAGAACAGGGAAGTCTTCATACAGCTAAATATTTCTAAACCACCAGGCAAACAGATGCTCTGACAGCAAGGTCTGCACGGAGTTTTGCTTAAGTGATATGAGACAGGTGCATTAACCCCTCTGATGACTCTGCTTTGTCTCTGAACCAAGAGGAGGGTCAGGGGAATGGCTTCTCAATGAAATCCTTGCTGTGCAAGCACAGAGCCTGAGTTCAAGCTCTAGAATCCACTAAAAAAAAGGTATGTTGGCTCTTGTTTGTAATCCCAGCACTGGGGAGACAGACAGGTGAGTCCCTGAGGTTCAGTCCAGCCAGTCTGACTTAGTGAGTTCCAAAGAATGCAGAGACCCTGTCTCAAGAATAAAAGTGGGAAAAATGAATGATGCCTAAAGGACCTCTAGCCTACACACAAGCACACAGACAGACACAGACAGACGTGCATACATGGGGGGTGCTGGCATGTAGACGTGCACATCAAAATATAAAATAGTGCAGGATAGAGGGGTGTACGTGATGAAAATACATTATCTTCATGTATTTTTTAAATACATGAGTACAGTTTTTTAAAAAGTCATAATACTTTTCTCAAATGGCATGCTCATTCTCAAAAATACCTGGAAAAATAATCCCACAAGAGTAAAGGAAAATTCAAAATATTGGGGAAGATTGGGTAAATTTTATTGTCAAACTTTCGATCTCCCAAGATCAGTTGTTTGCTTTATATTGTTTTCTATGCTTGTTCCACATCCCAGCATGGTGAAGTGTCCCAATGCCACCGGCCACCACCTCCAGTGGTGTTTCTTGCCATCCAACATCAGCTATTCATACCCCATGGCACCATACTTATGGCTGATGGCATAGAACGAATTTTGTTAAAATTCTTATTATTGTCTCTCCCAATTCTTTTCTGAGTCTCTTAAAGTAATTGTAGGTAACTATGATTCTGTTTCTCAACTTTACACTGAAATGCCTATCACAGGACATTTTATTTTTAAAAATTGTTCTTGAGAATACAAGCAATATTATCCTACCCATCCTCCCTTCTAATTTCTCCAGGATTTTAATAATAAAATCCACTCCCCACTTAACCCCCTCCTCTCCTGTGTGTCCTTCTCTCTCCGTGTGTGTGTGTGTGTGTGTGTGTGTGTGTATGTGTGTGTGTGTGTGTGTGTGTGTGTGTGTTCACGCTCCTCTCTATACCACAGCTGCTGAGTTCATATCTGCAAGAGCCATGCCGTATCTAGTAGACAGCATTCCACAGGACACACCCCCTTCTTCCAGATCCTACATTCTTCCTTCCTACTCTTCCTCCATGTTCCCTGAGCCTTGCTAAGGGGTCTAGAATTGATGCAGATGTCTCATTTAGAGGGTAACACTCCATATTTTATTCTTAGTAGTTTGACCAGTTATGATTGCAACCAGAAGCTTCTCTGAATAGAATGCGATCAGCTCAGGCCTATGGGCACAAACACAAATATTCAGAAGGTAATCTAAAGATGTCCTCCAGTTCTCCTTCCAAAATATTTCCCAGATTCACTCTTTCTCCTGTCCTCTTTCTAGACCAAACCACCATTGTTTCTTCTAGAGAGAGATATGTCTGTCTTCCCACACCCACTATATAGACCTCCCACTAGTCAGACTAATGTGCAGTGCACATACGCCAGCATACCAGTCCCCTCGCATCATAGCATGCTGAACAACCACACACCGTGGTAACAGTCTCGAGCGCTTAGCAGCTGCTTCCTCTGCAGATATGCTGCCCTACTTTCCCATGACTCCAAACAGTGCACCCAGAAATCTGAGGCCTCATGTGTATACACACACACACACACACACACACACACACACATACACACACACACACGGTCATAATGTTAACTTTTTGTTTAGAATTATTTTTGTCTAGAATGCTTTCTCACTCAATGTGTTTGACTCTCCTTGTATCTTTTTTTTTTGAAAAGTCACTCTTTAACCTCCTCATAGAAATGCAGTCATCAAACTGTTGCAATTAATTACTAGTTACTATAACTATTATAGAATGACAAATTGATAACAATACAACACCCTTTCCTTTTCCTTCATGATCATAGTTCATGAAATTATATCTACTTGTGTGGCTATTTATTGATGCTCCCTCCTTCACCAGATGTGCAAACTACAGGTCTATTCTCCTTCCTAGAATAATTTCTGTGCTCAGCACAACGTCTTCTACCCCATGGTAACATCTTAGAAAGTTTTAGGAATCAAATAATGAATTGATGATGGTCAAGGACCCCAAATGTTACTCCAGTTGGCTCTAGATTCAATCAGCTGTCTCCTGGCAATGGTAACTGGCTACCTGAAAAGGAAATAGCTCCCATATCAGCTTCTTGAGACTGGGATTTTATATCTTTCTACAGGGCGTCTGTCATCTGACTTCATGAGGGCAGCTTAGATTCTCATATTCTCAGCTCCCAATATTTTTGAGTCAAAGCTCTTATTCAGCCAGTTTATCTTATCAATCTAAGCACAAAAGTCAGCCATGGTCAGACAGCTTTGAGGATAAGTGTCCTGCCTATCTGGTCCAAGTTTTGGTGATCTGAGACAGGGGCAATATTGCAGGGGCTCACTGTGGAAAATGTCTTCCCTCTTGGCTATGAGTTGACCATCTTAGAAGTTAGAAAGTTAACAAATGCCCTGATTAGCCTTTTCATGGGAACTTAATGTTAAAATATGGAAGTGATAAGCATGCTATGTCATGAATAAACATGTCAGGCACTTTGTAAATGGCATAATAGTTCTGTGGAGCTGCGGAAGCACAGTTTCTGGTACATCTAAGTTAAGAATACAGTTAACCAGAAGACCTTTCTTCTTAGACTTACAGGGTTTTCCAGCCACCCAAGTCTCCCTCATACTACAAAGACCTCAATATCTTGGGCCAAGACCAATTCAAAGAAAAAGACCCGAACAACAACAATTTTAAGTTTTATCCCACTAATCCAATCCTGTATCCAAGGTAATATTTTAACATACATTCTACCAAAGGGAAGCAGTAGTGGGTGATCTGTTAACTTGACCATAAGATCATAGAATTTTTTACATTTGATACCTTCATCTCATCCTTTAAACTTTCTGCTAGGGCTATGATCTGTGAATTTCCATGGTGAACCTCAATAGTCTTCATTCATGAGAATGGGAGGGGCTCTTTGCCTTTTATAACCCACTCTTTTTCTCAGGCCACCATGGTCAGAGCCAAGGACAGGAGCCATGCTCATTAGGAGGAGTCTCCATCAAGAACTGGAAATGGAAAGCAAGCCATGTGGGTATGCTCAGCCATGAGTCCTGGTTCTTCCTGTAGTAGCTGGATCACTTGGCATACTTTCTTAGCAGTTATAATTTCTTTGTTTCTTCAGCTGAAATGATAATCATAGTACCTACCTATAGGAACACTGTTGTAAGAATACAATAAGCATACAAAGATGTTTATGCCTAGGACATAGCAGCCAACAACAGCAGTGGGATTGAGGGAGCCATTACTGTTAAGTAATAAGTGTTTTAGATGTCACAACTGAAATAGGAAAAATGTGCTGTTCTTCTTAAGGTATCTTACATTTATAATACCAGGCCTTTCTAGAATTATAGAAATTATTATTGAATAGGATAGAAAGGAAGAAGCCAACTGGCTGCAGAAAAGGTGAATCTGGAAATAAACCAAGCTGAATAATGAGTGCCTGACTTCTCCCCAGCAAGTCCCACTGTCTAGGCAATACTGCAACACCCAAATGTGCATCTATAGCTGCACACATCTGAGGCTGGCATTTCTCTTCCATTTTCCTACACTCTAGTAGGGTCAGAGACATGGAAGTAGGACATTGTCTGAGTTGTTGAGAAAGAGGTAGGCTCTCCCAGCAACCTGGAGCTACACGATTCTGCCACATAGCAAGCAGTTAAATGCTGAGAATTAAATGAGGCTCATCTGTCGGTCGTGGGTGGCACAGCTCCATCTGCTGTGTCAGGAGCTGGGGTGTGATTTGAGGAAGCAACCTTCAAAGAGTGATGCTTCTGCTAAGACGTAGATTCTTCTCCAGGAGATAGTGAAGCCATGAGCTTGAAGGCTCTCCCAGTCCCTTCAAAAATTTACAGATGAAACAAAAATGAAAATAAACCTGAAGACAAGGCAAGCTTTGACATGGCCACTAAGCAAATGTGTAACATGAGAGCCAGCCCTCAGAATTACAGACTTTCTCTCCCTGATCTACCCTTGAACCTGACCCATGGGTAGAAAGACACCCTGCACCCTGAGAAGAATAGCAGGATCTCTTTCTTACGCTTGGACTTGTCCTTTAAGTTCAAATATATTTTACTCTCTATTCTCCACAGAATCTCAGTATAAACCCATTCACTGACTCACTCACTCATTCACAATAGTTTGGAATATCTTTCTGTATAAGACATTGTCCCTGACACTCACTTACTCACTCACTCACTCACTCACTCACTCACTCACTCATTCATTCATTCACAATAGTTTGGAATATCTTTCTGTACAAGACATTGTCCCTGACACTGAGACTATATCAATGAAAAAGTAGTCCTCAGTGCTTAAAGTTCACAGTCCAGTAGACAAGACAAAAATTAGACAAAAAAATCATACAAATGGATGCCTACTTAGAACTGCCAGATTATTCTTAAAGAAGAAGTTGGCTAACAGCCATGCCTAATGCACTCGTGGTGGGATATTGTAAATAACTGACTATAATATTTCCCCCAAGCCATTTTTGTGTAATAAGCACTTCCTTATTATGCAGATGCTCAGAGGCAGCCAGAGTCTCTGAGAGGAGTTTGTATAGTGGGGTCAGACTACAAAAGAGCCCAGGTATTAATTTTTGAGGTTCTAAATACAGTATTGATACAAACAAGCATTTTACAAACCAGTGTTTGTTTAATTCTATCCCAGTAGGCATGAGGACTTCTAAGTTACAGGAGAGAAAATTTCAGCTAGATAACCATTAATTAAATGAGTTGTGTGTTCTCTTAGACAGAGCATTGTACACTGTTCATCGTAGACTAAAGATGCCAATCTCTCTAACCTGTAGGTTTCCAAAACATCTCAGGATTTGGTGGAGGAACACATACACACACACACACACACACACACACACACACACACACACACCCTGGGATGGTGAATTGAGCAGAGAAAAGGAAATGCAAAGAGAGTCACACTTTCCAAAGTAAGAAAATGAGGAGGATCCCCAGCCCTGGGCCCTCAAAAATCAACAGTGGAAATAAAAAGCTATTATTGGATCCATGTGTCTTGCCCAGCTTTGGAGTAACCACACAGATGAATAACATCAAGTCAGCACCATGGCTCATATATTGTCTCAACAGCAGATTAAGAACAGAATGGGAGAAGAACCGTGGGTGATCTGAGGGCCATGGATCTGTGAGGCCATTATCTGTCTTGAGCTTCGGCCCACCCTACCACCCACTCCTCCAAGTGAGGTTATAATGTAACAATAAGCCTGTAATTATATTTTACTTGTGGGGAAAAAATGGTGATGAGTCAAAAGCCAGCTCACAGATTCACTGGGCATCAGTCTTCCCACAAGTGAGAAGTGCCATGCTTGGGTTGAATCTAGAACCCTCAGCACATGTGATGGTTAATGCTAATTAATCAATTTGACAAGATCAGAAATCACCTAGGAGACACACCTCTTTACATATCTCTGAAGGATTGTTTAGGATAGGTTAGCATTTGGACACACCTGGCAGAGATTATCTTCATTATAAAAGCTGAGGTGAGAATATTCACCCTAAAAGTAAGTGGCACTATTCCCAGGTTTGGGGTTCTGAATTTCACAGAAAGAGGAAAGCTAGCTAGGCCTGTACATTCACTGGTCTCTTCTTTTTGACTGTAGTTGCAATGAGGCAGCTGCTGCCTCCCTGACTTTCTCGCAGTGATGGAGTAAACCAGCTGTGAACCAAAACAACTGCTTCCTTAAGTTGCTTTTACCGGGCATTAGGGGAAATATTATAGTCAGATACAAGTGACACTGGAGGTCCATGTACTTGGGTCCACCTGGCTGCCCTGGGCTGGGTCTCACGGTGTCTGCAAGAAGTACCTGGGGCTGAATGGCATAAGGAAACTGGACCATGAGACGTGCAGTAACTGGCCATTAAGTGCATTAAGTTGTGAGACCCAGGCTCTGATGACAGGAGACTTGGAGACTTGGACAAGCCTTGGAATCAGGGAAAGAAGACATGGCAAGATTTGTGGCTCATACAGTCAGAGGCCAAAGTGGAAACTGAGTTCCTCTGCAGGAGTAAGGAGCAACGGCTCACGGCACCCAAGAACCAAACTGGGTAGCAGAAGCCACTGGAACTAATGACCACAAGCAACACCATGACAAGCACACATAGAGACTATGTGAGACTTCTCTAAAGTAAGATGTGACCTCAGGGATAAGAGTATGACATATTGAATAAAAATATCATAATTGGGTGAGGCTTTAACATTAAGCAAAATAAATACAAACAAGAGAAATGAATGTGCTACTTTAAAAGATACACTATATTACACATCATAGAGAGGGCAGAGAAGAGGAAGTGGGAGAGATTGAGGTTCAAAGTTAAAACCCAAGTCTTGTCACTGTATGGCTTTGCTCATTCACTGCTGTATTGCTTGATTTATTTATACACTGTATTTCAATTAAAATGGTGTTGGACCTTCTCAGGCTCAGAAGTGCAAGAGGAGCCATGTTTCCGTGTCCACTGCTACCATTGTGCACCCCTCCCCCGAAACGCTAATTCCTGAAATGAACATATCCCTCCTAGGATTCTCAGCATCCCGCTGAGAATCACTGGAGCTAATCCCAAATCCCTTAAAGACCAGCTGAGGAAGCCCTTCACCTCTTGTTGGCCACAGGCCATCACAGTCAACTGGAGAGCAGTGAAGTTAAGCCTGGGTAGATGCTGACCTCAGAATCCAATATCAGCTCTCTCATCCAACCCAGAGAACTCCCCATCCTCAAGAATATTTTCTCTCAATTTAACCCTTAAATTGAGAAACCCTTAAATCTCTGGAACATGGGAAGAATCACCATTTTATCTTATTTTCACCGACAATTTTACACCTTTATGAGATATAATGTGGATACACACTGAGTATAAGGATCAAGTGAAGGCAATTAGCACATCAATCACTGTAAACATTTGCCATGTCCTTGTTCTGGCTAATAGCTACAGTCTCAGGCAATAGAGCAGGAACCCTTTCTCCTACCCTGGGATGTCACAGCTACCAGCCAGTCTCTACCATCTTCTCCCTGCTCCCATCTCTTCTTTTCTTTTTTTCCCCCTAAGACAGGGTTTCTTTGTGTAGCTTTGTACCTTTCCTAAAACTCACTCTGTAGCCCAGGCTGGCCTCGAACTTATAGAGATCCACCTGGCTCTGCCTTCGAGTGCTGGGATTAAAGGCGTGCGCCACCACTGCCTGGCTGCATCTCTTCTTTTCTAGATCATCCTACATACAGACCTGGGAACCGAGCTGACTCTACTCCACAGCAGGTCTTGCACTGCAGTCCCCTGTACTGAGGACTGGGACACAAGGTGGCTTTTCTTGGCATGAGAAGTCTCCCTTTACTTATCTCAGGACCTTTGACCAAGGATGGTGAAGATCGTTCCTTGGTCCCTGTGTGCCCTCACATTCTCATAGCCTATCTGGCCCCTTTATTTGTAAAGGAGGAGAGATAGAGAGCTTCCCCTGAGTAAGCAGCTCTACAAGCACAGCCTGAGCACTGGTGTAAGCACTCAGCAGTTCAAGTCCAACTGTTTTCCTGGACATCCCTGTCTCCTGACCCCTGAGTGCAGCACTAACCTGCTCTACCAATTCTTTCTCATCAAGTTTTCAAATGTCTTACTCCCTACCTCACTCCCAGCTCTGCCCCCATTTTCTCTGTACTACTTCATGCTACCTACCATATTTTTCCGAAGCCACCAATGGGCCCAAAGCTCAAGTACTGTGGCAGGGATAGAGGGAGAGGATGTATGCAGGTCACATGAGGAGGAAAGAGTTCTGTGTCCTTAGAACCCAGTATAAGGCCAGGGAACAAGGAAAGCCATTTGCTATTAAGTAAACAACCAGAAGTCTGGAAGTTGTCATGTGAGCAGATTTTACAATAGTTGTCATGTGAGCAGATTTTACAATTAAGGGCAAAAAATAGAAAACAAATTATCTTGTACACAGTACATACTTGTATTCTCAGCACTAGGGAAGCAAAGGCAGAAAGATGGGTTCTAGGTTAGTCTGGCCAAATACCAAGATGCTTTCTCAAAACAGGAACAGAAAAAAAATCTAGAAAAATATTACTAGATTCATATAATCTAGCAATCTCACTCGAGAGTGTATGTCTAAGGAAATAAAATCAGTATGTTGAAGAGAGAGATACCTTCACTCGTGTGTTCACTGCAGTGTTATTCATAATCTCCAAGAAATGGAAAAACCTCAGTGCCCATCCACAGATGAATGGATGAAGAATGAGTATAATATACAGTGCTCACTTTGGTAACATAGGAACTAAAATTGGAATGACAGAGTAGCAGAGAAGGATATGTGGCATACACACTGTGAAATAAGTTTCAGCCATTTAAAAATATGTGAATTTCTGTCCTTTGAAACAACAGGAATAAAATTAGAGGTCATTGTGTTAAGTGAACTAAGCCAGGCATAGAAGGACAAGAATGATCACTTATAAGTGGACTCTAAAAACCTCAATCTCAGAAAGTTTGAGAGTAAAATGGTGGTCAATAAACAGGGTAGATGAAATTGGGTGATATTTGCAAGGAAAGAGAGGGATAGAGAAAGGCTGACAAATTGGTATTGAATTATTGAATTATATTTAGACCATAGCAAGAAGCTCTAGTGTGGTTTAGCAGTAGAATGACTGTTTACTTTAATGTAGTGCATCATATAATATATACTCTTATCTAAACATGCACATGCTGGACATGGTGATACACACTTACAATACCAATATTCCACAGAGGCAAGAGGATTATGAGTTTAAGGCCAGCCTAGAATCATAGTGAGTTCCAGGTCTGCCTTAGAAACATGATGAGACCTTATCTCAAAGAGCAAAGAAACAGCCATTATATATGACTCCATTCATATGTATAATTTTCTATTTTATGTGTTAGTTAAAAATGAATTTAAATTTACTTTTAAAACTTTTAAGTCCTGTGTAAGTAGATGCTATATGAAGGTATGGAGCAATAAAACACAGTTAGAAATTACTTTGGAAATAATCTATTCTAATTCCTCATTTTAAATCTAGGAGGAGGTAGGAGACTGAGACCCTGGAAGGTTAAATGCCCTAAGTAAAGCCACCCTTGTTGGAGCCAGACTGTGGCATCTGCAGAACTCTAATTTGCTATTTATGCTTCTCAGAGCCTTTCCCCCATTTCTTCTTCTAGTTAATGTCCTTAAGCTCTTCAGTTCAGCCATTACCAGGAAACCTACCTGCCCCGCCCCAAGCTGGATTCCACTGTGCCACACAGGCTCTGCAGCTTGGTAAGTAGATGACATGCAGAATCTGTGAATAGGGAGCTCCACATGTTATGTGTATCTCAATTTGTCATTTCCATGTTGTAGCTTCCAAAGCACGTTGTCAAAGAATGCAAGGGACATTGTTTCTCTGGGACTCAGCCAAAATTTCTGCCTCTTTCTATAGCATTCTTAGAACAAAAGTAACACAATATGGGGTTGGGGAAACAACTCAGGCTGTGAGTCATACAACCATGAATACTTGAGTTTAGTGTCCAGAATCCATGTAAACAACCTGGGATGGAAGTGTGGGCTTGTAATCCCAGAGCTGAGGAGATGGAGACAGGTGAATCTTTGGCGCTTACTCTCTGGTCAGCCTAGCCTATCTGGCAACCCCAGACCAATGAGGAGTCCTCATCTAAAATAAAGTGGGAGGTGCCTGAGGAAGAACACTAGAGGCTGACCTCTGTAATTGACACAGAAGCGCGCGCGCGCGCGCACACACACACACACACACAGAGAGAGAGAGAGAGAGAGAGAGAGAGAGAGAGAGAGAGAGAGAGAGAGAGAGAGAGAGAGAGAAAACAGGGTTGCTAATGACCAGAACTTAACAAGCCTTTGCTTTGGGAGCAAGTGAGAAAGTGTGTGTGTGTGTGTGTGTGTGTGTGTGTGTGTGTGTGTGTGTGTGTGTGTGTGTGTGTGTGTGTGTGTGTGTGTGTGTGTATGTGTGTGTGTGTGTGTGTGTGTGTGTGTGTGTGTGTATGTGTGTGTACCTATGTTTTGACTGATGGACAATTCTTTTTCAATATTCTCTTGGAGAAGAAAACGTATTTTCACTGAACAAGAAATCCCTTTCTTGGTTTCATAAAAGACATTATCGGGTCATTAAAGTCTCGTTATATGCTGAACTTCTAATATGCTGGTCTTTACTTGGGAGCACGTAACAATCGCAAGGAAGAATTTTTATTGCCAGATGAACAGAACAGAAAGTAAGATATTATGAAATGTGCTCTTAGGCAGCAGATAAGTAATTAGGTGACAAGCAAAATACATTATTCGGCATTTCACAATATTTCCACTTCATCACCAATTCATTAAAATCCCGCCTCCTCTCTTGTGGCCCACTAGGAATTAACATCAAAATTGTTTACTGAAAATAAATACAAAACGAAGCCATCAAGATAAGTGAATTGTGATTAGGTCCTATGATTGCTGCGAGCACTTTTCTGCGTGTCCGAATAGATGCAAGATCAGACTCCAGTTGTCACTGGGATCACTAGATCACTGTTCATGCCAACGTTAGGGGATGCTAAGGAGATGTTTTCAAGATTATTCTGCAGAAAAAGAAACTGAGAATCCATAGGTGGTGTCACAGAAAGAAAAATAGTAAAATCCAAAAACAAGAGTATTATACATCCTTAAAGAAATCATGCACATCAATTTCTGCTGTGACTGAATTCAATAACACATTCCCTGAGGAAGAGTGATCAGCAAGCCAGGTTGTTTCAGTTTAGTCTCTACTCCTTTTTATTTAAGTAACACCTTATGTACCATGGATCATATCCATACCCAGGCCCTTAACTAAGATGTGAGCACACACTGAGGATCCAGATCCCTTAACTAAGATGTGGGCACACACTGAGAACCCAGCCCCTTAATTAAGATGTGAGCACACACTGAGGATCCAGCCCCTTAACTAATATGTGAGCACACACTGACAATCAAGCCCTTAGCTAAGATGTGGGTACACACTGAGAACCCAAGCCCTTAGCTTGGGAAACCAGGCATAAAGTGATCTACTAAATACTTGTTCATGTACTGATTGACTTAATAAGAGAAATAAGCAAGATAGAGGTCCCAGTTTAGAAAGAAAAAGCTCTAAGTCCAAAAGGTTAAAAGACATGAGGCATGTGTTTAGTTCACTTTATAAAGGCAAAAGAGGGGATGGGGAAGAGAAGAACTGAGGAGGGATGAGAGGAGGAGAGAAGCAGAAATTGGAGAAGGAAGAAAGGAGCAGAAAGTGGGAAGAGGAGAGGTGGAGAGGGAAGAGAGGACGAAGGAAATGTTCCATTGTGAACTCTCCAGGCACTAAGCATTTTCGGCTGTGTGGGTTTGTGCACTAGCTAGTGAAATCCTGGAAGCCTGCCAGTAGGACCATTTCATGAATCAGGAAAGGATCAGAGAGAGAAGCGATCCATTCAGACTCTCATAGTGTTTCAGCTTTAACACAAGCATGTGTCCGTGTACTCACATACATGTAGGGGCAGCCACGTCATTTGCTGCTAATGGTGGTATCTATTCTCTCCAGATGAAGATGACAATCCCTCCTGTCCACACAGCTCCTGGCTATTCTTCAGACCCTTGTTCCAGGCATTCTCTTATCACTCACTACACTTTCAGTTACCTGGCCTCCTTACTATATTCTAAATATCCTTTGTCTTATGCTCATTTGGGATCAGCAAGGGCCATTTTCTCTTTTGGAAAGGCCCTCACTCATCCACTCATATTGCTTCTGAACACCTCCTTTCTCACGTCAGCTCTGTAGAGAGCTGTTCTCCACCCTCTTTGATGCTGCCTAAGTCCTCCATCTGTTACATCAATCTCATTTGCGGTCGCTGTGACTTTTTGGTGCAGGGATATCCCCCATTACACTAGGAGTCTCAAAATTCAGAGACCTTATGTAACCCACTCACACCTCAATCTCCTGAACCTGCCACAGTATACAATTTGTGATCACTGTCTGTTACACTGGTGAACCAATGAACCATTGGCTGCATATGTTTAAGTGCCTATAGCTTTAAACACATGCACAAGAATTCCGAATGAGATTTTCCACACCAGCCAAAGATGCAGGGAATCCAGGAGATCCCCAAGAGAACAGAGTGGTCCTGGGCTGGAACAGCATGGGCTTCCATCCAGAGCTATCATCTGCCATCGTCAGCCTTGGGGAAGCCTAGGGATCACTCCCCAGAGGCTGTGCTGCTCTCTAACTGCTGGTCAGGCTGCACACAATTACTTTCAGCACCCAACACCAGGAACGTGATGAAGTGTTCTCCATTTTCTGTCTCCTCTGAAAACGACAGATCAATGGCTCTGAGATTTTGTGCTTTCTTCAGCTGAGCTTTTCATCAACTTTTCACATTAAGGATTCCTCATGAAAATGGCTATAAGAGAAGAATTTAATAGGATCGTGAGGTTTTAAAGCTCTGTCTCCCTAATTAATACCCCAGAGGGGGAATTTTTTCTAACATAATGGCCTTTCAGTGTTAAAAGGGCTTAATATTGTGGTAAACTATATTCCCTTTCCTGGCTTGCTGACCCAGCTGATAGCATGAAAAGGGAACAGATCTGTCCTCCTTGAGCTTCTGCCACCACAAATGGTGTTGTTTTCGGTGTTTTCATAATGAACTAATCAACTGCTTATTCACTAATTGTGTCTACATTAAAAACTTATTACCCTGGAAAAGGGATGCACTGTAATTGACCTTCTAACCAGAGGAGGGGGGCACCACGTGGCAAGCTGGAGACAGAGGAAACAGCCCACATAAGGCAGGATATTTTTCTCTTCTCTGAAACAGGTTTGAGGTCCTCTGTCAGGTCACTGTATGTAGAGATGGAAATCCAAAGGCTGTCTTGTTAATGTCTGTGGCTGTAGGTTTGCTATAATTACCAGGATGACGGAAACAGCCACTTAATGAAGGCAATCAGTCACTGAGCCCTCTGTTCCAGATCCTATGCATGCATCATCATTGATGCTTGCATCAACTCTGGAAGAAAGCCATTGATGCCCATTCCTACTGATAAAATGGGCTCAGACCAGGGAGATATGACTTACCCAACACCACACACCTGATTCTGACTTCCATGTTCTCACCTTAACCTTTAGCTTGCAGATAAATGATAGAAAAATAGAAAAACTGATGCCTATGGAACCCAGAGCAGAGGATTGTCTTCTGGTCAAGGGTTCTAGTCTCCTTTATACCATGTATTAGGAAGCTCATGCTCTATGATTTACTGTAACTGAGGCACATTGGAAGGATTACATTTCCAAGCTTCTTTAGCTTATATCCATGGGGACCATGTGATTACATGTTGGTCAATCAGGTATGGGTAGAAGTGACTGAAAACCATCTCCATGCTACTAATGTGGTAGTTTCAGAGATCATGTTTGGATGTTTGGCTGCAAGATGAAGGTGGGATGCCCAATGTATGGAAGACTTTGTATAAGAAATAACGTTTTACTGTGTTAAACTATTGAATTGAAAGTTTGCTCATCTCTGCTTGCCTAGCCTAACAAGGAAACCCCCTAGAGAATCTGTGTCTCTCTGTTCTACATTTGTTATTAAGCATCTTTCATGTGCAAAGCAGCAGAGATACAAAGACCATTAAGACATACGTGGTTCCAAGCCTCAACAAGCCTAGTGGGAGAATAAACATGGTAAATAACTAGACAACGAATGCAAAAATTAGATCATTACAATGCTGGCACTTTCCATGTAGGAAACCAACAGTGTTTGAGAGAAAGGCTCTTTAAAGCATAGCTCCCTTAAAATTAATATTATTCAGAATAACAAGGCCAGCTGATCAAGATCTGTCTGCACTGAGAGCTCTCTTACCATCCTCACAGATCCCTACAGGAAGTGTTTCATACAATGTCAAAGGGGGTCACGTGGGAAAACATCAGGGTCAATTAATTAGAAGCAGAAATGTGGAGAAATGAAAAGAGCATTTGTTCTCGTTTCCAAAGAAGAAATTGGCAAGACAAGATTGGTGGGTTTAGGACTGACTAGTTGAGTCATTTAGTGAGCTAGGATGCACAGGGGTACCCTAAGTGTACCTGGCACTAGGGTGTTGAGAGCAGAAGCCCAATTAAGGTAATAGTTGAATAAGGGTTCTAATTTGCATATGCAAGGCCTCTTTGATGCAAGTCCTTTCCTATCAATACGAATGCACTGATCATGGTATTGACAGTCCCTCCAGGGTCAACAAGTCCCCAAAATGTCAAAGCATTGAAACTAGAAAAGGTACTTATTACAGACATATAAGCTGAAACTTGAAAAATGAGAATCCAATTGCTTGGAAAGAGCAATGCTCAATACACATAGATTAACACTGAAGGGCTGGGAAACCAAACAGATAAACAGTGACTAAAAACAAGAAATGAGAGTGTTCCAAGAAGCAGGACAGACAATTGCACCAGAGGCTGAGAAGGACAGCTGAGAAGAAGAAAGCAAGACAAAAAACTAATCCTGAGTGTTCTAGCCACTGTCTCTTTTTGTGTCTCTTCTCTCTGTTAGTCACCAGCCCCCTCGTTCAAAGTTACCTGCTGAAGGTCTCTTGTAGCTCCTTTCCATCATACCCCATGATCCTTTGCCTTCACTTTTGATATTATCCCTGCAATATTTGGGGGAGGTGCCAGAGACAGAACAGTTAGACAAAGTAGACAGAAATACCATCCCCAGGGCTGGGGAGATGTTCAGTTGGTAGCCATGGGTCACTTGTCTTGCAAGCATGAAGAACCAAGTTCAGATCCCCAGAACCCACATAATGAAAGGCAAGTATGGATATGCATGCTTGTAAGACCTGTGCTAGGGAAACAGAAGGGGCGGAACCTGGAACTTGCTGACTAACCAGTTTATTCTACTTGGCAAAAGCTAGGGCAGTGAGAGACCCTGCTTCAAAAAAGGAAAAAAAAAAAAAAGCGAGCTTCACACACACACACATGAGGAGTACCTACTTGTGGAGGAAAAGAGGATAACAGAGTAGATAATTATGAATCCTGAGGCTCTTGGGGAAATGATGCAAGAAAAGACAGAGTTTAGAAGAAATAGGGAAAAGGGCTTTATTCAACACATCAGAGAACGCCTCAGCAATTTTGCCTTGTTGGCAGTGCTATAAAGCAGAAAATCGACCCCAAGTTGAAAGAAATGTGCCAAGACATGCAGGGAAGAACATGAGCAGATCTGTTATGAGAAGTCTGAGGTGTGAAGGGGATCTGGACATGCTGGTAAGCAGGATTCTCAACTACATGTTACTGTTTGTGCTTCTGTGTTTCTGACCCCATTGTTTCTTATGTCTGGAAACTCTTTGCAATCAAGAGCTAGGGGAGAGAGGAGAGGGGAGGGGAGGGAGAAGAGGAGAGGGGAGAGAGGAGAGGAGAGGATAGGAGAGGAGAGGAGAGGAGAGGAGAGGAGAGGAGAGGAGAGGAGAGGAGAGGAGAGGAGAGGAGAGGAGAGAGAGCTCAGTCTTGGGCATGTTGTTTCTATGAAATGGGAAGTAACTCAATCAAGGAATCAAGGAACACATACACAAAATCCTGAGGGCAATCTCCTGCAAACACAAGGTATTGGCAAATCATAGCTATCATTATGAGGATGACTTCCCATGGAGAAGCCAGTGGCTGGGGAATCATAGGCTCAGATTGATAATACCTATTATTATCTTAGAGGTTGTACTGAGACTAACATGGAACCAACACTGCTTTTGGGGCCTGATTTAAAAACATCCCATAGATTTTATAAAGATCTGTTGACATGATTTATTGGAAGCCATATCTATCAACATTTTAACTACTCCATAACCCCCAACCACATTAATAAAGTCACAGCAAAAAGGATTATGCTCACCAATCAGCATGTTATAGAGGGTCTCCTGGATGCCTGTTTGTGGACATGGATAATGTATGAGGAACTGTGAGTTGACTAAAGACAGGAGAGACCCAGTGATGTGTTGCCTCCATTCAACATGTGTGAGACCAGCAGATGCTTCAGCCTCCATTTCCTGGTATATTGGATAACGTTTCATATGACGTTTCTGAACCCTGTCATGTACATGGTTACTGTCCCATTTCACCATGATCTACATCACTATTTATTAATCAACTACATCCAGGTATGGCATGGCATTACTACCTCTGCTTTGTTCTGAGCAGCAATACCCATAAAACTGCAGAATTGCCATACTACCAGCTAACAGCCAGAATTTTCCCTGCTAAATTAAGACATTGAAAGTAGAGTACCCCACATCCTCTGGATATATGTTATGGTTGTGTAGCTTGGAGTTCCTGTAGGTCTCTTAACAGTGGGAGCAAGAGCTGCCTCTGACTCTTTTGCCTGATTTTTGGGATCCCTTTCCTCCTACTAGGTTGCCTTGTCCAGCCTTAATATGAGGGGAGATGCCTAGTTTTATTATAACTTGGTTTATATACTTGGGAGGCCTGCCATTTTCTGGAGGGAAAAGAGGAGGACTGGATTTGGAGGAGAAGGGATGTGGGGTGGGTGGTAGTGGAGTGGAAACTGCTGTTGGAATGCAATATTTGAGAGAAGAATAAATTGAAAAAAAAAAGTACATTTTCCTATGTCCTGTTTGACATCTTCCTTTCCTTACCCCAGAGTATACCCAGAAGCTGACACTAAGTTGTTATGCCAAGAGGGGCTGGGGAGTCTGACTGTGTCTTATCCTACTTCTGTTGATTTCTGGGTGACTTGACCAAGTCATGTAATGAAACAAAACAATTTAGGACAGTGCCTATCATGAATTGTGTACTCAATTGATAGTAATGTTTTTTATTATTTTTTTGCTCCTGTTAATATGTTCTTAAGGAGCATAGCACAGTGCCTGAAGTGTGATAGACATGCTTATGGGGAAACATACAAGGTTGAGCAAAGAGCCACCAGAAAGGATGACAGAAAATAATCCCTAGAGCTCAGTCAGGAAATATCATACTCCTGTTAACACAGCCTGGAAAACCCAGAAAGATTCTGCTTGGTAATGAGGTGAAATTATCTTTAGCATAAATGTTATTAAGGTCTTCACCAACAATGCCTTCAAGCAGTTCCCAAAAGGATAAAAATGTCTCTGAGCAACTTGAATGCATCCTAGAAGAAAAGCTAAGATATTCATGAAAAAAAAAAAAGCAAGCAACAGTCCCTGAACACCAAGGTCAATATAAAATGGCTTCCACTCAGTAAAAATTACCAAGCACACAAAGAAGCAGTGAAAACAGGCCATATAACATAAAGATCAATCAACTGAAGCACCCTAAAGAGATGTAGGTGATAGAATTAGGAAACAAAGACATTAAACCAGTGATTATAACTGAATTCTCTATGTTCAAAAACTAGAGGAAATACTGAGCATCACAAGTGAAGATTTATTAAAAAGCTCAAGACAGTATTAAAATCTAAAATACACAAAATAATCAAATATACTGAAGTGATTTCAAAGATTACACAATGAAGGGGACAATAAATGCTGATGAACTGAAAAATATAATATAATTAATTAAAATGAAGCAATGAAGGACAGAGTATGTGGCCCAACAATAAATCTAGCATGCTGAAGTCCCTGGGTTTAGGCTCAAGTATTGGGGGTGGGGGTGGGTATGACATTTTTCATTTATTTGTTGTGTATTGCTCAGCCCCCTTGGAAGAGACAGTTCTCTCCTTCCACCATGTGAATTGATGAGGATCAAGCTCAGGTCATCACACATGGTGGCAAGCACCTTTACCTTTTTGTCCCTCTTCCCATCCCATAAAAATGATTTTTTAAATAAAAGACAGTAAAATGAGAAAATAGTACCACTGAACTTTGGAAATACTAAGTATCCTGATATGCATGTAATCGGTATCTCTGGAGAGAAACAGAAAAGAGGAAATAGAAAATACCTGAATAGTTAATATTCTCAAAATATGGAAACTATACACTCCAGATCCAAGAAGACTAACATACAAATACCAGAGACATAAACAAGACTATGTGGAAGCAAATCAAAACCAAATTGTTGAAAACCAATGACATAGACAAAACCCTTAAAAATAGCCAGAGTGATTAAAGGAGAAAGGAACATTCTTATCAGAGATAAATAGCCCAGAGTCAAATCACAGAAGCCTCAGAAATAGATCAAAGATGCTAAAGTGTCCATGTCATGCAAGGCTATTGTGTGATGCAGAATCACACACAGAAACTGATAACAAGGAAGTGTCTGCTTATGTCATACAGTGTGTATGCTGACAGCCAGTTGTGGTGGAGCACACCTGTAATCCAAGCACTTGGGAGATGGAAGCAAGAGGATCAGAGTTAAGGATAGCCTGAGCCACATAAGACTTTGTCAGAAAGAGAGACTGGGGGCGGAGAGGAAGAAAGGAGGAGAGAAGGAGGGAGGGACGAGGAAGAAAGGAACTACAGCCCCCATGAAATTCGATGCAGATACAGGATTTAAAAACAAAAATACAATTGTAAAAACAAAACTATAAATCAAAGGGGGGAAAGCTGAGTTTAAAATGAGGATGTGTTTTGTGCTGAAGAGAAAGAGAAGCACAACATACAAGATGTGTAGGCTGCACTTGCTCAGAACATGCAGAGTGATCTACAGCAGAAATGCTCATGTGAGAAGACCTCAGTGAATGAATTCAGCTGCCACCCACAGGAACATTTCAAGAGGCAACAAATCCTTTCCACCATCAAAAAGGAGGGACTGCCTCATATCTTAACTGTAAGAAAACAGCTTGTGCTGATCACAAAATCAGACAAAACAAAACTGTAGGAAACTATTGACCAATATTCTCCATACAGGTTACTTAACAGCATATACTTCAAAGGTGTATCATGACCAAATGGTGGCCATCTCATAAACTCAAGGCTGGTTTCCCATGTGACACTCAGGGCAGTTCCTAGCACTAACAGTCTAAAAGGCAACTCTAAACCATGAGTCTAATGGATTCAGGGGAAAAAATAACATTGAATAAAATCCAACATCTATCACTAGGTAAAACTTGCAGCAAAGTGGAACACAGAGGAAAGCCTCTTCAAACTCATTTTAGATATTAATGACTTTTACAGATGCCCCATCCTTCTCAGTATGATCAGGAAATAGAGGTCTATGTGTCTATGTTCTGATCCAATGCAGTTCTAATACAGAAAAGCAAAGCCACAGTGGGAGAGGGACACATGTGAAAAGAAAAAAAATGTGTATTTGTTTGTTTTATGTTTTTTTAGACACGGTTTCTCTTTGTAGTTCTGGATGTCCTGGACATTGCTCTGTTGACCAGGGTAGCCTGGAACTCACAGACATCCACTTAGCTCTGCCTCCCAAGTGCTGGGATTAAAAGTGTGCACCACCACACCCAGTGAAAAGAAAAAATTAAATTGCCTATTTGCAAGTGAAAACATCACCTGTATAGAAAAAATCCTTTGGAATCTATTTTTAAATACCAATCATTTCTTCAGAATCTACGTGAAACTAATAATTACTGCTAGTAACTGATTTTCACAAGATCATAGGCCATAAAATCAATATACAAAAATCAATTGCCCTTCTATAGATTAGTAGTGAGCTGATAGAAATGAAAAGGCAAGAAAATGTTTACAAATAGCATCACAGATACTTAGGGATAAGTCTGACAATGTGCAAGATCGATACACTGAAAGCCTCACACCCTTAGGTGCAGGGGTTGTGTTGGAGTTGTGTCAATTGAGGGTGGGTACCCCATTATCAGTGGCCCTCTGCATTTTGACCAGCTATGGCTTTCTGTAGCAGGAATCTTAAAAGTTCTTATTAATAAAATCAAACCTGAGGCGAGTTATTGGGGTCCATGCTGGTAGATCAGAGAGACAGAACAAGCCACAGCTATCTCACCTCGCCGGATCCTCAGCTGGTCTTGTCTCCTCAGACTGGAGGCCTCTGAGTCCTCATTCAGAATGGGTCTCAGCTGAATTACTGCTCAAAAGCCTGAATGCTTAACCAGGCCAAATGCTTAACCAGCCAAAATCTTCTAGTTTCTGGCCCTCACGCCTTATATATCTTTCTGCTTTCTACCACCACTCCCTGGGATTAAAGGCTGGCTTTCTGGGATTAAAGGCGTGTGTCACCGTGCTTGGCTATTTCCAATGTGGCCTTGAACTCACAGAGATCCAGAGGGATTTCTATCTCTGGAATGCTAGGATTAAAGGTGTGAGTGCCACCATTTTCTAGCCTTTGTATCTAGTGGCTGTCTGTTCTCTGACCCCAGATAAATTTATTAGAGTACACAATATTTTGGGGAACACAATACCACCACAGCTTTCTGCAGTGGTCTCCACTGCAAAAGGAAGTTTCTTTGATAAGGGTGGAGCTACATTTACCTGTGGTTGTAAGGATAAGTATTTGGAATGCCATTAGAGATGACACTGGTTTGGAAAGTGGTAATAGTAGGCTCTACATGGCTGCAGCAGCCATAGGTAGTTGGCTAGGTGTATGGGGCCTCATACCTCGATGAAGAGCTACAAGCAGTTAATGACTATTGAGAAAGGGGGAATCAATCAGTCTTCCCCAGAGACAAGTCCCAGAACTGGTTACCTAAAAACATCTACATATGAAGAATACTATATGGAGGCTTTGCAGGTTATATTTATATATTTATTTATATATACATACATATGTAGCAATAACAGCTAAAGGAAAAGAGGCTGTGAATTTGAGAGGGAGCTAGATGGGGAGACACAGGAGAGACTGGGGGAGGGGAATGTTATAGTATGCATATATGAAATTTAAAATTTTAATTAATTAGTTCAAATAATACAAAACCTTATCAAGAGATACTTTTAAGGTCTTAGGTTAAATGTATAGAAATTCATAAATAGACACAAGATTAATTAAGCTGTCAATAATCCTCCAAACTGATCTATAAATTTAGTGAAATCACAATCTAAACAGGCTTTTTAAAAATAGAAATAGCATTCTTTTCAAAAATTCATACAGAGGGTTTGGAGAGATAGCTGAGTGGTTAAGAGGGCTTCCTGCTTTTCCAGAGAACTCAAGTTCAGTTCCCAGTACCCATGTCAGGCAGATCACAATGGCCTGTAATGCCATGTGATCCAATGTTCTCTTCTGACTTCCATGGCCACCCCTATATGCGTGGCAAGCTCCCCTCTATTTCTCTTTCTCTCTCTCTCCCTCTCTTACACACACACATAAATAAATGTTTTAATTAAATTTTTTATTTATTTTACATATCAACCACAGTTTCCCCTTCCTCCTGTATGTATTTTAAAAAATTAATACAGAAATTTTTTAAATGGCAATAGCCAAAGAACTTTGCAAAGCAGAATATAGTTGGTTTTGGAGATATTAAGAAATGTCCCCAAGGAGGAATGAAGATTAGTCCATTAAAATACTGAGATTTATTTGCCCCGGTGGGTCCTCCCATCCACATTTGGTGACTGCGTCTTTACTGTGACCCTGGATGTGAAGTGTCATAGGAAACAGAGTGTGAAGTGCCTGCTCACTTTTCTCCAGCTCTGTCCATGATCTTCAAGCAGGCATGTGCCTCTTGTATGACAGATGCTAGAGAAATGGCTCCGGTTCAGATCCCACTCTGCTCTTGCAGAGGTCCAGTTCCCGGCACCACAGTGTAGCTCACAGGGGATCCCACACCTCTAGCCTCCAAAGGCACACATATGTGCGTGCACACACACACACACACACACACACACACACACACATACTTTAAAATAAAATAAATCCTGAATATTAAAATGATAGACAATGGCTTAAAATAGCTTTATTCCTTTCCCCTTTCCCTTAATTTTCTTCTTAGAAATACAATGAATTATTTTTTAAAATACCTCATCGATTCACATTAGGAGCAACCATCTTTGAACAACAGGATGTCTGATTCCAGTGTGATGAAACACAAAGGACCCGGTACCGTTTTCTCTAAATGGCTACATTTACTCTCTTCTTCCAAATGTTGCAATGTAAATCTTTTTTAAGTCTCTAACGTCTGTGTTACTAATGTCCTCTTCAGCTTGCTCCTCTGCCAATCACTGCACGCCACCAACTACTTAAAGTTAGCGTCATAACGAACCCCGTGGTTAACCATTGTCAGGGTCCAGAGCTGACCTACTTCTTCCTGGGTCTGTGATTTACCATCAGGTTTTCTCAGAGACAAGAATCTGGACAGGTCTCAGGCTTGTTTTAATGGAACTTGGTTTACTATTCTAGATGTCAGCTCCATGCATGAAAGATGTTCTCTCCCCAGCACAGTGATTGATGCTAATGTGAGGTACAAAAGAACACCCCTGCCTCTCACAGCCATTTTCCTTGACAGTCCTGTTAGAATCAGCTGAGTATCTTGTTGAATTCATGTCTGAATTCTCTTATACCCAGACAAATGCTTCCCTTGCCTGTTTCACAGGAAAGAATTACACCATTCTACTCCCACTCAAAAAAAATCTTAAAAACACATTCTTCTTATTTCTTCTATGCCAACTAGTCTCCCAAAACCTGAGATGTATGTGCATGTGCTCTGTCCCCACAAGTGAAAGCTCTCTTCTGCCTCCAGCCCAAACACCTGTCTTTCTCTTTACTTTAAGATTTGTGTTGGAAGCTGGGCGGTGGTGGCGCACGCCTTTAATCCCAGCACTCGGGAGGCAGAGCCAGGCGGATCTCTGTGAGTTCGAGGCCAGCCTGGGCTACCAAGTGAGCTCCAGGAAAGGCGCAAAGCTACGCAGAGAAACCCTGTCTCAAAAAACCAAAAAAAAAAAGATTTGTGTTGGAGCATCGTGGATCATAAGTGAATTTATCTGCTGTTGACAGCCACACTTGAAGGCCAGCTCTGCTATCATGTGTTTTTACTGCCCTTCATTTAAAGTCCCCAAATCTTGGGAAACTCCTGCACTAATAGGAGAAAAATAAAAAGAAGTGAGTGTTTTTCATGACAGAGTTCAAATTCCTCATGCTTATTCAACTCAGAACATTGGTTGTTCAAAGGACCCACTACCTATAAAAGGATGTGCATGTGGCATCTTAGCTTCAAGTACACGTTCAAGATTGAGATAGGAAAGATGTAGAAAGACAAAACTAAAAGGAAGAACAATAACTAACTGGTCCAGTGCTGCTCAGAAGAATGCTGCAAGATTATATAAGAAGGTTGATTAAGAGACATTGCTCAACAATGCTGTCAGGACCCAGGTCTCTGATGGGCAGTAAAGTCTGGTGGCATAGAGGCCTCTGAAGCAAGAGAGATAACTGGTGGAGTCACAAAGAGTGTCCCATTGATATAAGAAAAGTTCTTTCCCACAGACTTGTCCAGAATCCCAGGCATCATGGAATGCTGTAGCCTATGGTTCTCTCTGAAGAAATTCCCGGAGACGGCTAGAACAGAAAAGTCTGAGCATGTCCATGGCTTCTTTGAAAACTTTTTATTTTTAGTTCTACTCATGGTTTCCTGTTTCCAGTAAATTACTGGTAAAGCTCTAGCTGACATGCCAACCTTCCAATCTCCTTCAGGACAAAGGGGGCTAAGAAGAGAAATGGGTCATTTCAATACCCATCACCACCATGAAGCTGGGAATCTGGTTCTTTGCAAATAGTGGTGTTAAGGGGAGGTTGAGTTCTTCCCCAGCCCATCTCAGCCAGAGGCTAAAGGATTAGAGGGGGCCGTGTGATACCACTTGTCTCTGTCAGCATGATCTTGGCATATGTTTTCTAAAAGTCTGTGTAGACACTTGACAAGGAGGTTGCTAAACATCAGGCTCAGAGGCTGTGTCTTTAAACTAAGTCCAGCGGAATGTAAAAACTGACTCCAAAGAGACCTCAGGAGAAATTCCCATCTGATAGAGTAGGTCCTCCTACTCTATGTTTGGGTTCAGATATCCTGAAGGGATTGCACTGGAAAAACACACCCCACGAAAACATATCCCACCTAAGCTAGGATAGGACTTTTGATTTGAACTTCACTTGAAGAGACTAGGGCAATCTAATAAGGATGAATGTCAGCCAACAACAGTTAGGTACTTTTTGAGTAAATGGTACATGTTAGTAATGCGTATCCCTGGATGTATTTGTGGAAAAAAACAAGAGATTCAATCCACATCTGTAGATGCTGACTGCATAAGCCAGGACCCTAGGGACTAATCAACTTTCTGTTGCCATCTTTCTCCCATGGCTCTTAGCCAGGTAACTTTGTATTGGTCCCCAGAACACACCAGCTCACATATATTGAACGATCCATGTATACCTTGGCTTCCTCCCATGGGTCCTGATTTACCTACCTCTTTATTTGAATGGACTTTGCAGTTTATTTAAATTATGTCATATTTCACACAATAAAAAATTATTCCTTTCTCAACCTCTCCCTGAGAGCAGTTAGCCTGTTTATTTTATTATCCACTTGGTTTCCACTGTGATACAGACCCTCAGTAAATTCTTGCTGTAAAAAGAACAAGAGTGATGGTGAAGAGGAGGCCGTGAGAGCTCCAGAACCATTCAAATCTAGATGGTGTGAAGAGCACTGAGGACATGGACTTGAACCTAGGCCTTGGACAACAGTGAAATAATTTGGACATCTCCATGTGTGTGTATTTTCCCCTAAGAGAGACATTTCTGTCAGTATCTGATGCCTATGGTACCTTATTCCAAAGAAGGCTTTGGTGGAACAGAAATGAAGCAAATGTTTATGAAGAGAAAAGCAAGATGCTCTGGAAATGAACCAATAACCATTTCTGCCACTTTCCAAATGAATTGTTTAGTCTTACAGAATAAGACCTTCCCAATTCTAAACTCTTTGAAGGAGTTGGATTAAACTCGACTCTATATCAAAAATAAATATTCTTAGAACCTTCTGGAGATAAATCTACATCATGGAAGGAAGGCTTAGTCTCTTCATAGCTAGGATTGAGGAAACTCTGAGAACCACTCCTGGACACTTAGATCTGAAGGCACCTAATAGAAATTAAAACAGAAACCCAGAATTTTTTAAAACATACTTTTATGTTTGAAATTATATTTACATCATTCCCTTTCCTCCAGCCAACCTTTTCTATGCTTCCCTTTCTTGCTCTTATTCAAATTCGTGGCCTTTTTCTTCAATTCTTTAATTGTTGCTATTGATGTGTGTGTGTGTGTGTGTGTGTGTGTGTGTGTGTGTGTGTATTCCTAAATATGTAAATATAACCTTCTCTGTTCAATCAATGTTACTTGTATGTATATGATTTCAAGGCTGACCATTTTGTTTTGCCATCACTAATTGGCGAGGGATGATCTATCCCACTTTCAGTATCCCTTGTCTAGAGTGTGCATATATAATACCGTCACCACTGTTCAGGTCTTGTGTAGGTGCCACACTGATGAGATTTCATGGGTGTAGTTTCTTTGACATTTCTAGGAAACATAATCTCACAGCAAACTCTGTTCCTCTGGCTCTTACATTTTTTCTGTCCCCTCTTCCACAATAATCTTTGAGCTTTAAGGGAAGGATTTGTGTTGTGGGAGCATCAGTTGGGACTAGGTACCACACAATCTCTTGTTCCCTGCATTTTGAACAGTTGTAGTTTTCTGTCATAGTCTTCATCAGTTTCAAAGAGAGGTGTCTTGATGGCAAGACACTTATCTGTGGGTATAAGGATAAATATTTATGGCATAGTTAAGGATTGTGCTGGTTTAGAAAAGTGCTAATTGTAAATTCTCCTCAAAGATTCGTGATTTCTCTATCCCTGGGTAGTTGGCTAGGTTTCCAGTAGCAGGCGTGATTTCCCTCTTGTTGAGCAGGTCTTAGTCTAATTAGAGAGCTGTTGGTTACTGCCAAGGTATGTGTGTCATTACCACACCCATTGGTTTTTTGTTTGTTTGTTTGTTTTTTGTGTTTTGTTTTTTTGCCATGCTAGTGGTTGTTGTGGTTCACAAACAACATTGCTGGGTAAGATTAGTGATTGATTCCATCCCTTCGAAGCTTGCATAGTGCCTTCTGGTCCTTTGGAATCCAGCTCAGGTCCTTTAGGCCCTTTGTTTGAAGTACATGATATCTAGAGCAATAAGTATTTATCTTCCACCTCTGGGGGGCAACAATAGTAGCCTACAATGCTTTGGGACTTTCTTGGACAACCCTGACCAACAATTCAAAAGGGAGTTTCTCATGTCTGGTGTTAGGGTTCCCCTTAGATCATCTATTGTTTGGGGGGAAGGGACAGTCAGCAAATAGTAAATTTTCACTTAAACTACACATAAATATGTCCACACAGACTTATATATATTATATATAATTTAAGTAGATAAATACTATGCTTTCTTATGACCTTTTCAGACATTCTTACTGCTAATCCTCCCTCATGTTTCTCTCCATAACTAAAGTGCCCCCTGTGTTTACCCATTTCCCCTTCAAATCATCTGCACCCTGATATTCCTCTCTCTATTGCCCCATTCATGGTCCCCTTTCACTTTCCTGGTTTGGTTTCTGTAGTTACTCCAGAAAAAAAGGAGAATTTGTTAAACACAAACAATGTGCTAGGCACCAAACCTAAATTTAAGTAATTATCACAAGAATTCCTAGAAATGGGTCTTGTTTTCCAAATTTTAATGGGAGATATCCATAGTAAAGCTAACAGTTAAGGTCTAGTCTGCTTCTGTTCTATTGCATCTTAGTCATCCTCATCACTTAACAAATGTTTGGAAGGGTCTCCCTATCTTACCCGCCTCCCCCTCCCTGCCTGATCTCGTATGTCTGTCTTGAAGAAAAATAATCACTCTCTAAGAAGTTGAAGAGATTATCTTTTTCTCAGTCTCCCATGCTTAAACAAGACCCAGGCTTGGCCAACCAGACATGCCATCCCTAGACTTGGAGATGGGAGTTAGTGGCACAAGAAACAAAGATGGTGATGAAGCCATCTTAGAAGTGAAAGCATGTAACAACATTGAGTGTGTAGCAGAGGGAACAGAACCGCTTCACAGCACATCTTCTGTGACACAGATCGGAGGACAGTTCAGGAACTGCAACCTTAGCTTCTCAGACACCCTAAAAATTCTGTGGCTCCCTAATACCTTTTCCATGCATTCATTTTCTGCTACAGTTATTTAGAATTTGTTTCTTTGCTTTGCAACTAAGAACTCAAGCTGGCTCTACTTCAGGGAAGACAAATAATCCCAACTGGTAAGAAACAGAGCAGGGTTTGAATGCTGTTGAGTCTGGAGAGGTGGGGGGAACACCAGGGAAAATCTGTCATCACATTTTCCTCATGAGGCACAGAAAGGACTTTATCTTCGAGATTAGAACATTTGAAGCTCCAAGAATCCCATATCCAAACTCCAGTAGTAAGTCAAATGAGAAAAATATCCACAACAGACAAGTAGAGGGGGAGACTTGCTGTGTCCCATTGGTTTGCTGAAAGTTTTTTTTCTCAGAGAAAGGGTCAAAGCTGTCTTCACCACCAGGTCCTGGAGAACCGGGAGGAGGATGAATGATTCAGAGTATGGGAGGGCCCTCACTTTGGGGAAGTGAGAGGTGATGACAATCATCCAATCACAGGAACTGCTCTGTGCAGTTCAGGGTTATACCCCCAAGTGCAAAGGGCTTTCTGAGTAGAGCAATTTTAGTAATAATATACAATACTTAATAAGTGTCACAGTCTGTTTTAAATGTTCTCATGATGTGGCCTTTCATTCCTCACCAAACTTTGTTGCATGTGAATTTCTGTGACCTCTGTTTTAGTGATGAGAAACTGGGGTGATGAAAGGTTATGTAAATTGCCAAGACATAGCAAATCAATGGCAGAGTTGGCATTTGACTCCAGCCATTCCAGCTTCAAAATCTAAGACTGTAAAGTCTATGCTGATCAAGAATTAAAATATATACAATAGCATTCTGCAGTTGTAAATTGATTCATACATATTATCAAGCAATTTGCTCAATGTCAGTATAGACTAGAAGCTCTAAGAAGATAGACTCATGTCTGTCTTACAGGCACAATGCCTAGCACTATGTTTAACAGAGTGAGTACACAAGTCATCTTAGTGGAATGGATGGATGGATGGATGGATGGATGGATGGATGGATAGGTGGGTGGATGGATGGATAGGCATTTCAGATGAAAATTAGGTACAGTAAGGGGGTCAGGAATAAAAGAATTACTTGGAACCATGAAAGCATGAAGCACAAACCATTTCTAATCTTCTTTTGACCAAGATTTCAAATGCCTTCAGCTATGTTTTCACGGGAACTTTGCAAATTGTATTTACAAATACTCAGCTCCATTTTTCTACTTTATCTTTTGGTGCACATGCAATGTAGAGTTGTGTATATACAAGCACATCTGCACATCTATGTGTAGTTATGGATTTAAATAGACCTCCTTGTGTCAACATATCATAGGTGGGCCAAGCTCTTGGTGTATACAATTTTGCAAGATATAACTTGTGTGTACACAATTAGACCTATCAATGAGTTTTTACAGGATGGTGAACAGATGTATTTGGGCATATAGTTAATGTGGGCTCTTGTTTAGAGCTTGTTATGTAGTTGGCTCTATCCCAGGCATATTACACACATCACCCCATTTAATCCGCACTCCCAGCAGTGTGGATGCACCCAGTAATGCACCATGGCTATACCTGGGCCGTGCGTCCACAGATTTCTATTAGGAAAGCACAGGCTCAGACTGGCTGTCAATTTTCTGCTGCTTAACCCAAGCTACATGAATAGCACCAGGAAGGCACACTCTCCTGGACTGGAAGCAGTAACAATGAATTAACAGATAGATCATAAAGTTCTTTCAAAATGCCATCCACTCAGAGACAGCAGACGCCCAGCCTGCGCTTTCTTGCTGTGTAAACACATCCCCACCACCTCACTCTCTTAAATAAGGCTCGCTCTGGCTTGGCATCCCCACAAACACATTTTTCTTTTTTTTTAATGTTTCTTTTTCAAAAACAAAATTGCTCCCTCGGCAACTGTTTCCAAGCACATTCTCTCACTCTGGGAGAGGAAGGGATAAAGCAGAGAAAGCCTCTTGTTACTATACGGGGACACAAAACAGGGTCAGGGAGGAAAGGAAAGTGGGAGGTCAAAAGCTACTGATCCAGTAAGATGCACTTTGCCAACTGGAACTGACCAAATGTCCCCTGGAACAGCAGTGTTTAGCCCTGTGCCATCATCCACCCTGACCTCTCCCCTCTGTCTTTCTCCCTCTCTCTTTCCACCCCCCACCTCTGAAGGCCAGAGCCAATCTCTAAGGCAGTCTGGTGGAGCTAATGAGGAAATCACAATTATTCCCCTTAGACATAAGACATGCTGCTAACGATGGCATTGCTTCCTCAAATTTATTCTGACTACTTACAGTAGCAAAAACAGTCCCAGGACGAGAAGTGATAGGAGGGCAGAGAACTAGAGAACAACTGTTGCCTTCCACCCCAACCATTTCCTTCTATTCTACGCCTTTAAAACAATAATTGGGGGCTGGGGCAAAAAGTCAGTCAGTGAAGCACCTGCTGCTGCCTGAGGACCTGAGTGCAGCCCCACCCACCCATGCTCTGCATGGTGATCTGCATTTGTAGCCCTAGTGCTGGAAGGAAGGTGGACCGGAACAGGTAGACCTCTGGAGCTCACTGCCCAGTCCGTTGAGATAACGACTAGCTCTGGGTTCATGGGAGATCTTGTCTCAAATAAATAAATAAATAAATAAATAAATAAATAAATAAATAAAACAGAGAAACAGGTGTACATGCATGTTAGCTTGTGGCCTCCATGTGTACATGAATGTGCATTCACATAAAATGTGTATAAACACAACCACACACAATTTTTAAAACAACAAACAATTCTTTTCCATCTACTTCATTCCATCCTACTCATCTTCCAGTGCATTCCATTCCAGTCTACTTCATTTTAAGGTATTCCATTCAAAGTCCAGCTTATCCCGTTGGAAGCCAGTCTAATGCATTTCACCCTACCTTACTTCCATTACCGTTCATCTCATGACAGACCAGCTTCTTCCATTCCCAGCCTCCCTGCCTTGGCTCTTCTTGTCCCACTACTCATCTTTCAACTCATTTACTTGTTATCCAGTCCCTCGGTGCTGTTCTAGTAGTTCCTCCTAGAAATATTTTAAAAGCATCTATGATTTAGCTTAATGAGCAAAGAGGAACTGATTATTTTAGGGGATTTCCATGCTGTCATGTGGGGTACAGAATCTTGATCCCTTAAGAGTGAAAGATGAGCATTCATGTAATAAGAAATAGGGTTCTTTCCTTTTTGGAACATAGAATTAACGTACTATTAGATGAGAAGAATCAGAGTCTAGACCATGGTTAGGATTATTCTTTTCCTCTCCAAACCCATCTCATAAGTGGGTGGGTACTTAACCCAATACCTTCTCAAATAAACTACCACAAAATACTTAATATCATTAATTTTGATTTTTATTTATGTGTATGCATGTGAATGTATGCTGTATGTGTGTGTGATAACTCACCAGAATGCTTTTACAAGAAGTCTCTATAAGTTTATTTTATTTGTGTATATACAATTTTTGTGTTGTATGCAGCATACCCACATTACAAGTCATGGGCTTAGATAGTAAAGCATTGCAGATATCCCATATTAGTGTAATGACAGGAACCCCCAATTGACTTTTACAATATTTGACTGAGAAAAATTAAGTATTGAGGAAACTGGTTTATTTATCTAAAAGCCACCTGTGAGCATACAAGCAGTATGCCCAACCCCCACCTGTGTTCTTGGAAATACATAGGCAATTCAAGTCCTTGAAAGAAGGAGCATCAGTTTTCATTAAGGATATGACCACACTCCAGGGAATGGCCAGACACCCAAAAGTATTTGGGTGATAGAAATTGTACTAGAAGGGCTTTTAAAAAAAAAAAAAAAAAAAACATGAAGTTGGGTGGGTAAGGATGTGGGGATGAATCTGGGAAGAGCTGGAGGAAGGAATAAATATGATCAAACTCTATTGTATGAAATTCTCAATGAATTAGTAAAATATTAGTTTTACAATAAAATAAAAAAGCATCTGTGATATGAGCATTATGTATGTTGTAAAGGATGTAGAAAGAGAGATGGAACCCCCTTCTTTGCCACCTTCTTGGAGATACATAAGTGACCCTTACAAAGTATGAGATCTATGACATCCCGTGAGAACTCTGGATGAGGACATCTGCATCTGACATGTCAGTTCTCTACACAGACCGTGAATAAAAACTATAACTTCCTTGATACCATGCAGACTAGATGCAAAAGTGTAAATTTGATTCCAAATTAACCAAGTGACCAATTTTCAATTCTTCTCTTTAGCAGCTGTTTCAGAGAGTGGTGCTGCCCAACCAACAATCTTGAAATGGTTAGTGAGTGGCTCAAGACAATGATCAGTACTTCTTCACTCAGAATTTGTGACTCTCACACATTGAGCAGGATCTTTGTGCCCCCTCTTATGGCCAGAACCAGATGACAGACCAATCTCTTTGGGCCCATCCCATTACCATAATGGAGGCAGAAAGTACACAGAAAATTGAGTATTGGTTCTCCAGGTTTTCATGTGTAAGAAATCCATTTCTACTCATATTTAACTATGCTAAGAAAGATGCATGTCTCATTCAAAACTCAGAGAAAGTATTTCTTGGGAAGCATAAAGACCAGCAAAATTCTGTGGGCAGGCTAGAAGAACCTAGATAAAATTAGTGGGATGCACTAAAAATACCTGTAAGTCCCCTAACTCTGATTTCTTCAAGTCCTAGTTTTCTTACATACAAGACAGTTATAGCCAAACTGTTTCTTAGATTTGTCTTCAATGTTAAATGAGGGCTGGTGAGATTGTTCAGTGTTAAAGGCATTTGCTATAATCCTGGTGACCTGAGTTTGAACCACAGAACCAATGTAAAAGGTGAAAGGAGAGCACTGATTCCACAACGTTGTCACCTGTCCTACCACATTTGTCATGGCTTGCACATGCATCTGCACACATGTGCACACACACAGATATGCTGTGCACATACACACAATAATAATAGTGTACATATTAAATAGACAAGTATAGAAATAGGCCAGCACACTCTAGGTACTTAATAAATATTAATTTCCTTCCCCAAGCCTTGGATTTATATCCCTGCCAACATCCTTGCAAAAAACATCAGAGGCCCAAGCTAAGTGGCTCTTATCTGGGAACAGAAAGGCACAGTGAGCCACACCCCCACTCCCACCCCACCCTCAGATCTGTTTCCTCTAACTGTGACAGGAGCTTCAGCCACGTGCTCATGGATGATCCATCTGCTTCACAAATGTAATTATATCACAACACTGATTTCTGATGGGCAGAGACCAATACCCAGAGATGCCTCGTTCCCAAACATTGCAGAAAAAAGTACCACATTCCCCAGAGCAGAAGTGTAGTCACAACGAATGATCATTAAGTACAATATTTTTCCATGCTACAGAGAAGACTGGCAGATGTCCTGGAACATCAGGTTTGGTTCCTTCCAGAGAGCCACATTTCTCTGCTTGTGGGAGTTTCTAATGGGGTGAAATTGGCACATCATTTATCACATCTAAAGAATCCATGCAAAGCAAGCTCTGGAGACTCCATCCCTCCTAGAAATTCATACACTGGCATTCTGCCACTAACTTCTAGAACAATATCGGATAAATTGACTCTACACACTGTCAGAGACAGCCAAGACCTAGGGAGGTATCCACTGTCTATGCATCTGCTCTGGCTTACACCTTGAGAAAATGCTATGCTTTTCCATCCCCTCATGGACTGCACCATTAAAACCCAACAGAAAAAAAAAAGTGTTCCCAGGGACACTCTGTTTCTGACACATGTTGTTCTCCTGATGGATATCTGTGTTCATTTCCTTTCAATGCTGTGGCAAATTGCCACCCATCAATTTAGTGGCTTCAAACACTTCTGCAGGTCATAGATCCAAAGTGGGTCTCACCAGGCTAAAGTCAAAGACTAGACAGAACACTGGGCCTAGTGGTACAGGCCTGCAATTCAGAGCTTAGGTCCAGCCTGGGATATAAAGTGAGTTCAAAAACCAGTCTGGGTAATTTAGTGAGATCCTGTCTCAAAATAAAATGTAGAAGACAACTGAGGTAGTAGCTCAGGGGTAGAGTGCTTGCCCAGCATGTATTAATGAAATCAAATAATAAAGAAAATGGAATAAATATAGATCTGAGTTCCTTTCTAGAGACTAGGTCAACCTATTTTCTTGCCCTTTTCAGCCACTAGAGGATGCCATATTCTTTGACTCACAATTCCCGCCCATCTTGTCAGTTGACACTTGGACATCCTTCCATCTGTTTCTACATTGAAAAGACCCTTGAGATTCTACTGGCCTGCCCTGATAATCCAGGTTAATCTCCTTATTTCAATTTAACTGATCTGCAGTCTTAATTTTATTTGCAATTTTAATTCTTCATTACCATGTAACATAACCTGCTCATAGTTCCTAGTAGTCAGTACAAGGATGCCATTGGGGGACTATTCTACCTACCACAACATCCATTATTCTTTATTCTGACACAATTAATCCTTCAAACTGGTTTCCCATCCTCACTAAGACCACAGAATAAACACAGAGTCCCAAGGTAGGCCTTGAGATTTGAACTCTTGAGTTGAATAGCCCCAGTAACTGGAAACAGTTGAAGTCCAATATTCTCAATGACAAAGCACACTGAAAGAACCCTCCACTTCCAGATTTCTGCATCTGTTCTCCTCTAAAATCTGGTTTTCAAGCATTTCCTGTGTTGTGGGGGCTACTATAAATTTCTCTTAGTAGAGTCTGGATCTGCTTCATTTGTCCACAGGTGGGCTCTGTTGTTGGCAGTCTATCAGCCCTGATATAGTCAGACACTGCAGTAAAATGGGACGAAAAGCAGAGACAGCCACCAAGACTAGAGACACACATGAACAGACAGCCTCTCTCAACTCATGCAGAGAAGAGCAGGTTTATTGGCAGGGGACAGAAGGTGAGTCTGAAATAAAAAGCTCAGCCAGAATACATTTCTAGGGAGTGGTAGATTTCTTCTGTGCAGCTTTGGGTATTTTCAAGGTTCTATTGTTGAAGCTAGCCTCCTTTTATTTATGCATGATGCATAAAGGAAAGGCCACATGATGATATGATATTATGATATGCATGAGCTCATGGTTCTTCTTTGCTTATTTCCCTGATCCTTTTCTTTTACTATTTAGTCTGGGAAGCCACACTGATTCTGGGAGACAAAGTCTGCAGAACTGATTATGGGTTCCAGGCATTTATTCATTCAAAATCCAGTTAAACTTTATTATGTTCCATAAACCACCAGGATACAATGATTTAAAAAGGCTAGATTCTCTGTACCCTCAGGTCCTATATATTTATTTGTTGAAGAAAATTTTCCTATGGATGCCTCCTAAGTGCCAGCCTAGTTATCCCCTCTTTTTTTTTTTTATCAGATCAGAGTTAGGTGAGAAGGACTTCAAATGACATGTGCTGGTGTGCAGAATCTGTTTTTCTGAATGAGAGAAATGCTTCTGGCAAGTTTATAGGCATCTAAAATGCATTTGGTTCAAGTGTTTGTAAAGGTTTAATTATGCAGCCATGTAAATTTGGAAATGTGCTTTATATAAAAACAGTAGCAATAGATACTAATTGAGGGGATTTGAGGTAATATGTCTGGGTGGATAAGATATATAAAGATACCAGTAAAACAAGTAGGCTACAGTGACAGAATCCTTATGGTCATGTGACCATAGGAAGGCAAGCTTGCTGTTGTTCAGCCAAAGGGAGAGAGGATGTGATCTTCTGAAAATAGAAGGGAGTGGGTATCACTCTGGGCCACCTCTTTTTGTAGAGCCCCCTCTTTGTATTAACAACGATATAAAAATAAAACCTACATGCAAGTGAAATAAATAATAACCAGAGACAAAGCAACCCAGAGTGTACTAGTTCTCCCTTAGAGGGAAAAATGGGTCAGAGTCTGAGAGATCATTTCAGATTGCAGAAAATGTGAAATAAAGAATGATTATTCAGGGATGTAATGAGAAGGACAGGCCAAGACTGGATTCCCAATGGCATCTCAGATAAGCTACCTATCTGGGGTCTCCTCCATGGTCATGTATTCACCTGACTTATTGACCTGTCTGTCTCTATCAGTGCATGGGAGGAGATCCCTAGACAAAGCTCCCCCATCTTTGCTATAGAAAATGAATCCTGTCATTATTAACATTCATATTCTGGTTCTTAGGGATGAGGTATGGTTGAAATATGAATCCTCTGTCAAGCCTCCAGCTGTGATGATGACAGCCCCCAGAATGCACTTGGGTAGCAAAGCTAGGAGCAACCTGAGATCATTGAGGCTGCTGTGAGTCTTATTCCTTAGCACTTCCTCACAGCTTCTAAAGAAAGCTAATTCAGCTGAATGGTGAAGGATGAGGTTTAGGAGGAAGAAGAAGGGTATCAAAAGAAGTGAGAGAATGGGCAAAGAAACCTAATTTCAGGACTTGGTGGGGTAGCACAGAGGTGAGAAAGTTTGCCTACCATTCTTTGGCAATGAAATCATTTTTTTTTTTTTTTAACAATGGGACCTAATTCTGTGCTCGACATCACGAAAGGTGATGCCTGAGCCTAGTGTTGAAAGGTGAACAGAAGCTTGGGGAACCGACAAGGGGGGAGATGGTGGCTTAGACATACGAAAGCATAAGAAAAGACGCGTAACACTTAGATGGCCCGAACACGACCCGAAACTGCTTAGATGTCGAAGGGGTGGGTAAAGAGTAACACATGGCCCTCAAACAGAAACTGTGAGAATGAGCTTTCTTAGAAGGTGGTCGTGGCCAGAGTGAGACCAGCAGATGACCTTGGCTTCTGAGAGAGTTAAGACGGTGACTTTCCCGCATGCTCTAGGCCAGGCTGTGCTGAGCTCTCTCGAGAGTTTCTCTTTACAACCCTCCTGCAATCCCCACTTTAGAGGAGATAGAGGCTCAGAGAAGTAAAACAACCACAGGGTCAAGGAGCTAACGGATGGCAGAGCTGTACGTAAATTCAGGCACAGATTCCATGTGTCTGACTCCTACCTCATGCCACTGTACCTGTTGATACAGGAGGATCTCTATCCCCGCTGCCTGGTGGGTTCTAATAAGCCAGTAACCCTGTGACTACAGCTATGGGTGCTGGTGGTTGGAGTGGGTGGAAACTGTGGAGCATGCATGAAATGTAGTATTGCCGTGTTCGCAGGAGGACATGGGCTATGGCCACATGAACGCACAGGATGGCATCTGCTCTTCAACTGCGAGTTTGTAGTAGATGTCAACAACCCCCAGCGAGAACCACGTGTAGTCTCTTTCTGTGGATCCCTCAGCTCTTTCCCAGCTGCCCTTCAGCTCCAGGTTCAGAACTGTAGCACAGGCAGTGGGGGTCGTCCCCTCCCCCCCCCCACCCAAACATTCAGAAAACATACAGCTGGGTGTGGTAGGCATATCTGTAATTTCAGCATGTGGGAGACTGGGGCAGGCACATCTTAAATTCAAGGTCAGCATAGGCTACACATGGAGACTTTGTCTCAAAATTAATAAACAAATAAATAGATGATAAATAAATGACTTGTGAAGGGACAAATGGCAGGGACAGATAATTTTTCACATAGTGGTCTGCTCTTCAGCAGGGGTCAATGCACCAAGGAGGCTGAGAGAACCTGCCGAAAGCACCACCCCACACACATCCATAGTCTACCCCTTGAGCACAGCAGTAACTTTCTCTCCTTGCCTCCTCTAGGGCACCTGCACCTGATGCTTCTGGGGAGAAGGGGATAAAAGGGTGTTGAACTTTCGTCAGCCAGTCAGTCACCATCACCAGAGTAAGCACTGACGTCAGGAGTCAGAGCTGCTCAAGTTATATAACACCAGAAGCTGCTTGAGCAGGGAATAGGGACAGATTTAAAACCCTGGGGAGCTAAAAACAGGCAAATAAATTTTTATTTTCTCATAAACTTTTTAAGCTTTAATACACACACCACGTGTGTGTGTGTGTGTGTGTGTGTGAGAGAGAGAGAGAGAGAGAGAGAGAGAGAGAGAGAGAGAGAGAGAGAGAGAGAGATCCTGGATTATGGTTATACGTGGCTTTAGGCAAATTTCACTATTGAATTGGAATCTCAAGAAAATGAATAGGATATTTGTGTATGAGATAGTGTGTGTGTGTGCATGTGTGCATGTGTGTGTGTGTGTGTGTGTGTGTGTGTGTGAGAGAGAGAGAGAGAGAGAGAGAGAGAGAGAGAGAGAGAGAGAGAATCGTGTGTGTGAATGAGAATGTGGAGTGTGGGTGGATGGGTGAATAAGGATATGTGCGTGTATAGGGAGTATGCGTAAATATAGATACAGAGAACAGACAGACAGAAATATAGCATAAAGGTGATCTGAGGTTTACTGTAGTGATCTGGCACTGGCATGAATCTTAACTTGACTTTGGAGGATACTTGAATGCCAGGTACATATTTTGTGGGTAAGAAGATTTTCCCACAGGTGTGTCTAAAAGCATGTGACTTTTATGTGTGTGTGTGTGTGTGTGTGTGTGTGTGTGTGTGTGTGTGCTGGGATGGGATGCGATGCGACGCTGTGGAAGAAACATAGCATGTAGTGCCAACATGTTTGCAGGCATGTGCAAAGACCATGTGAACACAGAGCACTGCATCTTCTCTTGTAATTGTGAATTTGTAGTGTACATATTTCAGTGAGTGTGAAGAATATGTGCCTGAACATAGATAGCTGAGTATGTGAGTGTGGGAGCAAGGTTTGTAAGCAGTGTAGTGTGTTATAAGTGCAAACAGAGTACCTAGAAGATGCAGGTGTCTGGCGTATATTGGAAGGGATGTAGAGGTATGTGGGAGAACACACACACACACACACACACACACACACACACACACACACACCATGTCTGATATCAAGAAAAATGATCAGAGAGTCCTTAATGTCCTGGCCTGATGCTTAGAACATTCTAGATCCCCCTTCAAGCATTCCTAGAGAAGTGTCTGAAGGTGTTCTCCAGGGCATTCCACCATTACTCTCATCTGTAATTAGAAGCCAGGGCCCTGGCTTGGTCAGACACAAAACACTTAGGTCAGGTAGCATTTTTGGTAGTTATGAGCTTCTCTCATGTTCTGATCTAGAGGCAGACTTTTGCTTTTTATCTCGTAGAAATAGTCAAAAGTAGAAACAAAACAAAGCAGGATCTTACCCTGAGAAGAAGCCTTAAAGTTCAGTTTACTTCTTCCCATAATAATTAAGTAAATTCAGTGACCCTAGCCAGGAAGCAGGAGGCTAACTCGGAACTTCACCACCCCTCTGCTCCTTCCCCTGACACCCTCATCTCCTGTGGATTGCATAGATCTTCCCCTCCAAACTTCCTTTTCTCTATTTTATCCCAGGCCCCAATACCAGCAAGCTTTTTCTGAAAAACTGCCAACCAAGCCTAACAGAAAATCAAGTTGGCAAGTAAAGCAGATAGGCAAGTTTCAGACCTTCAATCTCCTTCCTTTCCTCTAGACCCAATCCCCCAGACTCATTCCCAGCTCTGTAGCAGACTAGGTGTTGTGGGGTTTCCTTACTCTCTGCCCCCATTCCCACAGGACAAAGCAGACATGGTGGAACACATCTTTTCCCTCCCTAATGGCTTGCCTCAGCCTCCTCTCCTAGCTGATCCCCATTCCTAAGTGTCAGCACTCAAAACCTAGGAACACATTTTCCTGGAACCACAGTGACCACAACTATCAGAAAATTTTCCTACCAGCCAACACATACAGCCAACACACTCTCCTAAGAACCAGAGAGGGCAACAGAAACTAAGGAATAAAACACTCACCCAACAAAGAAAAGTCCAGATATCAGCACCAAGAATCACAATCTTGGCAAACCCAGATGCCTAGACATCAGGCATAAGAGCATAATCAATGGCAGCCAGGACAATACATCACCACTAGAGCCCAGCAACCCGATGACAACAGGCCCTGAGTACTGCAACATAGCTGAGCCACAAGACAGAGACCTTAAAACAGCCTTTATGAACATGATAGAGGCCCTTAAAGAGGAAATGAATAAGTCTCTTAAAGAAACCTATCAAAATACAAACAGTAGAAAGAAATTGACTAAACAATTCAAGACATGAAAGTGGAAATAGAATCAATAAAGAAAACCTGAACTGAGAGAAATTTGGATATGAAAACTCTAGGAACTTGAACAGGAACTTCAGAGATGAGCTTCACAAACAAAAATACAAGAGATAGAAGAGAGAGTCTCAGGCATCAGAGACACGATAAAATGATAGAAGAAATGGATACCTCAGTTTAAAAAAAAGTTACATCTAAAAACTCCTGGTATAAAACATCTACAAAATCTGGGACACCATGAAAAAGTAAAATCTAAGAATAAAAGGCACACAAAATATTTTCAACAAAATCATAGAAGAAAATTTCCCTAACCTAAGGAATGAGATGCCTACCAAGGCACAAGAAGCATGCAGAACACCAAATAGACTAGGACAGAAAAGAAATTCTCCTTGGCACATAATAATCAAAATACTAAATGTACATAACAAAGAAAGTATATTAAAAGCTGAAAGGCAAAAAGACCAAGTAACATATGGAGGCAGACACATTATAATAATACCTCATTTCTTAATGGAGTCTCTAAAACCAAAAAGGGCCTGGACAGATGTGCTGCAGACTCTAAAAGATCACAGATGCCAATCCAGACTACTATACCCAGCAAAACATTCAATCACAATAGATGGAGATAATAAGACATTCCATAGTAAAACCAAATTTAAGCAATATCTATCTTACATATTCAGCCGTATAGCAGGAGATAGAAAGAAAACTCCAATCTAAAGAGGTTAACTGTATCTAATAAAAGATATGGAATAAATAACTCCAGACCAGCAAATCAAGAAGGAAAACACACACACACACACACACACACACACACACACACACACACACACACACACACCTACCTAAACAACAAAATAACAGGAATCAACAAACACTGCTTATTAATCTTTCAACATAAATGGCCTCAATTCCCCCAATAAAAAGGCACAGAGTAACAGAATCCATGAAAAAATTCAAGATCCACCCTTCTGGTGCATCAAAGAAACACACCTCAATATCAAGGATAGATTTTACCTGAGAGTAAAGGGTTAGAAAAAGTTATTTCAAGCAAATTGACCTAAGAAGTAAGCTGGTGTAGACATTTTAATATCTAACAAAATAGACTTCAAACCAAAACTAACCAGAAGAGATAGGGAAAGACATTACATATTCGTCAAAGGAAAAATCTACCAAGAGGACATTGTAATTTTTTTTAAATCTATATTTTTTTTATTTATTTTACAACACCATTCAGTTCAACATAATAGCCACAGATTCCCCTGTTCTCCCCCTCTCGCCCCCCTCCCCCTCCCCCCAGCCCACCCCCCATTCCCACCTCCTCCAGATCAAGGTCTCCCCTGAGGACCGGGATCGACCTGGTAGACTCAGTCCAGGCAGGTCCAGTTCCCCCCTCCCAGACAGAGCCAAGCGTCCCTGCATAAGTAATTCTTAACATCTATGCCCCAAACACAAGGGCACCCTAGTTCATAAAAGAAACACTACTACAGCTTAAATTACATATTGACCCTCACATTCTGATAGCAGGAGACTTTAATACCCCACTCTCACCAATGGACAGACCATCCTCCAGACAAAAACTAAACAGAGAAATACTGGAGCTAGCATATGTTATAAACCAAATGTACCTAACATGTTTACAGAACATTCCACCCAAACAGAAGGCATATATATCATATGCCTTCTTCTTATGGAACTTTATGGAACCTTATGGAAATTTCTCCAAAATTGACCATATATTCAGACAAAAAGCAAGTCTCAACAAATATAAGAAAACGGAAATAACACCCTGCATCTTATCTGACCACCATGGATTAAAGCTGGATTTCAACAACAACAGATACAACAGAAAGCTTACAAACTCATGGAAGCTGAACAACTCACTACGGAATAAAAAAAGGATCAAGAAAGAAATTAAAGAATTTCTAAAACTGAATGAAATAAATACACAGTGTAACCCAAATTTATGGGACACAATGAAGGCAGTTTGAAGATGCAAATTCATAGCATAAATACCCACATTAAAAAAAATTGGAGTGATCTCATACTAGCAATTCAACCACACTCTCTAGAAGAACAAAAGAAGTCACACCCAGAAATAGAGAGCAAAAAATAATAAAACTCAGAGCTAAAATCAATAAAATATAAACAAAAAATTTTTACAAAGAATCAATGAAACGAAGAGTTGCTTCTTGAAGAAAATCAATAATATTGACAAAACCTAATCCAAATTAGCTAATTGGAAGGGAAGATCTAAATTACCAAAGTTATAAATGAAAAGGGGAACATAACAACAGACACTGAAGAAATCCAGAAAATCATAAGGATATATTTTAAAAACCTGTACTCCATCAAATTGGAAGATCTAAAAGAAATGGATAATTTTCTCAATTACCAAAGTTAAATCATAAACAATTTAAACATACTATAATGAAATAGAATTAATAATTAAAAGTTTCCCCTCAAAAAAAGTTCAAGGCCAGATGTTTTTAGCATAGAACTCTACCAGATTTTCAAAGAAGAGTTAAAATACTCTGATACTCCACAAATTATTCCACAAAACAGAAACAGAAGTAACATTGCCCATTTCATTCAATGAGGCCACAGTCACCCTGATACTCAAACCACATAAGGATCCAACAATGAAAGAGAATTACTGACAAATTTCCCTTATGAATATAGATGCGAAAGTTCTCAATAAAATTCTTGCAAATAAAATCCAATAACACATCAAAAAGATCATCCACCATGATCAAGTAGGCTTAATCCCAGAGATACAGAGATGGTTCAACATACATAATAATGTAATCCACCATATAAAAAACTGGCAAAAACACATAATCATCTCATTAGATTCAGAAAAGGCCTTTGGCAAAATCCAACACTCCTTCATGATAAAAAGTCTTAGATTAGGGACACAAGGGATATTCCTCAACATAATAAAGGCAGTTTATAGCAAGCCTATAGCCCATATAAGCTTCAATGGACAGAAATTCAAAGCAATTCCACTAAAATCAGGAACAAGACAAGGTTGTCCACTCTCCTTCATACCTATTCAGTATAGTACTAAAAGTCTTAGCTAGAGCAATGAGACAACTGAAAGACATCAAGGGGATACAAATGGGAAAGAAAGAAGTCAAAGTATCTTTGTTTGCAGATGATATGATAGTATACATAAGTGGCCCTAAAAATTCCACATGGAAACTCCTACAGCTACAAATACTTTGAGAAAAGTAGCTGGATACAAAATTAACTCACAAAAAATCAGTGACCTTTCTAATTACAATTATTAATGGTCTGAGAAAAAAAATCAGGGAAACAACACCTTTCACAATAGCCTCAAATAATGTAAGATATCTTGGGGTAACTCTAACCAAGCAAGTGAAAGACTTATATGATAAAAAATTTAAGTCACTGAAGAAATAATTTGAAGAGGATATCAGAAAAATGGAAAGATCTCCCATGCTCATGGATTGATAGGATTATCATAGCAAAAAATGGCCATCCTACCAAAAGTAATCTACCAATTTAATGCAATCGGTCTCAAAATTTCAACACAATCTTCACAGATTTTGAAAAGACAGTTTTCAGCTTCATAAGGAAACACACATACACATACACATACACACACACACACACACACACACACACACACACACACACACACACACAAACAGGTTAGCTAAAACGATCATGAGCAATAAAAGAATTGCTGGAGGTCTCGCCATTCCTGATTTCAAGTTGTACTACAAAGCTATAGTAATAAAAACAGCATGGTATTGGCACAAAACAGACATGTTGATCAATGAAATCAAATTGAAGAGCCAGTCATAAATCCAAAAAACTATGGGTACCTGATTTTTGATGAAGAATCTAGAAAAACACACTGGGAAAAAATAAAGCATCTTCAACAAATGATGCTTGTCAAATTGGATATCTGCATGTAGAAGAATCAAAATAGATCCATATGTGTCAGACTGCATAAAACTCAACTCCAAAAACCTCAACATAAAATCAGATACACTGAACCTGACAGAAGAGAAAGTGGAGAAAAGCTTTGAACAAATTGCACAGGAGAAGACTTTCTGAACAGAACATTACTAGCATAGGCACTAAGATCAATGATTAATAAATGAGACCTCAGGAAACTGAAAAGCTTCTATACAATGAAGGACACTGTCATTCTGACAAAGTGGCAGCCTGTAGGATGGGAAAAATTTATACCAACTACACATCCAATAGAGGAATAATATTCAAAATATGTAAAGAAGTCAAGAAAATAGACATCAATAAACTAAATCCAACTAAAAAGAGGGTATAGATCTAAATAGAGAATTCTCAATAGAGGAATCTCAAATGGCTGAGAAACACTTAAAGAAATGTTCAACATCCTTAGCCATCATGGAACTCACATTAAAACTACATTGAGATTTCATTTTAAATATGTCAGAGTGGCTAAGATGAATAACACAAGCGACAGCTCATGCTGGTGATGAGGTGGAGCAAGAGGAATATTCCTCCATTGCTGGTGGGAATGCAAACTTCCAAAGCTATGGAAATAAGTGTGTTGGTTCCTCAGGAAGATGAGAATTTATCTGCTTCAAGATCCTACTATACCATTCTTGGGCATATTCTGAAAGGACACTTCATCTTACTACAGAGACACTTGCTCAACCATGTTCATTGCTGTTTTATTTACAATTGCCAGAAATTTGTAAACAATGTAGATGTCCCTTAAAAGCAGAACGGATAAAAAAAAATGTGGTACATTTACACAATGGAGTATTACTCAGCTGTTTAAAATAAATCATGAAATTTGCAGGTAAATGGATGGAACTAGAAAAAAAATCATCCAAGACAAATATGGTATTTATTCACATATTCATATAATATATGGTATTATATGTGGGTATTAGCTACAATCATTAGAACCATGGAGGTTAGGTATAGAGCAGAGGACTAAAGAACAGATAAATCTCATTAAGAAAGGGGAATAGATTAGCCAAGGAAAGGCAGTGTTGGGCTGGAGTGATAGGATCAAGTGAGGAGGGAAATTAAGGAGAGAATACAAAGAGAGACAGACAAAATTAAGGGCCATTTGAGGAATAGTAATACAGTAGAAGCTTCCTAAAATATATACATGTATGAAGGCAATCTAAATGAAATCACCAGATAATGGGGGAGACAGAGCTCCAACTTGATATCTCTTGTCACCACGTAGCTTCCAGTATCAAGACTAAGTTACATCTAATTGAATTGTTGGCCAAAGGGGTCCCATGGGAACCCCCCAAACAACCCAGGCTGTTATCAAGAATATAGGTTGCTCTCTACAAACTGATGGTGAGGCCCCATTGCTGGAGACAACACCTACACAATCCATTGAACATGGAGAAGTTGAGCTGGTGCCTACATAAAGCCTTCACCTTTTTCTCCTAGTGTCTTTGGTAAAGAAAGGTACTTTGCATACTACCAAAAGAGAAACATGAACACAAAACTAGTCATAAACCCTTTGATCTACAATGCTGTCCTGCTTGCCAGATATGCTAGGACAATGATGGCCTAAAGTTTGCGGGAATTACCAACCAATATCTGATTTGACTCCACAAGAAGGAACGCGTGTACTACTCTACTTGCATGACCAAGAACCTGAGACTAGATAGCCCAGGACCTATGGAAAAACTAAATACTATTATTCTAAACAAACAAACAAACAAACCCATAGCAATAAATGACTCCCAATGATATTTTTGCTATACTCATAGATCAGTGTCTCGCTCGTCGCCATCATCAGAGAAGCTTCCTCCCAGAGCCTATGGGAACAAATACAGAGATCACAGCCTGACAGTAGATCTTGGAACACTCAGAGAGTGAAACCTTGGACCCCTCAGCCCTAAACGGAATGTCTTTATCAAATCCCTCCTCTGGGAGCTCAGGAAACCCTGAGCAAGAGGAGGCAGAATGTAAGCCATAGGGGATGAAGGACACCAAGAAAACAAGGTCCTTTAAACCAATGTGAGCAAAGCTCATGAACTCACAGAGACCGAGGCAGCATGGACAGGGCCTGCCACGGGTCTGCACCAGGTCCTGTGTATATATTAAAGCTTCCAGCTTAGTGTTTTTATGTGATTCCCGAGTGTGCGAAGAAGTGAGTCTCTGGTTCTTGTGGCTTCTCTCGGGCTCTTCTCCTTCTATTTGTTTTATCTAATTCCAGTGTGTGTGTGTTTGTCTTGTCATATCATATCATATCATATCATATCATATTGTATTATTATTCCACAGAAACATGTTTATTTTCTGATGAGAGAGAGAGAAAGTGGGTGGATCTGGATGGGAGGGGAGGTGGGGAGCACCTGGGGGGAGTAGAGGGAGGGGAAACTATAATCAGAATATATTATGTGAGAAAAAATCTATTTCAATACAAGGAAAAATACTTGAAAGCTTGAAAAAAAACAGAAAGAAAATTCAGAGTGACTTGGAAGGTGTGTATCAGCCTGGAGTTTTTAGTTCCAATTTTGTAACTACTTTGTGGTCTGACCTTGGGGAGAGCTTTCCTCTTCTTGGCTTAGAATCTTGTCTTACCTCTCACCCACTTCAGCCATGTGTTTATGTAACACATCTTCTGTGGTTCCCCATAGGCTTTGGACAGAGTCCCAGTGTCCTTAGCATAGTGTTCAAGATATTTCATGACCTGGCCCAGCTGCTTGCTAATTCCCTGCCATTTTTCTATCCCACCAGAGCCTGGTTCACTCATCTACTAATTGCTGCTCAAAGGCAACAGTTCCTCAGAAGAGCAATGCACACCACTCTTACTGTCGGCATTTTAACCACTTTAAAAGAGATACCTGATGGAGACACCTTAAGAGAAGGGATCTTGTTTTGGCTTAAAGTTTCGAAGGTGTCAATCTATCATGGTGGGGAGGATATGATATGATGTGGTATGGTAATAAAGACAGAAAGGGGGTACAGAGGGCCAGATACAGTCCCCAAGGCTCTGCCCCCAGTGTCCTACTTTCTTCAACTAGGTCCCACCTCACACCTTTCACCACGTGTCACTAATGCATCATAGTGTGACTTCACTGAGGGGTCAATGCATTCATGAGTTCATCAATGCTCATTCTCCGCTTTTGGAAGCACCTTCACAGACAAGCCCTGAGAAGTTCCTCCCTAATGCCTAGACAGCTCTCAATTCAATCAAGTTGACAATGAAAATGAACTATCACATGGACCTTTATGCTCAATAATTAAGTCTCTCTTTCCTTCTGCAGAAAGGCCAGTTGCAATCAAGGATATCCTAATAAATACATTCATTTTTTATGGATTTGGGGGCACTAATAGGCTCTAGGGAATTCAGTAAGATTAGAGTCTTCATGTCCCAGCAAATCTTTGGGATTAAAATTAAAATCGGCCTTTCTCCAGCTACCTTGACCAGTAACTCACACCGGAATGTAGAATAGCGGAGAGTTTGAAGGAAAGGTCCCACCTCTGCCTTCACTCTCCCTGTGCCCTTCTCCACATCACACCCTCCCCAGCATGACAGAATGGCACCTTGGAAACTTCAAGCCACAGCTGAGAGGGATATAAATTCAAGGGTAGGCACCTGTTTGAAACCTGGTTCTGTCACTGTGTAGCTGTGTGGTCTTGAGCAACTTTTGAGTCTCTGAGTCTCCGTTGCTTTGTGTGACAACCCTCCCTCAATGAAGGGATGAAGGACATGTTTTCTCACTTGCCGGTCTCAGTCCGCACTGGCTTTAGCCACTATGCCCCTAATGTCTTCCTGGTGGACTTAGGTGGGGCCCCTTTCTTTTCCTGAATGAAAAACAATGCCTTCAGCTAAGGTACTGTGTCATCCAGTGTCTCCTCAATTCAAACAGAACATCTTCACTTAGTTTTACTGGTGTGTTAGGAAACAAGATCCATGGGAATGGACGCATTTTTTTTGTTTGTTTGGGGGTTTTGTTGTTGTCATTGTTACTGAAAAACTTTCAGCATCCAGAGCAGCATCTACCTGACACATAGTAGGTGCTCAGTAAGTATTATTTCACCCTGGGACCCCAGGATATTACTGTCATGAGTCACAGCTTTTAAGCGCTCAGTGGCTTTGCATCATTTATCCCACATCACCACTTTCTGCACTTTCAGGAGGAGGAACTTTGTCAATATTTTGGGGGGTTGGCATAGACCTGAAATGAATTAAAAAAAGATTAACACATTCTTTGGGGATTCAACAGAAGTTAAACATGCCCCCTTCCAGTCCTGGGTGAATGAATTCTGTATCTGTCAGCTGATTGCAGAAATTCAGCTGTCTAGTCATCATGATGATTAATAACTCAGTCATCACATGACAACACAATGTGCCCCACACCTCACCTTTAACCCTCCTGACAATCATGAAGGCAGGTATTCCATATCATAGCTGAGACGGCATGCCTGGCTCAGTCTGCTAAGCATTCAAATTGAGGTTTGAAAATCAAGCCTGAGTCCACCACTCCCCTATGCTGGGCTCCATACCCTTCTGTGGGGGTCCCAATTAGAGACCAAGAGTCCTTGTTCACTCTGCTCCCTCCAAAGGGGTCCTTGCTTACAGTGATGAATGCAGAGGAAAAATAACTGACATTAGCAAAAACAATAAAGCTAGAAAAACTGTTGTCAATAACTGCCCCCAAATCATGACACTAATTAAGAAAGATGCTCTGTGTTCTGCCAAAAACTCAGTCTTCTCTCAGGGATCAATAAATCAAAAATAATTGTTTACTTTGCCTAGGTCCCCACCTTGCCTATATTTCTCTCTCTCTCTCTCTCTCTCTCTCTCTCTCTCTCTCTCTCTCTCTCTCTCTCTCTCTCTCTCTTTCTATAATATGAAAGCTGATGATGGAGCCTCATTTTCAGTAATGAAAGAGAGTTAATTTTTGATACCATATCTCTATTAAGAAGAGAAAGTCCACTTAGCAGTGGCTCCTGCTGCACCTGGGTGTCCAAAGCGAGACCTGAGGTCCCTTAGAAGGCCAGTTTGGGCCTAAATTTCAAGCTTCCACTAAATCTATTGCTATTGTTTTGTAAACACATTAAATGACAGCAGCTTTTCCTTACATTGGCTTCCTGTTTCATCTCTTGACCCCTTACCTTAACAATGTACACATGACCAGCAGTTAAGTGGTTCCAAAGAACATGAAACCTAAAGATCTATTGAATGATAGCAGGTGACCTGGAAACCAACCAGGACTAGGTAACTTAACTTACAGAATTAGATAAGTCGTTTTCATCTCCAAGGCTTGGGTGGAATAGTAAACTCTCAGAGGCGTTCTTCCCCAGCTCTCCACAAAGTAAAGAGAGTGTACAAACAGACCAGCCACGCACACTAATGACCTATCCAGTCTGGGCATATTTTATGACACACATGTTATAACAGTGGTGTGGCGATAAATCCAACAATTAGGTTTCCAGGGCATAACAAATGATCAAGTGATGTCAGTGGCAACATCTGCCGATGACCATAGCATAAATACCCACCCCCACAACCTGGCCAGCTGCAAGTGCTCCGTCACTCAATGTAAAGTCATTCAAGACATGTTCTGACAGAGCTGTGTCTAATGGGTTCTCATGGACCAGACTTAGCTTGCTACAGCATCCTTTGAGACCTCTGGATTCTCAGTTAATGCCCATGTGGTTCATCCTGTGAGAAAGAATCTACTTGTATACCTTAACATTGCCTGCTGGATAGCTGGCTCTTCCTCATCGTGAACAAATAAGTTTTCATGGTGTCGACATATCAACCATGTTGGAGTCAGTTTCTGAAGCTGAATCAAGTCAAGAGGGACATAACTGGTGCATGGTGACCAGACACATCATGGCTTCCCACTGAAGACCCACACACTGGCCCACTGGCCTCTCTGCCTCACAGAAAATCATTATCACCTACTGTTTTAACTATTTCCTTCCCTCCACATCAGTCTTTTCTGACAGGCTCTGAATTCCAGAAAGATTGGCAGTACACCATGGAGTTAGTTTATTGTTTTCATTGTTATGTTACGGCTTGCTAATTAGAATACCCAAGCAGAAACTGAGACCTTCTCTCCACCTACACATGCTGTTAAAGTTCATGGCCACTGACTTCAATATGTCTTCTCCCATAAAAACATAAAAATGGGAGTTAAGGAATCAAGTCCCCTCTAAAGAATTCCCTAACTTATATGCTAATGTGCTTTTGATGGGTTCAGAATGGTAAGGTTTCTGCATCACCATGGAAACATCCCCCATCAGTGAAATAATATGATAGTAATAAAATAAAGGTAATAATGAGGTGGCAATAAAATAATGAACTTGGGGTAAGCAAGACACAGAAGCATTTTGAGCCAGATGATGGTAAATACAGACTATTTGGCAAGGAAAGAGAATGCACCACCTAAGGGCTGCACAGGAGAGGTGGGCAATTACAGGTGACTCTAGTCCTCAGACTTGAAATGCTGCCGACCATCGGTTCCTGTGTGTTCTTGTCTGTATGAACTACTTTTGCATTGCTGAGTCAAGAGATCGACTTAAGGGAGGATGATTTACTCAGGCTCATAGATTCAGAGAATCCCAAATGCAGCATTAAAGCTTGGTGGGGGGGGAGCAGCTCTCATCACTCATCACAGAAGCCACAAAGGATAGAGAGAACTAGCATCCAGTTGAGCTCCTCTTTTTCTCCTTTTATGTTGATCAGACCTGCCCAGCCCTGATCCACTTTTTTTGATCTGCTTTTAGAGTGGGTCTTCTCCTTCAGTTAACCCCATAACACCCACAAGTGTGCCTCTAATGCAGTCAAGTCACCATGGAAAATTAACTGTCACAAGGCCTCCTTGCCATGGGTCATGGGAGTACATGATAATGTAGATTCTAATAAGCACAGTGTGAAAAACAAGTGGAGCTGGAAAAGACTTAGAAGTTACAAGGAATTAACCTAGCTGAAGTTAATTTAAAACCTTTAAAATAGCTAAACTAACTGGGGATTTGGTTCCATAGGTAAGCACTAGGACCTAAGTTCAAACCTTCAGCTCCCCTGTTTAAAAATAAGTGGGCATTGTAGTACACCCCCATAATTTAAGTGCCGAGGAGGAAGAGATAGGAGGATCCTCCAGGCTTATCAGCCAGTCAGTCTAGACCAGTTGGTGAGCTCTAGGTTCAGTGGGAAACCCTGTCTCAAAAACTAAAGTGGAGATGTGTTTTTGTATTTCACTTGGAGAAAAAAATGAAAGCCAAGAACCCAGAAAGGGCCCTCGGGGGAGTGGGTGGACACATTAAGGGAAGAGGAATAGTAGATTAAAGTATTGAGGTAGAATGAGAGATGTGGGATGTCTTAAGCAGGGAGGGGCCTGGGAGTATCAAGGGGACCCTGAGATGAAAGGGAGGACTCACCCCAAGGAAGGCAATATGAAAAGCCTCATGAAAGCCTACTGTTTCGCAGACCAGCTTAAAAAAATAAATTGTCTCCTATCCAAGTACTAATCAGGATCAACCCTGCATAGCATCTGAGATCAGGCATATTCAGGCTGGCATGGTCAATGGTTCCAGAAAGCACCACATAAGTTTCTAAATGAGGGAAGTAACCAACAATATTAACCAGCTATGACACCTATGAACTACATCAATGAACAACAAAGCACGATAACCCTAAGGGTGCAGTAGTGATACACATACCTTGGTGATAGCCGACAGTTCTCTTAGACCCTGGGACATAAGACCCTCTCAACTGGACAGAAACCATGCTTGGTACCGGGACCCTAGATAATTGCTCAGTGCTACTGAAGTCATAGTTATTAGAGAACAATCTACGATCACTACTTTACTAAACCAGCATAATCCCTAAAGTAATCTGTAAACATTTGTCCTTATATCCACAGATAAGTGTAGTCTTCATCCCTTATCAAGGAAACTACTTCTCTTTGCAACAGACAGGGGCCACTACAGAAAACTACAACCAATCAAAATACAGGGTGGTGGAGCCCAGTCCCAATGGATACATCTACAAAACACTCCTGCACATAAGGCCTAGAGAACATTCCAGAAGATGGGACAGAAGAATTGTAAGAGCCAGAGGATCAGGGAGTTTGTTGTGAGACTGTGTCTCACAGTGATGTCAGACACAGAACCCACAAAGTTTCACCAACATGACCACCCAAACACAAGTTTAACAAGAAGACACCAGTGGGCATGCTAAAGTGGACAAGAGAAATCCCTTAAGGCCTCAATCCTACACAAATAGCTATATACAACTTAAAAAAGCTGGAAGCAGGAGAGGTGGTTTTCCCCAGGGGAAGAGCACACCAACTGATTGTCCAATACTGAATGGTCAACACTGAAAGTTTACATACAAGTAACATACAGATAGAACATGTTACAGTTAGGAATATATATGCATATGCAAATACAGATATGCATGCAATAATAGTTCATGGAAAAAGAAGCCACAGATTTGATAAAGAACAGATAGGGTATATGGGCGAGTTTTAAAGGGAGGAAATAGAAACAAAGTTTATATTACAATCTCATTTTTTTAAAGTGGAAGAATAGTAGACCCCATGTGAAATAAGAGGAGGGAATGCTAAGGATTAAGTAGGGGTGGAGGTGGGGAAATGGGGGAGGCAAGGAGAGTAGTGGTTAATTAACCAAAACTAAGGAACCATTTTTTTAAAAAGTTTTATGGAAACTCACTAACTAGTAAGATTACACAATGGAGTATTACTCAGCTGTTAAAAAAATTGGCATCATGAAATTTTCAGACAAATGGATAGAACTAGAAAATAATCAACCTGAGGGAGGTAACTGAGACCCAGAAAGACAAACATGGTATGTACTCACTTATAAGTAGATTATTAGCTGTTAAGTAAAGGATAATCACACTACAACAACCTGCAGACCCAGAGAGGCTAAGTAACAAGGAGAGCTCAAGGTGTGTATGTGGGGTTCCTGCATGGATCTCCCTGGGAAGGAGAAATAGAATAGATTTTGCTTATGGACTAGGGGGCAGGTGAGGATGGGAACAGGAGAGATCAGATGGGGGGAGGGATGGAGGGAGAGGGTACTGGGAGAGATAGCTGGAACTGGGGAGCACTTTGGGGGTGATATGGAAATCTATAAGGGTGACCCTAGCAAAGACTACTAGTAATGGGGGATAGAGAGCCTGAACTGGCCATCTTCTATAACCAGGCAAAGATTCCATTGGCAGGAATGGGACATCAACCCAGCCACAAGACCTTTGACCTACAATTTGTCCTGCCTACAAGATGTTCTGGGACAATGGTTACACAGAATTTGTGAGAGTAGCCAACCAATGACTGGTCCAGCTTGAGTCCCACACCATGAGTGGGAGTCCATGTCTGACACTGCCTGCATGGCCAGGAACCAGAGGCTGGATAGCCCAGAGACCTAGAATAGAACCAAACATAACTGACAAAAAATAAAGGTCAATAAAATTATTCTTAATGATATTCTGTTATACAGATAGATCCATGTCTGGCCCATTATTATCAGAGAAAGAGGTTTCACCAGTAACTGATGGGAGTAAATGCAGAGACCCACAGCCAAACATTAGGCAGAGCTCAGGGAATTCCATAGAAGGAAGGATTGTAGGAGCCAGAGGGATTGAGAATACCAGGAGGACACAGACCATAGAATCAACTAAGCAGGGCTTATAGGGCCTCACAGAGACTGAAGAGACAATCATGGAGCCTGTATGGTTCTAAGCTAGATCTTCTGCATATGTGGTATGGTTGTGTAGCTTGGTGTTCTTGTGGGGCTCCTAACAGTGGGAGAGAGGGTGTATCTGACTCCTTTGCTTGCTCTTAGGACCCTTTTCCCCCTAACTGGGTTGCCTTGTCCAGCCTTGATATGAGAGTTTTGTATCTAGTCTTATTGTAACTTGTTACAGCATGTTCAGTTGATATCCCTGGGAGTCCTACTCTTTTCTGAAGGGAAACAGAGGAGGAGTCGATCTGGGGGAGAGGAGAGGTGGGGATGTTGGAAGGAGGGGAGGGATGGGAAACTGCAGTGAGGATGTAATGTATGAGAGAAGAATAAATTTAAAAAGAAGAAGAAAAAAGAGATCATTTCAAAATATGACTTATATAAAAAATATTTTGAAGGTATTACCATGCATGGTAAACAATGTCAGTTCCAGAAGATGTGGAAAAATCAAGTTCAAGCATGGGATACTTCCTCAAGAGATTTTGGTCAGAGAGGCCCCAGTGGTCTCCAAACAACATAAGCTAGAACCTTTACCCTTGGTTACCCATCATAACTTCATGATAATACCCCATTGCTGAAGACAACACACACTTTGGCTGCAATACATAGAGAAAACAATCTCAAACTAACGAGGAAACTTTCATCCTGTTGGTTACTGGGGAATAAAAGACTTCAGTGATCTTACCTAGCACTGAACCCTTCATGCTGCAAGACTGACCTTCCAGGCAAGGTGAGCTGGAGGGGCACAAGTGTTATGCAGTAACCACCACTTTCTGATATAATTTGAGGCCAACTTCAAGAAAAAAATCTCATGCCTGGTACTGTAATCCTGGTCAAAAGTTAGGGGAGTCATGCCCCTAGGGTAGAGAGAGCATGCTACTGTCATTTTGTTAAATTGACGTGCTGTCAAATTGCCTTCTAAATATATATGTTTTTATACACTGTGGTTGTCTGAATGAAAATGGCTCATACATTTAAATTCCTGGTCATTATTTAGTGAGACTGTTTTGGGAAGGATTAGGGTGTATGGCCTTGTTGGAGGAAGTTTGTCACCTGGGGTGGCTTTGAGGTTCCAAAAGCCCATATCAGGCCCAGCCTCACTCTCTCTT